>NC_044036.1:150873361-151194818 GCF_901765095.1 Microcaecilia unicolor | reverse complement strand
TTTGTTCTTCAAGCTTCCCTGATTCCTTGTGGGCATACCTTCTGCCCTCGGGCTCCGATTTTAGTTTCGTTGATTCCTCACAGCTCACCAGCCCTGCTATAGACTGTAAGTTGTTCCGGGGAATCCTTCAATTTGTTAATTTAGCTGACTTTTGCAGGTAGTCTGAGGAGCTCTCTGCTCTCGCTGCCGATCAGGAAGCAGGCATCACCCCTGTATGTTTCTTATTTTGGGTAGTAAGGAGTTCCACCATTTGGTTTCTAGGTAAGTGAAGTCTGCAGAGTGGACATTTTGTAGATCACTTTTTTGCAATTTGGGAGGTGTAGTCTGAGATAGTTTCGTGCCTCATATTTAGTGTTTCTTTGAGGTAAGTGGCATGATTATTGCTAATTGAAAGTTTATTAATAGTACCATATAGTCTGGAGCTGTGCCATTTAGTAATTGAAAGATAAAGGTACATAATTTGAAGGCAATTCTCGCTTTGATGGGAAGCCAGTGTAATTTGATTAATAAAGGGGAGGCACTTTCAAAATGAGAGATTTTATATATGAACCTGGCTGTACTGTTTTGAGCTGTTTGGAGTTTTTTCAACAGGTACTCCTTACAACCAGCATATATGGCATTACAATAATCGAATTGGGATAATGTTAATGATTGTACCAATAGTCTGAATGTTTCTGATGAGAAATAGGGTCTGATCCTTTTTAGTTTCCAAAGAGACCTAAAAGATTTTTGTGATTACTGAGGAAACTTGAGTATCAAATATTAAATGTTTGTCTATAATTATGCCTAGAATTTTCAAATTATTGTCAACGGGGAATGAAGTGTTATCAATTGTGAAACTGTTGTAGTCACTTTAGTCAAATAGGTTTTTTAATGACCATGAATGAAAGGCGCTCTATGGTACTGTGTTCTAACATAGACTAACGTGTTATTTGAGTAACTACGCAAGCACTCTGCACACAGCAAGTGAGCAAAAACAACAGCGGAGTCGATGAGATTGGCCGGAAAACTTTACTAACGCGTTTGGCGGTAGAATCGCTTGATGCATTGTTTACATTAGTTGTGTTAGTAGTTGAAAATCCAATTGATTTTCAAGCTTTGGAAGGTTGATGACTCAATCGACAAAGGTCTCTTTTGATTCTAGACCTATATTCTCTTTGTGTGGGTAACAGACTCCTGATGCAGGCCCTATTGGCGAAACACGATCCGTGCCGAGTCAGATTGAGGAATTGTTATTAAAGGTTTCCAGCCATTCTCGTTGACTCCGCTGTTGTTTTTGCTTATTTAAGTACCATTTTATGCAATGAGATCTATTTAATAAAAATGCATGCTAATTGCATTAGAGTATGCTTTAGTAAATCTAAGTTTATCTGACTTAAAGCATAGGGTCTCTAGAGAAGAGCCCCATGATATGAAATGAAGGCCTGTGGTGCCAGAGCCCAGTAGAATTTTGTTCCAATTGAACTGAAGCCCAAACAAGTGAGAGGAAACTGCCAGGCCAGACCATGAAAACAGATGTTGACAAATTCTTTAAAAATAACAGTTGTAACTACATCATGGACTTTTTGCAATGGTAAGAATGAATCTTGGTTATTGCTAACTGTGTGCGCAGAATATGAATGCAGGCTCATTAATGATTCAAGTACTTTCCAGAGTCCCTGGTGTCAGAATGTTATTACCATTTCTAATCCGTCAACTCAGATATTTTAAAGGGAAAATAAAGCTTGAAAACATATTTAAAAAAGAAAAACGAGGCACAGTGGATACAATTTTCAATGAAAAGTGAATTCTATGAAAGTAGCAGGTAATTAGGAGCTTTACATCTACTAAAGTTTGCTTTTGAGATGAACTAAAGCTTTTTTTCCATGTGGGAAGGCAATTTTATATCAGGGTGCCTGGCTTAAGAGGACAAGTATATGTCAACTTACAGTAGGTTCTATGCCATTAGGGGCATTTCTATGCTGTGGAGGGGCATTTGCGATATGACATCTAAGTCTGAATTGGGACATTTTGCTGAAAGCATCTCAAAAAACATCTAGCTCACAGCCATAATCGAACCAGAAAAATGTCTAAATTTCTGGTTCGATTATGGCTTTGAGCTAGACGTTTTCAAGCTGAACATGTCTATCTGTACGTACTATTTTCAGAAAAAAAAATGCCCCAGGGAAAATGTAGAAAAACAAGCCATAGGGATGTCTATCTTGCAGCATTTCTAGTGAACTGGCTACACAGACATCCCAGCAGTGCAGAGGCGCAGCCTGATGGTCAGTGAAGTGGACTTCGGGACCCAGGTACAAATCCCATCTAAACACTTTCATATTGTATAGTGAGCCCTCCAGGAACAGAGAAAGCCTAAAGGTTCATCACTACAGTAGCCCTCAGGCTTGCAGGTCACTTATATATTTAGGTATAGGAGGAATTTCTATGTTCCAAGAGGACTCGCATATTTGTACTGAAAAGAAAGAGTTAAAGTTGGACTTGAACCTGGGTACTGTTGGTCATTGTTCACTGCACTGACCACTAGGCTACTCTATTCACTTGGTTGCTGCTTTCTTAGTATTGGCCATAATATCTGGAGCTGTCATAGAGCCTGGTATCTATTGTCACTGTCACATCTTTAGGGGGCAGGAGATCAGTGACCACTGGGGATTAAGGGGGGGGGGGGGGGTCATGCCTTCATTCCTCCAAAGGTCTTCACTTTCTGCATTGTTGTTTAACATCTACATTGCCCCACTTTGTAAAGTTCTTGCTTGCTTAGGAGTACATTACAGACTGTAAGCCCATGTTATAGAGGGTTTTTTTTCCTGACCAAGAGAAGATGGAGGATAGATTTGCATTTTTGAGTCTATGTTTAAGATCACTAAGGGGCCCTTTTACTAAGCTGCATAAGCATCTACATGTGTCCAATATGCGCCAAAATGGAGTTACCACTCAGCTACCGTGTGGTTCTTGTGGTAATTTCATTTTTGGCATGCGTCTGACACGCGTATCTGAAATTATTTTCAGATGCATGTATTGAACGCGCATATCGGGCATGTGCCAAGTGACATTTGATGCACGTAGGTCATTACCGGCCGGTTACTGCGTGACACTTTACAGCTAGGTGAATGGTTGGCAGTAAAGCCTCAGACTCAAAATGGACACGCGCCAATTTTGATTTTGCATCCATTTTCAGCAAAAATTTTAAAAAAGCCTTTTTTGCAGGCATGCTGAAAAATGGACCTGCGCACACCCAAAACACGCGCCTACACTACTGCAGGCCATTTTTCAGAGCATCTTAGTAAAAGAACCCCTAAACTCTTGGTTGAAAGCTAATAAGCTGAGTCTCAATATGGATAAAACTCAGATTTTGTTCCTTTTTGAAAAATTGAAAAATGGTATCCCAAGCAATGCTTCCTCTAAGGAGCGGCCTGGTGTGTGCAGATTTCATGTGAGCAACACGTTTTAAAATCCAACAATTTTTGAGCACCAGTATTAGCAGTGCATTTCTGTATAAAGCACACAAAAAAAAAACGTTCATATGCTCCACTTAGAGGGAACATTGATCCCAAGGGCGTTTTACTTTGATGGGCGATCCACTGCTATTTTTAATGAGATGGAATATCTGGGAGTTATATTAGCAGGTCTTTTACTTAGACGCGCTGGCGTTTTTAGCTCGCGTTAAAAATAGGCTTGCGCTAAATGCTAAAGACGCCCATAGGAACACATTGGCGTCATTAGCATTTAGCATGCTACTATTTTTAGCGTGCACTAAAAACGCCAGCGCACCTTAGTCAAAGACCTCATTAGACTCTTCACTGACATTAAAGCCCCATTTAAGGAATTTTTGTCTCAAGATATTTTTTTTAAATTGAAATGTTTGGGAAATCTGCGTGATTTTTTTTGACTGCTGATAATTTTTGTACAGTGCTCCAGGCACACAGATTTCCTTTATTAGACTACTAGTAAAAAAGGCCCGTTTCGTACAGAAATGAAACGGGCGCTAGCAAAGTTTTCCTCGGAGTGTGTATGTTTGAGAGAGTGAGTGTGTGACAGAGAGTGAATGTGCGCGCGTGTGTGTGTGTGTGACAGAGGGAAAGTGAGACTGGGTGCGAGTGTGTGTGTGAGAATGAGAGTATGTGCCAGGGTCTCCCCCCCCCCCCCGGTCTGTCTCCCAGTTGCAGTTGCAGGGGGGATTCCCCCCTCCCTCCCAGTTCCAGGGGGGTTCCCCCGTCCCTTTTTCCCAGTTGCAGGGTCCCCCCTCCCAGTTGCAGGGTCTGTCTGTGTCCCCTCTCCTTTTGTCCTCAATTTAAAAAAGACAATGTGAAGCAGCAGCTCCTAGGTTTGCTTGTTTGTGAGTGTATAGCAATGACGGCTGCATGGGGGAGTTGAAACAGAGATTAACCAATGGGCTTCCTTCCTTACCGTACAGTTGCTTGGGTCACTTCCACTCCTGTGTATTAAACGTCCTGAAGCATGTCATAGGTTTGCTTCTTTTGTTTTCAGTGAATGGGATGATGGCTGCGCTGGAGTCGTAGCCAGTGCTGTTTCCTCCCCCCCTCCCCCCGCTTCCGAGTCGCCAGTGGTCCTCGACCCCGAGCCCTCACCCGCCTCCTGCATATTGGACACTCGCCGCAGCCATTTGCTCGCCGTGTTGCCGCCCTCCCTCTTCGTCCTGTGCGAGAGTGTGAACCTGGCCTCTCTCCTGCTTTTGGCTACTGATTGGCTCCTTGAATGTGCTCCGCCCTCAACGTCATTACGTTTGACGCGAGGGCGGGGCCCACATCTGCTGCTACAGAGCTTCGAACAAACGAACTGGCTTCATTGAGAGTGAACGTTGAGAGTGCTTTTTATGTCCAGAATGGGGCGTGGCCTAGGGCGCAGATGGGCGTGGCTGAGTGCGGGAGTCCGAATAGCCTAGGTCAGGAGCCACAGTTGGAGAGAGGTGAGCTTCAGAACGTCTGAGGGGGATTCAGAATGTCTGAGGGGGATTTTATTTATATAGATTGTAATGCATTATTCTTAGCACTTCCTAGTAAATCTCTCCAAGCACTGCAAGTGGTACGGGATGCCACAGCTCAGTTGATTGTAGGTTGCTCGTGATTTTCACATATTTCACCTTATTTGAAGCAGCTACAGAGGCTGCCAATTGCTTGGTGGATCAACTTTAAAGTCATCTTGTTGGTGTTCAAGTTATTTTGGGGCCCTTTTACTAAGCCGTGTAAGCGTCTACCTGCGTTCAATGTGCCAAAATTGAGTTACCACGCTGTTACCATGTGATTCTCGCGGTAGTTTCATTTTTTGGTGCGCGTCTGATACGTATCAGACGCGTGCCAAGTGACTTTGGTGCGCATAGGTCATTTCTGCCCGGTTACCGCATGATACTTTACCACTAGGCCAATGGCTGGCGGTAAGGTCTCAGACCCAAAATGGACATGTGACAATTTTGATTTTGCCGCATTTTAGGCAAAAATGTAAAAAAGGCCTTTTTTACAGGCGCGCTGAAAAATGGATTGGCACAGCCCCAAACCTATGCCTACACTACCGCAAGACATTTTTCACCACACCTTAGTAAAAGGACCCCTGTATGATTAGTCTCCAGCCTGTTTAACTAGTTCTCAGGTCTATACCCCTACTTGCACGATGAGATCTCAGAATCAAAATGTATTTATTTATTTATTTATTTTGGTGCATTTTTACCCCACATTTTCCCACAAGAGCAGGAGCAATGTGGCTTACATTAATTCATGAGGATACAGTACAATACAGAGAAGGCACAGTTACGGATTGTGACAGGAGGGGATGGAACATGGGATTACACGGGGTGAGTGTAAGGGGCAAAGCAACCAGCGAATAACTATGTACAGTCAACAAGAGAGGTTAAACATAGGAGTTGCCAGTGGAATAAGCCTTGTCAAAGAAGAATGTTTTTAAGGACTTCTTGAACAGTTGGTGGTCGACTAGCTCTTTTAGTTGTTTTGGCACAACATTCCAGGATTTTGGACTGATGTAGGGGAAGGACGAAGCAAAAAGGGTCTTGTATTTAACCTTCTTGCAGCTGGGATAATGCAGATTGAGGTAGGACCTTGCAGTTATTAGCACATTTCTAGATGGTAGATCGATTAGATTAAGCATATATTCAGGGGCTTCACCATATATTATCTTGTGTGTTAGTGAGCAGATTTTAAATGTAATACGATCTTTTACAGGGAGCCAGTGTAGTTTAAAACGTAGTGGCTGAGCATGTTCAAAATGCGATTTGCCCATTATTAGCCTTGAGCTGTCTGAAGCCTTTTCAGAATGTAGTCCCGACAACCAGCATATATCCTGCTACAGTAGTCTATATGGGAAAGGACCAGCCAATGAACGAGGGTACGGAATAGCTCTCTTGTAATAAAACGCCTAATACGCTTCAGCCTCCACATTGCGTGGAACATTCGTTTTGTGATGATTTTCACTTGAGTGTCCAGTTGTAAGTGGTTATCCAACTCTACTCCCAGGATTCTCAGGCTATTTGAAATTGAAAGCTTGAAGTCCTGAATGATGAGTGAACTTTAGACTACTTTATTGTGCTGGGACGAAAGGATTAGACATTGTGTTTTGTCTTGGTTAAGTTTAAACAGAAACGCCTTTTCCCAGGAATCCATGATGGAAAAACTGGCGTCTAATTTGCTTGAGGTACCATCTTTTCAGCACAAGTGAGACTTGATATGTACAGGAAGAAGAGTTTTAGGATTGCAGCACCTAAATTATGGAACAGTTTGCCGTAGCACTTGTGTGATACTGAATTGATTCTCCCTTTCAGGAAGCAGTTAAAGGAATTTTTATTGCATTCAGCTTTCACTACTGTGTAATGTTCATAGGCAGTCATTTGCATGTATAGTCAGTTAGGGCCCTGTTTACTTAATGTACACTATAAATTAGTGCATGCTAATGATAGAATGGGTGCCTCTAGCGTTAGCGTGCGCTAAAAGGTTTGCGCGCCTACAGCGCGGCTGAATAAACAGGGCCCTTAATGTGTTGGTTTAATCTTGAATTTTATGTGTTTTTATGTGAAAACTAGTAAAAAAGGCCCGTTTCCGAAACCAATGAAACGGGCGCTAGCATGTGGTTTTTTTTGTGTGTGTGTGTGTGTGTATGTGTCACAGAGTTATTTTGTGTGTGTGTGTGTGTGTGTGTGTGTGTGTGTGTGTGTGTGTGTGTGTGTGTGTGTGAGTGTGTGAGGGTGGGGTGTGTGTGCAGGTTGTTGATGTGTGTCTTTTTTTTTTTGTTTTGTTTTTTTGCTTGGGGGGTTGGGGGATGTGCTGTGCTATGCTGGCAAAGTGGGATGGATTGGTGTGTGGCTTTGAGGGTGTGTGTCTGTTGTATTGTGTGTGTGTGTGGTTTTGTCTGTCAAGGAGGTTTGTGGAGGGGGGTCTTTCTGTTGGTGAAATGTAAATGTGGTTGTAGGGCGGTCAGCCTTTGCTGAGTGGTGGATTGTTTTTTCCGGTTTTTTTTTTTGGTGTGTTGTGCTGAGGCAGCAGTGTTGTTTTAGATGGGCGGAAGGTAGAGGAGCACGTTCTTAGTCTGTCGGTATTTTTTGGCCGTTTCAGGGCTGCTGTAGGGGAACACTGGAAGAGAAATGTGCTGTGGGAAGCAGCGCCGTCTTTTTCCGTTGGGCTGGGGTTCTGGACATCCTGGAGGTGGGAGACGGCTTGCCTGAGGACGGGGATGGTTGTTTTAAGTTGGCAGAAGGGAGAGGAGCACGGTCTCGGGCCATCGGGTGGTGATCCGGTATGTTCGGTCCATTTCAGGCCGGCTGCAGGGGAATGCTGGAACATGCGCTGCGGGAAGCTGCGCTGTCTTTTTCCGGGTGCTCGGGGAATCCCCGAGGTGGGAGACGGCTTGCCTGAGGCTGGGGATGGTTGGGCACGGCCGCTTTAGCAAAAGGGGAAGAGGAAGGGGGTGGGGAGTTACCTGTAGCTGCGTGAGAAAACGGGTATTCTTTGTTTTGTATTATTAGTTTGCATTTCTGTTGAAGAAAGAGTGGATGCCTTTTGAATGATGGAGGTGGTGCGTCGGTGTGCGGTTGTTTCGTTAGTTTGGCAGCCAGTCTCCAGCGATTCCTAGGCAGGGAAGGAGTAGGGAAACATGCTCCGCATGTTTCCCTACTCCTCTCCCTTTCTTGGTCACTGTTTGCTGCTGGCTGGGTCGCGGGTAATCCTTCCAGCTGGGCCGCAGCTTGTCCTGTTCGCCCACGTCCCAGATGGTGATGGGCACGTTGTTTTCCGGTTCCTCTGACTCCATGTCAAGCGATCCCAAATATAGTCTTTGCTATGGGCCCTCTGGCACTCTTCAGTACTGGCATTAGGCATTTAAAAATTTCTCCCCCCTCCCCGGTCTATTTTTGCACATACCCACAGCAGGAATATTCTTCTCTCATTCCAGCAGTGGTTCTGTGCTCTCCGTGCTGCACAGATAATGAGCCATTCTGCTGGGGAATGCTCCTTCCTTATTGTCACATAGTTTCCTCTGATTGTTCTGTCTTACGTTGCCTAGTGTTGCCTGGGAACGGTGTTGTGATGATCCTTTGTGTTTCATAATGTTGAGGGTGTTTTTTCTGATTGGTCCGTCATGCGAGGGCGGGGCAGAGAGACATGGTCAGTGTTGTGGCTTCACCACCATGAATCCATGAACCCTTCAGGGAGTGACTGAGTGACTTCAGAACGTTGTCTTCAGAACGTTGAGGGTGAGTTTTATTATAGTAGATGATTATGGATGTGATTTTGTAAACCGTCTACAATTGTAAATGATGCAGGTTATAAATTTTATAAATAAATATAATAAGAATGCTACCCCCCCATACATCCCAATGGCTTGTTTTGGTCTGTCTTTCCCTTGGATTTTTTTTTTTTTTTTAAATGATCACAAAAAAAAAAACATACTGAGCACAAAACTTTGTAAAACATCTAGCAAATGGCCATTTTCAAAACAAAAAGATACATGTTTTTCTGGTTCAAAAATTGCTATCTTTGCCACTTGATTTTTGGATGTTTTCAGCAAAACGTCCAAAGCGTTGGATTTAGTTGTCATATCGAAAATACCCCTCCACATGATATTAATCATTAACATTAGGGGAATACAAAGCAGAATGTTTTCTTTAATAACCTACTGACAGAGGGACAAGCGTCATACATGTATCAGGCATATTTTCAAAGCACTTTGGGAGGCTAAGTTCCATAGGTTTCTATGGAACTTTGGGAGGCTAAGTGCTTTGAAAATGAGCTTGTCATCTTGAGACTCTCCCGGTCCAGTATGCAGTTAATCTTTTCTAACATGGTTTTGCATTCGTTTTTTTCCAGTGAAGCAGAGATATTAGCAGAACTAGTGGGAGAACAGGAAAAAAAAAATGTTCTCTTAACAATTGTTCACCACATGGCTGTGTCTGACTCACCGTTCTGAATTTTGCGAAAGCACTGAGCAACTGACAAGCAGTCGCTGGGCAGACTTTGAGTGGAAAGAGAAAAACAACCTTGTCATTTTAACAAATTAAATCTATTATTGGGTATGTTTACATGTTTTCTGAGTAATAACTTTCTTAGCATTGCTTGATTTAGGAAAAAAAACAAATGTTTTTTTTTTAATTAGCCATTTTACCTTTATACATTTTCTGTAAAATTTATAAATCCTCACCTTCCCCGTGAAAACATAAGGCACTATTGTATTTGTACATGGAGTTCCTTCCAAAACTGTGGCTGAACATGAGAATGTAGGAATTGTCAAAGGTTCATCTACTACTACTACTACTTATCATTTCTAAAGCGCTACTAGACGTACTAGTGGTCCTTTAACTAAGGTGTGCTGAAAAATGGGCTGCGCTAGTGTAGGCGCATATTTTGGGCGAGCGCAGATCCATTTTTCAGCGCGCCTGTAAAAAAAGCCTTTTTTTAAAAAAATTTGTTACATTTGTATCCCACATTTTCCCACCTATTTGCAGGCTCAATGTGGCTCACATAGTACTGTAAAGGCGATCGCCAATTCCGGTATGAACAGATACAAAGTGATGTTGTGGAAAAAATGAAGTTCGTGTGTAACAGTCCCCTTAGGGAATCATAGGGAGGAAGAGTTAGGTTTTGCCGAAAATGGAAGAGTGGCAAAATAAAAATTGGCGCGCATCCATTTTGGGTCTGAGACCTTACCGCTACCATCAATTGACTTAGCAATAAGGCCTCACACAGTAACTGTGTGGTAATCGTCTACGCGCATAGAATGGCAATTACTGCCCGGTTTCCGCCACACGCAGGAAAATAAAGATTATTTTCTGGCATGCATAGCGGACATGCGTAAAAAATGAAATTACTGCCTGGGCCACACGGTAGCCAGGCAGTAACTCCAAATTGACGTGCGTAGGATGCGCGTACGCGCCTACACAGCTTAGTAAAAGGGCATCCTAGTGCAGTGCCCTGTTTTTATTGGTAAGTAGTGGGTGCTTAGAGGAAGTGTAGAAGGCAGAAGGCTCATGTTCAGTTGTCCATCTGCTGTCAGTATCCTTCCAGCTTCTAGCAGCCACGATTTAGAAACAGAAATGAAGTTTCACACACACCTCGGAAGGGCACCCAAATTTGGACACCATCCCCGGATTCTATATAGTGCGACTTAAGTTGCGAGTGCAAATCCAATCGTATTTCTGGATTTGCTCCTGCAACTCAATTAGTCGACAAGATCTCCGGTAATGAGCACTGATTGGGTGAAGAGATCACTGCATAACTACTGATGACCCTGTTTACTAAGGTGCGCTAGCATTTGTAGTACACGCTAAAATTAGCACGCGCTAATATTAACTAGACACACCCTGAGTTTGCTGCACAATTCTAAGATACATTCCTGAAGAAGCCTGATATTCGGGTGAAACAGGACCCGTTGGATTTCTTAAGATAAGTGCACTCTGAATTTTATGGACGTAGTTTGAATAAATATTAAGATTTTATATTTGAAAATTAAAAAATGGAAGAGTTTTGGGACCAATGAATACGATTTGAACCATGTTAACACTGGTAGACAAACAATTAAAAAAGGTCAACAGTGGTGGTTTCTGAGGTCTTTTTGCCTTAAAAATAGATTTGTTTACTGTCAATTCTGACAAGACCTTTTTTGTGTGTGTGTCATGTTGGGTCATGCTTTAATCCTTCATTTAGGGTGCCTTTTTGTGACTTTTTTTGTGATTAAAACAGGTCTGGACCAAAAACGTCTAATTTTTAGCTCTGGACATTTTGCTATATTCCATTTTTTTATTTTTTATTTATTTTTCTTACATTTGTACCCCGCGCTTTCCCACTCATAGGAGGTTCAATTATGGCAGAAAAACATCCAAGTTTTGGGAATGCCCAAATTCTACCGCCAACACATTCCTTTGTAATTTGGACACACTGCATACGAACTGCATAGAAAACCATCTTAAAATGGGTTGTGAAAATAGTGATTTGGCAAAAAAAAAAAAAAATGTCCATCTGCCGTTTTGTGCTGATTTTTGTTTTTCTGTTTTGAAAATGAGCCCCATTGTTACACAGTCCCAAATACCACATATTTTTAAATATCAAATGCTATTTTCAAACAAAAACTTAGTTGCAATTTGCTTGAAGACACATAGCTGCAACTTGATTTGCTGACACTCACAGCTTAGCTACCACCCACTCAAAAGTCCAGCATTCATAGATGGTGAATCCACCACCCTCCAAACTTAAAACATTTCAGGGCTTATACAGCAACCCAGCCTTAAATGGTCTTCCTCAGGGGTTTCATCTTAATAGCGTTCATCTAAGATCCACCCTGGTGAAACAAAAAAAAGCACTATTAGAGCACAGATTTAATATCAAACCCGCATCGATAAGAAGGAAAAATTAGTTACTTTCTTTCTTGTTTTTCTCCTAATGAAGTAGCAAAACAGCGGGATTCCTTGAACTGTTGAGAAATGAGAAATAGTAGATTTGTATACTGAACTACTCACCTATACTATGCGGTGATAAGTTGGAGTGAAAGTTGGCTCCCACTCAAGATACTACACCATCAGAACTGTTGGGTTGTACAAAATAAAGATACTATGGATATTGCTGGGTTTTTTTTTTCTTTTGTTACATTTGTACCCTGTGCTTTCCCACTCATGGCAGGCTCAATGTGGCTTACATGGGGCAATGGAGGGTTATGTGACTTGCCCAGAGTCACAAGGAGCTGCCTGTGCCTAAAGTGGGAATTGACCTCAGTTCCTCAGGACCAAAGTACACCACCCTAACCACTAGGCCACTCCTCCACTCAATACCACTTTTGTCAAGTTAAGTACCACTTATTTGTCCCCAGGTTCTGAATTTTGTTTAATACAATTTTGACTTCTTATTGAATTTACCAGCTTTAGAGTCTCAGCGGTAAACTGGAGATATTGTTTTGGCACTGGGTTCTAAGTTTGTTATTAAAAATTAAACCCTACCTTCCTTTTCTTACTGCAGATTTTTCTCCGTTTCTTCTATGAAAGAATTCTGGGAGTTTTTTTCTGTGTTCGTGGTGGAGCCAATGATGACAGCCATTACAGCTGGTTTCCTTATTATAAGGTACCCTGGGCTTATGAGGCGATTTGATTTATAAACAATATATTAATGTCTTTGTTCCTAAGTGCGAAACCAATATCTGATAAGTAGAGCAAGCATTTTTTCAAATAGTTTCTATATACATGTGCTCTATGCAGTTATCACAATTTTTTGAATAGTATACTACTTACAATGTTAACACAATATGTGATAGAACATTTTAATAGACAGCATAGGGTATTAGAAAAGATGGAACATATAGATAGGTAAGAGAGTTATTCATTCAAGGATTACAATCTCATGTTGCTGAAGTCAGGCTTTCATTCATGCCTGAAATCTAACAGAAAATTTTAGAACAAGAATTTTCAACCCTATCCTCTGGACACACTCAGCCGGTCATGGTTTTAGGATTTCCACAATGAATATGCATGAGATACATTTGAACAGAATGGAGGTAGTGCATGCAAATTTATTTCACGCATACTCACTGTGGGTACCCTGAAAACCTCGGTGTGTCTGGAGAACTGGGTTGTGAATCCCTGATTTAGAAGTGACTTGCCCAGAGTCACAAGGAGCTGCAAGTGGGAATTGAACTCAGTTCCCCAGAATCAAAGTCCACTGCACTAACCACTAGGCTATTCCTCCACTAGCAACATTCCATCTAGAATCTCAAATAGTAGCAACATTCCATGTAGAATCTCAAATTGGGGAAGGGAAATGAGACTTGATATACCACCTTTCTGTGGTATTTTGCAACTACATTCAAAGCAGTTTACATATATTCAGGTACTTATTTTGTACCAGGGGCAATGGAGGGTTAAGTAACTTGCCCAGAGTCACAAGGGAGCTGCAGTGGGAATCAAACTCAGTTCCCCAGGATCAAAGTCCACTGCACTAACCACTAGGCTACTCCTCCACTCAAGCAGATGGCTTTGGAGAAGAGCAGCAGTCAGCCTGCTTGTACCAGGACATTGATAGCACAGTGAACAGAGGCTCTGAAGCTTGAAGGACACCTAGTATGGTTCCTGAGGCAGAAGACTCAGCAGAGGCGTGTGGAGAGTTGTTCTTTTTGTTTTGCTCTTCTCTTTTAAAATTTCTGTGGCGTAGATAAATTAGGCTTATCCCCAGAAGAATTATATTTGGCTCCCCATTGAAAAGTTGAATAAACCCTGAGTTTGAGGTTATGTTTTAATGAAATTCTACATACCAGTGTCTATATGTACGCTTCAGCATAACCACAATCGGGAGAGGACAGCCTGCTCAGTAGAAGCTTGGAATTATGCACATCTTCTTCTATAATTCTGATAAACCCAAAGAATTCAGAACCAACTATTTTTAACAATGGCAATTTTGAGTGTTATGCTTACAGTATGTCTGCCTCTAGTTTGGAAAAAAATGCCCAGTTGAGTAACCAGCTTTTGCTTGGAACTCAAATCATGCAGCTCTTGTTGGTTGGAAACTTAACTAAGAAAACGCTCTGACAGTCTCCTAGTTATGAAATCCATTTTGTGAACAGAACTGAGGAGAAGTCAAACTGGGGACGTATTTAGGAAAGTTGTTTCCATCTGGACCTTGAGGGTAAGGATGAAGAATTATGAGAGGGAAACCTGCCATTAATCGACTGTTTCCTACTAGATTATAGAAAATTGTGCCTTTAGTTCAGTGGTTGGAGTCACTCATTTGGAGACTGAGGGGTACAAGTTCAAATTCCAAAAGTTTCATGTGGAAATACAAAACTGTTGTTCTAGAATGGAGAAGATAGGATGGAATCCTGGTGGAGAGCAAACATTCTGTATAATAGGTTTATGCAAACTAGCATGGCCATGGACAACAATGTAATTTTTCTCACTCACAAAACGTGCTGATGATGGACAAAGTTTAATAAAGTTTAGGGATCAGAATAAAGAGCAAGTATATAGAACACAGTGAAACTGTCCAGTATAAAAGGACATTAGAGTGTTCTATAATTGCAGTCAATGTGAATAACGGTGATATATGCTTGAGGTCAGTTGTACGTTCTGAAAAAGAAATGCAGAGCCTTCTACTAAGCAGTGGTAAAAGGTGGCCCGTGGTGGTGTCGGTGCATGGGAATGCTGCACGCCAAGGCCATCTTTTAGTGCTGTGGGTCAGTGGCATTCCTTGGTCAGCTGTCACCCGGGGTGGTTCACCGCTGCACATTCCCCCTCCTCCGGGTGCAGCATCGTCCCCCCCCCAGGGGCAGCACGACACCCCTCCCGGGTGCAGCATCCCCCCAGCGTATCACCTCCAAGCCCTCCCCGGGTGCATTCCTCTTACCTGCTGGGGTGCTGGGAGCAGCAGTGCGGCTGTGGGCTCCGCAGGTTCCCTGCTCCCTCTGCCTCGGAACAGGAAGTAACAGCAGAGGGAACAGGGAACTGACTGATCCGACAGCCGTGTTGCTACTCCCTGCACCCCTCCTGCAGCGTGAACCTGGGGTGGACCGCACCAACTGCCTCGCTCTTGGTATGCCACAGCGGTGGGTAAAAGGGTATTTATTTTAAAGGAGGCAATAAATTGCCGTGTGACCATGTACTGGTGGAGCCCTTACCACTTCCTATTTAGGAGGCGGTTAGGGCTCTGGCAGTAACCCGGTGGCAATCGGGCAGTGCTGCCCGATTACTACTGGACACACCACCCACCAGAACTAGAAAATAAAAAATATTTTCTAGTGCCAGAAATGGTATACGCAGACCCAGAACTACCTACTAATTTCCTGGGTGAGCCCGGCGGTAGAGCCGATTTGCCACACGCAAACCCCGCAGTAGCCTTACTGTCTCTTCATGAAAAGGCCCCATAATTTTGAGGTTTACATGGACTTCCTTAAAACAAGTTACAGGTTAAAATATCTTTTGCTTTTATAGGTTTCAATATGTTGCAATGAGGACCTGTTGCTGGCGTGTTAAAAATTATGAGGTCAATATTGAAAATGATTTTTGTGGTTAACTATGGACTTAACTGCATACATTGTTTATACTGAAAATTTTGGCCTGACACTGTGGTATCAATTAACATGGCATCTTAGAAGTGCAATAATTTCTGTTTTAAAAGCTAACGTAAAGAGATGGAGAATGAGTAGGTACTGTGCCTTACAATTAATATGCCAGAAGTCATCATGTGTTAAATGTTTGAAGAGACCAGAGAATACTGTGTGTTAAGTGTTAAAAGGGCAGCTAACATGGTGCAGTTAATGCCATCTGAATAGCTATTTTTTTATTTATGTATTTAACACATTTATACCCCACATTTTCCCACTAGTTGTAGGCTCAATATGGCTTACACAATACCGTAGTGCAGGCTACAGTTAGTAAAATACAATTAAACAACGTAATAATAAGAAAGTAATCGTATATGCAATGTATAAAACAACAGAGATAATAAAAGATAATTAAAGATAATAGGGTCCATGAATTTTGCTGTAACAAAGAAGAAGTAAGTTAGGTTGAGTCTGGAAGGTACGCCTTCTTGAACAGGGTGGTCTTCAGTAACTTCCTGAAATTTAGATGGTTCTGAATTGATCTTAAGATTTTGGGTAGTGCATTCCATAGCTGTGTGCCTATGAAGGAGAAGCTGGATGTGTAGGTAGATTTGTATTTAAGGCCGTTGCAATCTGGATAATGTAAATTTAGGAAGGATCGGGAAAAGCAGGAACTGTTTCTGGGTGGTAGATCTATTAGATTTAACATGTATCCAGGAACTTCTCCGTAAGTAATCCTATGAATCAAGGTGCAAACCTTAAAGGCAATGCGTTCCTTAATGGGAAGCAGATTCGAATTTTGATTTACCAAAGATCAATCTCGCTGCTGTTTTCTGGGCGGTCTGAAGTTTCTTAATTAGTTGTTCTTTGCATCCTGCATAAATTCCGTTGCAGTAATCTAAATGACTTAATACCATTGATTGTGTTAAGTTGCGGAAGACATCTCGAGGAAAGAAAGGTTTTATACATTTAAATTTCCATATCGAGTAAAACATTTTCTTTGTGGTGCAATTTACATGGGTTTCCAGGGTCATGTTCCGATCAATTGTGACACCAAGGTTGTAGTTTTAGGCTATCCGAAATAGGAAGAGAGTAGTTGGGAATATTTAAAGTTGTAGGTTTATACTTATTATACTGAGAAGATAGGATGAGGCAGTGAGTCTTCTCAGTGTTCAGTTTCAGTTGGAATGAATTAGCCCATATGTCCATTATACTCAAGCCTGACCTAAAAATGATAAAGGGTCATGAATTTGATGTACTGCCTTTCTGTGGTACAGCCAAAGTTATTTACATTTTGTATGTAGGTATTTATTCTGTCCCTAGTGAGCTCACACTCTAAATTTTTGTAGCTAGGGTAATGGAAGGCTAGGTGACTTATCTAGGATCCCAAGGAACCTACTGGGAATTGAATCCAGTTTCCCAGATTCTTAACCCCAATACACTAACCATTAGGCTATTCCTCTAATCACCCACTTGTGTTATTTGCTATTAAGTTAACATGTACAACATAACTTTTCTCCGTGTTCAGTGAATGGCACAATGTTAAGAATGACCTAAACAGTTAACTGCAAAATCTTACCACATGTTTGTAAAATAGGCCACAGGGAGACATTTGCACTTCTAGTTCAAAGGATGATACTTCCTCATCTTGATTATTGCAATGGATTGTATCTGGAGCTTTGTTCTAAATGTTTAAAAATTCTTCAGCTTATTTATAAAACTGCTGTGAGACTAATTTTAAAAATAAATAGGTTTAGTAGCGTTTCAGGATACATGATGCAGTTTCATTGGCTTCCGGTAACAGAGCGTGTCTCATTTGAAGCTCTTTGCTTATTGTACTAGATTCTTTATGGTTCCACTTCATATTTATTGATAAACATGGTTTCTAAATCTTTATTTAGCCATTCTTCAAAACTGTTTAGACAGTTTATTCTTCGTCCTCTATCTTTTGGAAAGATGCGATTTTGAAGGGTATTTAATACTAGTTTTGTGGTTATTGTCATACCATTATGGAATTCTCTTCCATGAATTATTAGAGTTGAGAGAAACTATTTAATTTTCATAAATTGTTGAAAACCTACTTTTTTGCATGCTGTTATTAATTAATAAACTTACTTTTAATGATTTATATTTACGTCAAGAATATTCTTAGGGTTATTCTTAATTGTATATCGCATTGAACCCTTGCTATAGGTGAAACTGCAATTAATTAGCACAATATTGACATTGACATATTGACGTAAGATGTGGCCTAGGTCTGGAGGTCAAGAAGGCACCTATTGAAGCCTATTTTATAATGACACATACAGTGGGGGAAATAAGTATTTGATCCCTTGCTGATTTTGTAAGTTTGCCCACTGACAAAGACATGAGCAGCCCATAATTGAAGGGTAGGTTATTGGTAACAGTGAGAGATAGCACATCACAAATTAAATCCGGAAAATCACATTGTGGAAAGTATATGAATTTATTTGCATTCTGCAGAGGGAAATAAGTATTTGATCCCCCACCAACCAGTAAGAGATCTGGCCCCTACAGACCAGGTAGATGCTCCAAATCAACTCGTTACCTGCATGACAGACAGCTGTCGGCAATGGTCACCTGTATGAAAGACACCTGTCCACAGACTCAGTGAATCAGTCAGACTCTAACCTCTACAAAATGGCCAAGAGCAAGGAGCTGTCTAAGGATGTCAGGGACAAGATCATACACCTGCACAAGGCTGGAATGGGCTACAAAACCATCAGTAAGACGCTGGGCGAGAAGGAGACAACTGTTGGTGCCATAGTAAGAAAATGGAAGAAGTACAAAATGACTGTCAATCGACAAAGATCTGGGGCTCCACGCAAAATCTCACCTCGTGGGGTATCCTTGATCATGAGGAAGGTTAGAAATCAGCCTACAACTACAAGGGGGGAACTTGTCAATGATCTCAAGGCAGCTGGGACCACTGTCACCACGAAAACCATTGGTAACACATTACGACATAACGGATTGCAATCCTGCAGTGCCCGCAAGGTCCCCCTGCTCCGGAAGGCACATGTGACGGCCCGTCTGAAGTTTGCCAGTGAACACCTGGATGATGCCGAGAGTGATTGGGAGAAGGTGCTGTGGTCAGATGATACAAAAATTGAGCTCTTTGGCATGAACTCAACTCGCCGTGTTTGGAGGAAGAGAAATGCTGCCTATGACCCAAAGAACACCGTCCCCACTGTCAAGCATGGAGGTGGAAATGTTATGTTTTGGGGGTGTTTCTCTGCTAAGGGCACAGGACTACTTCACCGCATCAATGGGAGAATGGATGGGGCCATGTACCGTACAATTCTGAGTGACAACCTCCTTCCCTCCGCCAGGGCCTTAAAAATGGGTCGTGGCTGGGTCTTCCAGCACGACAATGACCCAAAACATACAGCCAAGGCAACAAAGGAGTGGCTCAGGAAGAAGCACATTAGGGTCATGGAGTGGCCTAGCCAGTCACCAGACCTTAATCCCATTGAAAACTTATGGAGGGAGCTGAAGCTGCGAGTTGCCAAGCGACAGCCCAGAACTCTTAATGATTTAGAGATGATCTGCAAAGAGGAGTGGACCAAAATTCCTCCTGACATGTGTGCAAACCTCATCATCAACTACAGAAGACGTCTGACCGCTGTGCTTGCCAACAAGGGTTTTGCCACCAAGTATTAGGTCTTGTTTGCCAGAGGGATTAAATACTTATTTCCCTCTGCAGAATGCAAATAAATTCATATACTTTCCACAATGTGATTTTCCGGATTTAATTTGTGATGTGCTATCTCTCACTGTTACCAATAACCTACCCTTCAATTATGGGCTGCTCATGTCTTTGTCAGTGGGCAAACTTACAAAATCAGCAAGGGATCAAATACTTATTTCCCCCACTGTAGGTGCCTATGGACATCTCAAAAGGGCAAAATGGTCATCCACGTGCATGAAACGTCCAAGTACTGATTTTGCAAACGCAGAAGAAGGATGTCCAACATTGCAGTAGGCACTTAGGTTCATTATAGAACACTAGCATAACCTGGCATCAGCGTGCCTAACATTTAGGATCTGGTACTTACACCAGCCATAGAGTTGGCATAAGTTCAGGCGCCTATATATGGTAGGGATGTACATTGCAGTACTTATGTATTCTGTAAGTTATGTACGTAAGTGGGAGTTCCACACTGTTCTGTCCATTTCTAAACACCCCTTGTAAATATGTGCTCTGCAAGATAGTCACATATTTATAGAATAGTGTTAAGGGTGCATACCAGCATATAAGCATGCCTATGTGCATACAGACATATAGACTAGAATGCTATACCTTTATGTGCAGAAAGAGCACATACATGTCAGTGCCTAGTTTCTAGAGTTGCTCTTCATGTATCTAGAAGGAGGAGGGCTTAGAGGCTTTCAAGGGACCAAGGACCAAAGGTTTTGTGAAGACCATGACCTAGAATTGCATAAATAGCCATCGTATCTCAAATAGATATTCAGCAGTTCTACTTAAAACAGTATAAAGCTAAGTGGAAAAGCACTGCTCCTTCTAAGGTGAGAGGGACTCCTCCACCTACAGTCCTGCCAGTAGGGGGTGCTGTTACACTATCATATTTTCAATAGTGAGGGACAGGCAAGCTCCACAGGACTCCACAGAACCTGCTTGTCTCTAGTCATTGAAAACATAATATTGAAGCATCACCTCCTACTGGGAGCAGTGTAGTTGGAGGACTCTCGCTCAGCTTAGAGGGAACAGCTTGGGTAAGTCATCCACTTATCTTCATGCGGCATCTACCTCACCGAATATTGACTTCAATGGGTTCACTGTCTCTGTTGGAAGGGGTTAGAAAGATGGGTGTCTGCTTCTGATTTTCTAAAAAATTTCCAAGAGCCTGAGTCACAAATACTTGTTTCCATAGACACAAGTGGGAGAAAAGGCCTTAAATGAGATACCTCAAAATATAGGTTTCTTTCATCATTATAATAGAAATTCCATTACAGAAGGAAAGGCCACATGACCCAAGCATGAGTGATGCTGCTCACTTGCTCTTTTTCATTTCCATGTGCCAATTTACTCCCATTGCTCTGCATCTAGCATTGTTTACAGTCTCATCCAGATGGTCTATTGAAGCTGCTGATGTAGCTTGCCTTAACAAGCCTATCTGGTGGTAATGTATTCCAGATGCTTTTATGTCCTGCTATCATCTGTAATGATTTCTCCATTTTTGTTTAGTCAATTATATTTATTTATTTAGATTTTGCTCACACCTTTTTCAGTAGTAGCTCAAGGTGAGTTACATTCAGGTACTCTGGATATTTCTCTGTCCCAGGAGGGCTCACACTCTAAGTTTGTACCTGAGGCAATGGAGAGTTAAGTGACTTGCCCAAGATCACAAGGAGCAGCAGTGGGATTTGAACTGGCCACCTCTGGATTGCAAGCCCAGTGCTCTAACCACTAGGCCACTCCTCTACTCCACAATTATATATTAGCATACCTGGCAGAATAGATTACAGGATCAAATAAAAAAAGCTATTACATTATTTCATTTACCTTTTATTAGGAGACGTGAGGTTTTGGCTATCTGCAAGCCAGAAAAACTTGGGTTCATTTAAGAAACTGTTAAAACAGCATCTTCTGATGCGGGCTAGGATCTGACTTCAGTATCATAGGGATACAGCGCTGTGATGAGGTTGATTGTGTATTTTTTGTTAATTTATATGTTTGTAAATGATGTGATTTTTATTATGTGTGTCTATTTGTACCCCCGCTCTAAATAAGAGCGGTATATAAATGGTAATACATTTATTTATTTATTTGTTGCATTTGCATCCCACATTTTCCCACCTATTTGCAGGCTCAATGTGGCTTATATTATGCCGTAATGGCGATCGCCATTTCTGGAGTGAGGCCCAACTTCGGCCCGAGTTTCGCCTCCTGCATCAGGGTCTGTGGTATCTTTCAACTGTTCGACTGTTATATTTAGCACTTCTTTCTCTTTCTTGGGCCATGGAGAGGGTTAAGAAGACTGAATAGCTGAAAACAACAGAATAGATAAGTGACCCTCATAATATCATTACATGAAACTGAATGAGTTGTGGGTCATAGAATTAAATAGAGGAGGTTTTTCAGCCAGTGATGATTGGACAGAGCTCCCTGAGGTTGAACTCAACAAAGGAGTGCCTATCTATGTTTGAGGCTTTTCCTCCAAATTATTATATTACACCACATTACTAGTTTTCATAATACAGATCGATACATGTGATCAGTTGTTCACATGTATATGTAAACACATGTACTTAATCATCTATGTGTAGAACATGCATGTAAATGTGAACGCCAGAGCTGCCTTTACAAAGTCTAATCTAGTGGGGAGTAAGTTGACAGCAGTCTCCTGTGCAGCTAAAATGGAAGATTTGTCACAAATGACTTCATACTCACCGGTTCCCATCATCACACATCACAGAAGGAAAATCAAATTGTTCCTTGAAAGGTAAAATTATGACTCTGCTTTTTCTAAAGGAGGACTTTTGAATAAGGACTTAATCTAAATAATAAAAAAAAAAACGCAAAACCTCCAAATTTCATTTTTGAAAAAGCCCTGCAGGGATCAATACACCATCCAAGCAGGAAAATGCCCTTTACTTTTTAAACAATGTGTTACTTGCAATCGCCCCTGTTCTCCAGCAGCAGGTGAAGAAAAATGTCAGATTTCTGCCTGTGGCAAGGTCATCAGAGGACAAAACATTGATCCAAGACAATACCATAATTTCTCTTTAAAAAAAATAAAATAAAGGTGCTACCAAACTATATTCTTTTAGCCCAGCAACAGAGCTTCAGTAGAAAAGCAAAGAAACAAAAGATAATTAAGCTAAAATTGCTTTTAAAATTGCTTTCTTCTTCCCCCAGTATTAATTAGATTAATGCAAAAGCTCCCTTGACTCTTTTGTAGTTACCATTACTTTTTAATCAAGAGTTACTTTGCATTATCCAAACTCATTCCAATCTATTTTTTCACTGTGTAGCTCCCTTAGATCTCAGAGGCAACGCTGTGATGGAGGCTTCAAGGGTGAGTAAAAGTCTCTGTTCTCTTATTTATTTAAAACATTTAGTCCTCGCCTATCACAGCACGTCTAGGCAAGTCACAAAAAACATACACAATAAAATACATAATCCAACAAATTCTATAATTGGCGCCCAAAGTTAGGACGCAGTGGGGCGAGCAGTTATAGAATAGGGCCAGTTATGAGCATAACATAATTAATTGACACTAATTGGCAATATATACCAATAATTGGTGTTAACAACACTACTCTGTGTTAATTTGCCATTGCACACTAAGGGGTCCTTTTACCAAACCACGGTAGGGCTACCACAGGCTTGGCATGCGGCGATTCGGCATGCAGTAGTGCAGACTATCACCACTTGGCATTTCTAGTGCACAAAAAATTATTTTTAGAGGCTATTCCCCCTTTCTCTCAAGTATACTATTTACCAAGCAAGCCAACAGGAGCACAATTTGGACCCCCTTTGGATGTGTCGGCAATTTTGGAGTCTTCTGACTCTGATTTGGCAGTTCCTTCTACTTTATTCGCAACTGTGGTGCTAACTTTGGATGACGTATGGATTATGAAAATGTTCTTTAAGAATAAAGATAAAGAATTCATTGGTCTCAAAACACGTATATTCCCGGACGTATCTAAAGAGACACGTGCGTGGGATAAACATAAAGGAATCCTCCTCAGAAGGAAGGGATCCCCAGAAGCTTAGCCGGCGGTGGGAGGCAGGGCTGGTGGTTGGGAGGTGGGGATAGTGCTGGGCAGACTTATACGGTCTGTGCCCTGAAAAAGACAGGTACAAATCAAGGTAAGGTATACACAAAAAATGACACATGTGAGTTTATCTTGTTGGGCAGACTGGGTGGACCGTGCAGGTCTTTTTCTGCCGTCACCTACTATGTTAGAAAAGACGTAGGCAGTTTTTAATTGCTTAAGATAGGAGTTCTTCAGATTGGGGCTACTTTCCATTTGCGATACCCATGTAAGTGTATAGTCCGATACCAGTCAGTAAAATATGTTGTTATTTTTTGAGCCATCATAGCTTACAGAATTTCTTGTAACCAAACGATCTTTAGGGTTAAGAGAATGTTAATTGACATTTGTTTTGAGCTTTGTTAATATGAGACACCTTTTTTTTTTTGTTACATTTGTATCCCACGCTTTCCCACTCATGGCAGGCTCAATGTGGTAGGCAGTGGAGGGTTAAGTGACTTGCCCAGAGTCACAAGGAGCTGTCTGTGCCAGGAATCGAACTCAGTTCCTCAGGACCAAAGTCCACCACCCTAACCACTAGGCCACTCCTCCACTCTAATGGATGTTAGACAGGTTTTTTTTTTTTTCTAACTTCCTAGAAATGTTTCCACAAAATAACTCCATTATAAGATAATCTTGGATCTAAAGATTTGAGGACTTGAATGTATCTATTCATAATTTTCTTTTGCTTAGTGATTATTATTGTATTGCATACCTTTCTGTACAAGCTTCGGCTTGATAAGAATGTTTATAATTATAATTGAAACAATAAATTAAAAAAATATTTTTAATTTGTTAGCACTGGGGTCTTATCCGGTGCTGGTAATCGGGAAACACCATGCACTGCCCAGTTACCGCCGGGTTAGCGTGGGAGCCCTTACCGTGTTCTAAATAGGAGACGGTAGGGACTCCCCTGGAAATGGCCACACAGCAAGTGGTACACTTACCATGCCACCATTTCCATTAAATAAAATCAAACAAAATAAAACATGGAAAAGAAAATAAGATGATACCTTTTTTATTGGACATAACTTAATACATTTCTTGATTAGCTTTCGAAGGTTGCCCTTCTTCGTCAGATCGGAAATAAGCAAATGTGCTAGCTGACAGTGTATATAAGTGAAAACATTCAAGCATTACTATGACAGTCTGACAGGGTGGGAGGATGGGGGTGGGTCGGAGGTATGCATGGTATTGATATTCTAACAGGATGGGTGTGGATAGGTGAAGGGTGGAGAGAAATACAGCTTTATGGTTTATAATGGGCTAGGAACCCCAGATCCTTGTTAAGTCCTTTCTGTTGGGTGTTAAAATATTCAATCATTCTGACTTCAAAGGTCTTATGTTCTTGTATGGTTTTAAAGTTACCTTTCAGGATTCTCACTGTGAAGTCACTGGTACAGTGTCCTGGTCCTGTAAAATGATGACCAACAGGCGTGGGAACCCTACTGACACCATTATTGTTCATGTGATGTCTATGTAAATTGAATCTTGTCTTAAGCATCTGGCCTGTTTCTCCAATATAGCATCCTTCGTTACATTTTTTACACTGAATGATATATACCACATTGGAAGATGAGCAAGTGAAAGATCCCTTTATGTTGAATATCTTTCCTTTGTGGGTAACTGTGGGGTCCTGTGAAATATTTTGGCATAGTTTGCAACTGGATAAATTACAGGGACGTGTGCCCTTCTGTTCCTTTTCAGTCTGTGATGGAAGTTTACTTCTGATTAGCTTGTGTTTTAAGTTGGGTGGCTGTCGGAAGGCCAGTACTGGTGGGGACGGGAATATCTCTTTCAGTGGACTAACAGGGCTACCACACTCCTCTACATTAAATAAAAAAAAGTCCTTTTACTAGCAGCAATAACAGGAGGCCCCAGCGCCCGGCAAACCAGCACACTGGTGCCATCGCAGGGGTCCTTTTACTACCGCTTGATCAAAAGACCCCTAATGGACTTATGCCCCGATTCTATAAACATCTCACCTCTCATGCAAATGCACAGGGGGCATTAATGTAGGAGGAGCATGTGCCTGTCAGGGGCAGTCTGACGATTCTTGCGTGCACTTTATAGACCAGTTGGATTTAGGTGCCATCATTTACGTCAGCCATAGACATGGCGTTAGTGGTCAAACCTAAAGTGTGGCACGTAACTGCGCACTTAAGCTAGTATTCTGGAACAAATTTAGGATTTACAAGCGTGATATTAGACAGTTAGACAGTACATTTACAGGGATGCTTTAGAGAGAAAAGGGCTCCCAACTGGGTCACTCCTGGTTTTAACAACAGAAACTGACTCCTGAATCTCTAGGTTTTCCGGAAGTATTCTAATTTTCTGTCCATGAAAAAGTTCATCTCTATGTTTGAACAATAGATTCAGCAACCAAGCCTTATCAGGAGACAAAGCCACCATCGCAATTAGAGTAGAACTCACAAAGGACTCACTGGGGCCCTTTTACTAAGCCATGTAAGCATCTATGCACGCCCAAGGTGCGCCAAAATGGAGTTACCGTATGGTTACCGTGAGGCTCTTGCGGTAATTTCATTTTTTGGCACGTGTCTGTGCTTAGGTCATTACTGTCTGGTTACCGCTAGGTGAATGGCTGGCGGTAAGGTCTGAGACCCAAAATGGACACATGGCATTTTTCATTTTGCCGCACGTCCATTTTCGGAAAAAATTTTTAAAAGTCATTTTTTGTAGGTGCGCTGAAAAATAATTCTGCGCATGCCCAAAACACATGTCTACACTACTGCAGGCCATTTTTCAGCCCACCTTAGTAAAAGGACCCCACTATAAATAATGATATTTTTAATTCATGTTTAAACTGATCTGCTGATGTCATGGTTCTTATGTTCACAGGCAGTTCATTCCACAGTTTCGGTCCCCAAACCTTAAAAGATGACCTGCCATACTCATCCAGCTTAATAACCTTAAAAGATGGCACATCTAAAAGGTTTGCATTGGCAGATCTTAGTGCTCTTGCAGGCTGATACCTTTGCAAAGCAGATATATTAACAGTCTTCAAATATTAGCCCAAAAGTGTGTAAATGGATGAAATAAGTCTGTAAGTCACTCAATGGTTCCAGCATTCTTTTAGTGCTTTTGAACAGAAAAGGAAAGGGATGAAAATTTAGCTCCAGTTTTATCAGTGACAGCTCAAGACGATTTATGTTCAGGTAGGGTAGATACGTTTCTGTCTCTAAGGGTCCCTTTTACTAAGCTGTGCTCAGAAATGGGCTTAACATGTCTTTACGCAGGACTTTCCTACCTGTGAAGCTTAGATTTTTTATGGCAGTATTTAGGGCATTTTCAATAATTGTTTTTTACAAGTACATAAGTATTGCAATACTGGGACAGACCAAAGGTCCATCAAAACCTGTATCCTGTTTCCAACAGTGGCCAATTCAGATCACAAGTACCTGGCAAGATCCCCCAAAAGTACAATACATTTTATGCTGCTTATCCTAGAAATAAGCAGTGGATTTTCCCCATGTTCATTTTAATAATGGTCTATGGACTTTTCCTTTGGGAAGACATCCAAAGCTTTTTTAAACCCCGCTAAGCTAACTGCTTTACTACATTCCCTGGCAACGAATTCCAGAGTTTAATTACACATAGAGTGAAGAACACTTTTCTCCAATTCATTTTAAATTTACTACTTTGTAGCTTCATTGCATGCCCCCTAGTCCTAATGTTTTTGGAAAGAGTAAACAATCAATTCACGTCTACCAATTCCACTCCACTCATTATTTTATAGACCTCTGTCAAATCTCCCCTCAGCCGTCTTTTCTCTAAGCTGAAGAGCCCTAGCAAAAGCTTCCATTAACACGTGGGACTTCCAAAAAAATTAATGCAGGAACACTTACCGTATCCTGTTTAAGAGGTGCTAAGTTCTCCCGCATTAAGCCTGCATTATCCAGGTAGAGCTTGGTAATCAGAATATGCTAACTGGATAACACTTCCAGACCCATTCTCTGCCCATGGCATGCCCCTCCTAAAAAAAAATGACAAACAAATATAAGAAATTACACTTAGCACGTGCTAAAAGGCAAATTATCACAAAAAGCTTTAACACATTGGGGCCCTTTTACAAAACGGCGGGAAGCCCAATGCAGGCTTACCATGTGCCAAATTAGATCTATCGCTGGCCCAAAATGGGTGCAGGCAGCAGTTCCAGCCCCAGCGTACGCCACTTCCTGCGCTGGGAAAAATAGGGTTTGATTTTTTGCACAGCAGTTACTCAGCAGTAATCAAGCAGTGCCACGCACTACCCAGTTTCCGCTGCGTTACCGAGGGAGCCCTTACAGCCACCTCAATGGGTGGTGGTAAGTGCTCTCCCCCCTCCCCGCATGGCCAAACGGTAAGAGCAATCTTACCACATGGCCATGTATTTTTGCAGCCTTTTAACCCACTGCAGTAAAAAGGGCCTCATCTTTCCCCCTAAACCCACCTCTCCTCTCCCCCCTTTCTCTATTTCTGTGGTTGGCACTCTCATTCTCCCCGTCTCATCAGCTCGTAACCTTGGGGTCATCTTCGACTCCTCTCTCTCCTTCTCTGCTCACATTCAGCAGATTGCCAAAACCTGTCGTTTCTTTCTCTATAACATCAGCAAAATCCGTCCCTTCCTCTCTGAGCACTCTACCAGAACCCTTATCCACACTCTTACCACCTCTCGCCTAGATTATTGCAACCTGCTTCATAAGTTGTTTTCATGGCGCTTGGTAATGCGTTCCATAGTTGCGTGCTTATATAGGAGAAGCTGGATGCATAGGTGGTTTTATATTTTAGACCTTTGCAACTTGGGTAGTGGAGATTTAGGTAAGTTCGTGATGATCTTGTAGTGTTTCTAGTTGGTAGGTCTATGAGTTCAGTCATGTATCCCGGTGCTTCACCGTTGATAATTTTGTGTACCAGGGTGCAGATTTTGAACGCAATACGTTTTTTGATTGGGAGCCAATGCAATTTTTCTCGTAGGGGTTTGGCACTGTCGAATCTCATTTTGCCAAATATGAGCCTGGCTGCTGTGTTTTGAGCAGTTTGGAGTTTCTTTATGATTTGTTCTTTGCATCCCACATAGATTCCGTTGCAATAGTCTAGATAGCTTAGTACCATGGATTGTATCAGGTTGCAGAATAGCATGATCGCTAGATTGGCTAGAACCAGTTTAAATCAGATGTTTGCTAGCACGGTAAGCTTTGAGCATCAGCCCCTTAGTATTTTAATTATGGTTGTAAGGAGATATATATCTTTTTGAGTGTAATATTACCTATGTTTATGGCCTTTTATGTATTTATTTTACAGTTTCTTTCTCTATAACATCAGCAAAATCCGTCCCTTCATCTCTACCAGAACCCTTATCCACACTCTTATTACCTCTCACCTAGATTGTTGCGACCTGCTTCTTACCGGCCTCCCACTTAGCCATTTCTCTCCTCTTCAATCAGTCCAAAACTCTGCTGCGCGACTCATTTTCCGCCAGAGCCGCTATGCTCACATTAGCCCTCTCCTCAAGTCACTTCACCGGCTCCCTATCCGTTTCCGCATTCAATTCAAACTTCTCTTACTGACCTATAAGTGCATTCACTCTACCGCTCCCCAGTACCTCTCCACTCTTGTCTCTCCCTACGCCCCCCCCCCCCCCCGGGTACTCCGCTCTGCAGATAGATCTCTCTTGTCTGTCCCCTTCTTCTCTACTGCTAATTCCAAACTCCGTTCCTTTTATCTCGCTTCACCTCACGCCTGGAATAGACTTCCCGAGCTTGTAAATCTAGCCTCGTCTTTGGCCATTTTCAAATCCAGGCTAAAAGCCCACCTCTTTAAAGCTGCTTTTGACTCCTAACCACTACTCACTTGCCCTGTACCCTTTTATCCACATCTCTTTGATTCCCTTACCTCTTAGTTGTTCTGTCTGTTTGCCTGTCCTATTTAGATTGTGAGCTCTTTGAGCAGGGACTGTCTTTTCATGTATGGTGTACAGCGCTGCGTATGCCTTGTAGCGCTATAGAAGTGATAAGTAGTAGTAGTAATATAGAAGCCTGCCCTTGCAGATCAGCAACACGGCAGCGCAGGCTTCTGTTTCTGTGAGTCTGACGTCCTGCATGTACGTGCAGGATGTCAGACTCACAGAAACAGAAGTCTGCGCGGCTGCGTTGCTGATCTGCAAGGGCAGACTTCTAGATGGAATGTTGCTAGTGGAGGAGTAGCCTAGTGGTTAGTGCAGTGGAACGTGGGATGTTGTTACTATTTGAGATTCTGGAATGTTGCTATTCCACTAGCAAAAAAACCAGCACCACGGGCCTTTAAAAATGGAACACAGTTCTTTAATGAATGAACCTTGACAAAAAGACCCGACACGGGCCGTGTTTCAGTGACTAGCACCTGCGTCAGGGGTCCCCACGTCTCATATAGTAAAAGCTACAAAGCACCAAGGCACTTTTTTGGTGTATTAAACGTGCCTTAGATCTTAACGCCTATAATAAAATAACCCCTAAGTTTGCTGTAACAATCTTTCCAGAATCTTCCATTTACCCTTATATCGATGGCTGTGAATTCATGAAGAGGAGCTTTGTATAACTGTGGTTCCAGGTGAAACAGATAAACATATCATTTATTTTGAACAAAGCATCTGAAGGTTCATTTTAAAGTCTGCATATTTATTGGTGCTTCATAACTGAGCTGTGTGACTGGACCGACAGGGCACAGATGTGTACAATCTACAGTCCCAAGTTCAGATCTTTTCACTCTTTGACCTTGTGCCAAGGTTGCCAACACATGAAAATGACTTGTACTGCAAGGCTGCTGCATTTTTACTGACCGCTTTTTCAAGGACACACATTATTCTGTTTTCTGTATAGCTGGGCTTACTTGACAGAGATTCATCCCTTTATCCAGTGAGATGCACTCCTCAAATCCTGACCACACCATCAGCCGTATACCTAGTGCATTTGACACCTGGAGTGGATCATTTTTGAACACCCTCTTAGACCAACAAAAGATTACCTCTCTGCCCTTACCCCCCACCACCCCTGCATTAAAATTAATACCTTGCTGATGGGGATGTCCAAGCCTCACCAGCAGAAGAGGTCCTTTGCCTGAGACCCCCCCCCCCCCTCCTCATGCCATCTGAGCAGTGGGGAAGTTGGCAGCATGCTTCCAGACGCTGAGGCTGGCACTCCTTGAGCATGCTCAGTTCATGCACTGCAAACCACCTGGGTGGACTGCTCCCAGCACCCTACCCTTGGTACACCACTAAGGGCCAGATGCACTAAAATTAACGAGCCAGCAACATGGTTTTTAAACCAGTTCTAGCCAGTCTAGCGAGGAAGTAGTAAAACAAGACATGCACAAAAGGGTTCTCTGAGCCATTTTCCTGTCACGGTAGTAGCTAACGAAAATGGAATGCAAATGATCTACAAGTTATTATAATGAGCTAATTAGTATTATAATGCGCATGCAAGGCAGATTCACAACTGTTTTCCAACCCCATGCACTGTGGAAAACCTAACGGGAGGTCTCCACCTCTCGTGGGGGCTGTGTGGGACCCATTCAGAGAAGGACGCCCATCACAAAAATTGGAAAAAAAAATGTCCAAGTGCTCATCAGGGACGTCCTTTCAAGTGCCTAACACTTGGACATCCGTCACTCAAAAAAAAAAGGACGTCCCTGACGAGTACTTGGACGTTTTTCCCTTCAGATTTTGTGATGGGCGTCCTTCTCTTGGACGTATTTTTCTTACGTTCCTGAAATGACCATGCCAGAGAGAATCGGGGATCAGGACGTGCGAGGACGCCCAAATCAAAACTATTTGGACGTCCCTTTCAATTATGCCCCTCCAGGTCTTTCTCAGCCAATCACAGCGCATTTAGCTGACATCAGTGACACCTAAACGCACTGTGATTGGTTGAGAGAGACCTGGAGGGGCATAACCGAAAGGGATGTCCAAATAATTTTGATTTGGACATCCTCGCACGTCCCGATCCCTGATTCTCTCTAGCGTGGTCATTTCGGGCATGTAAGAAAAACACATCCAAGAGAAGGATGCCCATCACAAAATCTGAAGGGAAAAACGTCCAAGTGCTCATCAGGGACATCCTTTTTTTTTTGAGTGAAGGACGTGTATGAAGTTGTCTTTGGCATGCGCAGAGCAGCCAGCATAGCGCTTGGCTGCTCTGCGCATGCTCAGCTGGCTGACTAGCTTCCCCTCCTTAAGAAGGAAATCGTGTGCAAATGAGCTAACAGCGAGCAGCTCATTTGCAAGCAATTTCCTTCATGCATGCCCGTTTTTTACCGATTCGCTAAGGGATCAGTAAGGGAAGGGCTCTTTCCGTGGAGTTAGTGCATCTGGCTCTAAATCTGGTATCATCTGAATCCTCTCCTTTATTTCTGCCCAAGTTTTTTTTATTTTTTATTTTATTTGTTGCATTTGTATCCCACATTTTCCCACCTATTTGCAGGCTCAATGTGGCCAGTTACATAGTACCGGAACGGCAATTGCTGTTTCCGGTGTGAACAAATACATTGTGCTGTAGTGGTAGGAAGAAGTTTTTATGGCAAAGAATAGTCCTCCAATATAAAGTCAACTCTGCACTGGTTGCTCCTTGGTCTTGTTTCTCAACTTATACACACAACTTCCACTGATGGAAAGGTTAAGTACTCCAAGTGAACATGTAGGTGTTCTGAAACGGGGGCTGTGTTACCATGGGAATTATCTTGAATGGAAGTGAGTGCACGGAAAATGCTATACAAATGTTACTAGTGAAATAAAAACCTTCACAAAACAGAATCCTTGAGAGCTTAGAGGAAGATTATAAGAAATATAGGGGTCCGTTTACATAGGCACGCTGAAAAACGGCTTGTGGTAGTGTAGGCGCGGGGTTTGGGTGCGCGCCAATCCATTTTTTAGTGCCTGTAAAAAAAAGGCCTTTTTAAAAATTTCTGCCAAAAATGGACATGCGGCAAAATGAAAATTGCCACGTCTCCATTTTGGGCCTGAGACCTTACCACTTAGCGGTAAAGATTCACGTAGTAACCGGGTGGTAATGACTTGGCGTGCGTCCATTACGCGCGCCCGAATATAAAAAATATTTTTCAGATGCGTGTATTGGACACATGCCAAAAATGAAATTACTGCAAGAGCCACGCAGTACTTGGGCAGTATCTACATTTTGGCGTGCGTTGGGCAGGCGTAGACACTTATGTGGCTTAGTAAAAGGACCCCATACTTTGTAATCATTACTATAGTAGGTTTTATAACAAGCTCTGTATATGTTTCAGCATCTTATCTCTTTGCTATTAGTGAACAAGCACTATCACTTTTATCCCTATGTCGAATATGGTCTCTCCATAGTTGATGACCTAATGTATGTTATAATCCAATTATCACTCAGGAACCTGCATGCAATACCATAATGTATTCTTCGTTACCATGTATGTACGCACATGATATATATATAGACCACGAACTGTTTCATGTATGTTATGTTCCATCTATGTTACCATGTATGTACACACCTTAATGCAACACCATTTGTAATTCTGTTACCCGGAAATGGCAACCGCCATTACGGCAAATGTAAGCCACATTGAGCCTGCAAATAGGTGGGAAAATGTGTGATACAAATGCTACAAATAAATAAATAAATAATGAACATAAATGTTTATGACCACAAAAAATCAAATTTGATATGAATCACCAACATTCATCTAATCAAACTGCCCAGCTGCTGAGACACATTTCTGCCTCATTTCTAATAGTTGATTGCAATCACAGGTATGACAAGTGGAACAATATATTTTTTAAAGAAATATTATATAACACTCATACCTAGATACTTTATAATAAGCTAATGGACAGAAAACAGAGGGTAGGGTTAAATGGCCATTTTTCTCAATGGGGGAGGGTGAATAGTGGAGTGCTGTAGGGATCTGTACTGGGACCAGTGCTATGTAAAATATTTATGAATGATCTGGAAAACGGAACAACGAGTGAGGTGATTAAATTTGCAGATGACACAAAACTATTCAAAGTTGTCAAAAATCATGCAGGTTGTGGAAAATTGCAGGGAGACCTTAGGAAACTGGAAGACTGGGCATCCAGATGGCAGATGAAATTTAACATGGACAAATGCAAAGTGATGCACATTGGCAAGAATAATCTGAATCATAGTTACTTGATGCTGGGGTCCACCTTAGGAGTCAGCACTTAAGAAAAAAGATCTAGGTGTCATTGTAGACAATACGCTGAAATCCTCTGCCCAGTGTGTGGTGGTGGCCAATAAAGCATACAGGATGCTAGGAATTATTAGGAAAGGGATGCAAAATAAGACCAAGAATATTATAATGCCTCTATATCACTCTATGATGCGAGCTCACCTTGAGTATTGTGTTCAGTTCTGGTTGCCATATTTCAAAAAAGATATAGCGGAATTAGAAAAGGTTCAAAGAAGCAGTGGCGTAGCCAAGGGTGGGCTCTCAGGCCCACCAGTAGCAGCACACCTATGATATGGCTGGCAGAGATTCCCAAGCTGAAAACTCTCAACAACTGTCCCTCCTGCATACCTTATAAATAGCAGATCTTCGCCTGCAGGAAGCAGCGACTGATACATACTGCTTACACCGGCCCCACAGACTTCCACAGACGTATTCCCGCCTATGCGGAAACAGGAATCTGCATCAGTGGGAAGGATGTGGGGCCTACATGAGTATTGTGTATTAGTTGCTCCTCACTGCCGGTGAAAATCTGAAATGTAAAAGGTGTGCAGGAGAGGAGGGATATTTGAGAGACCATATGGCATGCAGGCGAGAGGAGAGACCAAATCACCTATGGGATGGGGTGGGGTTCTTCTGCCCACCCATCTTGGGCCCAGGCCCACCCAAAATTGGGTGTCTGGCTACGCCCCTGCAAAGAAGAGCAACCAAAATGATAAAGGGAATGGAACTCTTCCCATATGAGGAAAGGCTAAAGAGGTTAGGGCTCTTATGCTTGGAAAAGAGACGGCTGAGGGGGGTATGATTGAGGTCTATAAAATCCTGAGTGGTATAGAATGTGTAGAATGGTGTAGAACACTTTCAAAAAGTAAAGACCAGGGGACTCTCAATGAAATTACATGGAAATACTTTTAAAACAAATAGGAGGAAATATTTTTTCACTCAAGGAATATGGGTTTTTAAGGAATAATTCCCTTGTGTGCCTTATGGGACATTTGAATAGCATGTGACTATCTTCTATGTCATTGGTTTTCAACGTTTGGGTTGCAACTGAATATTGAATTGCAGTTGCTTTTCTATTCTTGGTCTGCATTGGTCAGTCTTAATAGAAAGAGCAGGGCTGGTACAAGGATGTTAAGCACCCTAGGCAAACCCTAAGCAAACCTTCAGCTTGCCGCCTACTCCCATATTAACCTTTAGGCCCCTTGGCCCACAACAATCATGATCACCCCAATGCCATCCCTTCCAGAATAATCTGGATAAATGTGCTATTAGACATTGCCTATTTTCCTTACCGGTAAAACTACCTCCTGTTGGTTGTTTGTTTGAGTTTGTGTGGTTGTCAAGACCCACTGTGATGCTGTGACTTCAGCTGCTTTTTAGTACCCCTCAGAAGCTGCTGCCCTAGGTGACTGCCTAGTTGTGCCTAAAAATTGGTCCAGCCCTGGGAAAGAGACATGTGGAGCAGTGGCGTACCAAGGGGGGAGCGGTGGGGGCGGTCCACCCCAGGTGCACGCCGCAGCGTGCCTGCTCCTCCGAGTTCGCTAAACTTCGTTCGCTGCAGCTCCCTCTGCCCCGGAACAGGTTACTTCCTGTTCCGGGGCAGAGGGAGCTGCAGCGAACGAACGAACGAACGAACGAAGTTTAGCGAACTCGGAGGAGCAGGCGCGTGCCACGGCACCCCCCCCCCAGCGTCGTGCACCCGGGGGGGGGGGTATCATTTCGCCGGAGGGGGGGGAGGTGTCATCTAGCGGGGGGGGGGGGCGCTGCACCTGGGGGGGCCATCGGCGCTCCTCCCCGGGTGCCATCCAGGCCAGGAATGCCACTGATGTGGAACCAGATTACATAAGCAGCTGCAATGTCATGAATGGAGGAGCAGGAACAGGAAGGAGCAAGAAGAAAGAAGAGAAAAGTGTCAGGGTGGGGAGAAGTGAGAGATAGGGGGGAGAGAGAGAGAGAGACGGGTCAGGCTAAGAACAGGAGATAAAGGAGAAACAATTTTTCTGCTCTAAGTTATGAGAAAACATTTTAGGTAAACTACTACTACTACTATTTATCATTTCTATAGCGGTACAAGGCATACGCAGCGCTGTACTCCATACACAAAGACAATCCCTGCTCAAAGAGCTTACAATCTAGATAAGACAGTACACAGACAGAACAATTAAGGGTAAGGGAATAAAGAGGTGAGGATAAAGGACAGGGCAAGTAAGTTAGGAGTCAAAAGCAGTGGTAAAGAGGTGGGTTTTGAGTTTGGACTTGAAAACGGCCAAAGACGGGGCTAGACGTACAAGCTTGGGAAGTCTATTCCAGGCGTGAGGTGCAGCGAGATAAAAGGAATGGAGTCTTGAATTAGCAGTAGAGGAGAAAGGGACAGGTAAGAGAGATTTATCTACAGAACGGAGTACTCGAGGGGGGACGTAGGGGGAGACAAGAGTGGAGAGGTACTGAGGAGCGGCAGAGTGAATGCACTTATAGGTCAATAGGAGAAGTTTGAATTGAATATGGAAACGGATAGGGAGCCAGTGAAGTGACTTAAGGAGAGGGCTAAATTGGGCATAGTGACTTTGGCGGAAAATGAGTCGCGCAGCAGAGTTTTGGATTGATTAAAGAGGAGAGAAATGGCTAAGAGGGAGGCCGGTGAGAAATAGGTTACAATAATCAAGACGAGAGGTGATAAGAGTGTGGATAAGGGTTCTGGTAGAGTGCTCAGAGATGAAGGGACGGATTTTACTGATGTTATAGAGAAAGAAACGACAGGTTTTGGCAATCTGCTGAATGTGAGCAGAGAAGGAGAGAGAGGAGTCAAAGATGACCCCAAGGCTAAGAGCTGATGAGACAGGGAGAATGAGAGTGCCAACCACAGAAATAGAGAAAGGGGGGAGAGGAGAGGTAAGTTTTTGGGGAAAGAGAAGAAGCTCGGTTTTGGCCATGTTAAGTTTGAGATGTCGTTGAGACATCCAGGCAGTGATATCAGATAGGCAGGCTGAGACATTGGTCTGGATGCTGGTTGAAATTTCAGGGGTAGAGAGGAAGATTTGGGAGTCATCAGCATAGAGATGGTATTGAAAGCCATGGGATGATATCAGACTGCATCGAGTAATGAGAGTTGCAATGCACTCCATTTTAGGAGATAACCTGCCCTCTATCCAGCTGGGCAGAAATGAAGCAGTCACGGTCTGATTGTTAATGCTTTCCTCTGTCTTTCAGTTTCAGCTTGTCTAGTATCACAGAGAAATTTTCACACAACTAACAGCACTGACACCTCCAAGACTGTTGTGATCAGCAACTGCAATGTTAGATGCCTTCATGTTTTCTAGGTAACAAAGAAATTATATTTATAAGGCCAGACAGATCACGATGATTTTCTGCAGTCTTCTATTCTAGTCATATGCTCACTGAGCTGTGAAGCATAATGTCTATCTCACTGTACAGAAACAAAGCTTGTGAAAGGCAATGGCATGATATTTCTATGCAAGCAAAATCCAAAACACAGAAGTGGAAGTCACCAGAAAAAAAACAAGTCCTAGAGACGACCAATGAAAATATCCAAATGCAACAGCAATAGTTCTGCAAATGCAGCAAACGGGTAATACCCGAAACGGGCCATATTTTGGCACGCAGGCCTTTGTCAGGGGTTCTCATAAAGAGAAATGACATAAATGGAGTGTGATATTGTGATACATCTTGATACTCAAGAAGAAGACAGAATGTGTGGAAGCATCAATGCAAAATTAAACATATGTATATGCAACCTGATGTTGATGTAACTGTAATACATATTCATTAGCTGTTTGCCTCACAGCAATGGCTTTTTAGATGCCATCAGCTTTGGCAATCAACTCCATTTGTCTTTCAAGTGAAGGCTTTGCCTTCTTGTAGTCTGAAGGGCAGTGCTAAGGAAATGTTTGGCGTTTTTTTTTTGTTAAAAGTGTAGTGCCGGTTTCTTTCGGCGTCTCATTGGTAATAGTATTTTTTAACTCGCATCGTGTGGGGTGTCATGCCTTTGTTACTATTTTTTACACTGGTTTATTCTTATATATCACTTAATTGTGTTCACTCATTTTGTTTTCAGTTTGGCGGAAGAGTTGTTTGACAACATTTCGCTAGATCATATTTTAGCATGTGAAACTGTCTGCCTTTACAGCACGTTTGGAAGTGGAATACTTCTGTATATGCTTGGATGTTCTTGTAACTTTTGTGATCTCAGTGATACATTGTATTATTATTATTAACATTTGTATAGCGCTACCAGACGCACACAGTGCTGAACATCCAACATAGAGAGAGACAGTCCCTGCTCAAAAGACCTTACAATCTAAAAATAAGACAGACAGACAAAACAATTAAGGACAAGGGAAGTACTGGGTGAGAAGGAACAAGGGGAGGGCAAATTGAGTAGTGGCTAGGAGTCAAAAACAGTGGTGAAAAGGTGGGTTTTTAGCATAGATTTGAAAACAGGTAGAGATGGAGCTAGACGTATAGGCTCAGGAAGTCTATTCCAGGCATAAGGTGCAGCGAGGGAAAAGGAACGAAGTCTGGAGTTAGCAGTAGAGGAGAAGGGGGATGACAAAAGAGATTTGTCCAGTGAGCGGAGTTCACGGGGAGGAATGTAGGGAGAGATGAGAGTGGAGAGGTAATGGGGGGCTGCAGAATGGATGCATTTAAAGGTCAGTAAGAGAAGTTTGAACTGTATGCGGAAGCGGACAGGGAGCCAGTGAAGTGACTTGAGGAGTGGGCTAGTGTGGGTATAACGATTTTGGTGGAAAATAAGTCATGCTGCAGAATTTTGGACAGACTGGTGAGGAGAGAGATGGCTGAGAGGAAGACCAGTGAGAAGTAAGTTGCAATAATCCAAGCGAGAGGTGACAAGGGTTTGGATAAGGGTTCTGGTAGTGTAGTCAGAAAGGAAGGGGCGAATTTTGCTAATGTTGTAGATAAAGAAACGACAGGTTTTGGCGATATATTGAATATGCGCAGAGAAGAAGAGAGAGGAATCAAAGATGACTCCAAGGTTATGAGCCGAGGAGACAGGGAGGATGTCAGAGCCATTAACAGAGATAGAGAATGGGAGAAGAGGGGAGGTGGGTTTAGAGGGAAAAATGAGAAGTTCAGTTTTAGTCATGTTTAGCTTCAGATGGCGTTGAGACAACCAAGCAGCAATGTCAGACAAGCAGGATGAAATTTTGTCCTGGATTACGGTTGTGATTTCAGGGGTGGGGATGTAGATCTGAGAGTCATCTGCATAGAGATGGTATTGAAAGCTATGAGATGAAATCAGGGTACCAAGGGAAGAGGTATAGATGGAGAAAAGGTCCAAGGACAGAACCCTGGGGGACACCAACTGAAAGTGGGATGGAAGTTGAAGAGGAATCGCCAGAGTGAACACTGAAAGTGCGAAGTGAGAGGTAGGAGGAGAACCAGGAAAGAACAGAGCCCTGGAATCCAATCGAGGATAGCGTATCTAGGAGTATGGTGTGGTCAACAGTGTCGAAGGCAGCAGATAAGTCAAGAAGGATAAGCATAGAATACAGACCTCTGGATTTAGCCAGCAGCAGGTCATTAGAGACCTTGGTAAGTGCAGTTTCAGTAGAGTGAAGAGGGCGGAAACCAGATTGGAGTGGGTCAAGAATAGGTTGAGAAGAAAGAAAATCAAGACAGTGGAAGTGAAGTGCGTTCAAGTAATCTGGAGAGGAAAGGAAAAAGGGAGATGGGGCAATAGTTGGAGGGACAGGTAGGGTCAAGTGAGGGTTTTTTAAGGAGTGGAGTGACAACAGCATGTTTGAAAGCCATAGGAACAGTTGCAGTGGAGAGTGAGAGATTAAGGATGTGACAGATGACAGGGGAGATAGTAGGAGAGATAGTGTTAAGTAGATGAGTGGGGATGGGATCAGATGAACAGGGCAGTTTCCTCAGTAGAAACTTCAGAAAAGGAGGAAAAAGAAGGAGAGGAAGGAGAGTAGGGGGTGTGGATTAAGGGAGAGAGAGGTGGGGGACATCAGACTCACAGAAACAAAAGCCTTGCAGATCAGCAATGCGGCCGCGCCGGAGAAGAGAAACGTGCAGGACGTCAGACACACAGAAACAGAAGCCTTGCAGATCAGCAACGCGGCCGCGCCAGAGAAGAGGACTTCGGCTGGTGGGGGTAGGGACCCCCGCCAGCAAAGGTATCCGGTGACGGGGGAGGGTTGGCGGTGGGAGGGAGTGTCGAAGGGGTTGGCGGGGGGGGGGGCAGGGCAAAATCTACGGGGGCCCATGATCCCACGTAGCTACGCCCCTGGCTAGCACTGAATATCCAGTTTAGCTGGCTGTGGACAATGCTTAAAGAAAGGTCAACTGCCACCAGCTGAATTTTGCCACCTGTGTTGCTGAGGAAATGATAAGATGGATACAAGTTCTTGCTGCCTGAGGTGACAAAGCAGCTACAGAACTAGGGAAGTTACATCACAAGCCAGCAGATGTTTAAGTAGCTGCAAGTTAATATTTGTAGTTATTTTTGCAATTTATTCTAAACAGCAGAAAAGCAAAATAAGGTTTGTGAATCAGGGCCAAGACTAACAGCTGCTCTGGGATTCTCAGAGCTTCTTAGGTTTTCTAGACTTGGGGTCCTTTTGGAATTTTATTCAGCCTCACTCAGCCCTTCACAAAAGCAGTCATGCTGCACCAAAATGTATGTGGGAAGCAAGAGAATAATCAGATTATAGCACAATCAATAAAGTGGCCTAACTATGGAAAGTATGACATGGAAAGAATGAAACCAAGGAGAGCTTACTCCGCAGAACACAAAGGATGGGGTAAGCCCAGGACTGGATCAACCCTGTTGGGAGAGAAAGGCTGGGGTCTGGGAATGAACTTAATGACTAGGGGGCATGTGATGAAGCTACAAAGGAGGAAATTTAATATGAATTGGAGAACATTTTTCTTCACTCAATGTCTAATTAAATTCTGGAATGTGTTGCCAGAGAACATGGTAAAGGCAGTTAGCTCAGCGGGGTTTAAAAAAGGTCTAGACGGCTTCCTAAAGGAAAAGTCCATAGATCAATATTAAATTGACTTGGGGAAAATCCACTGCTTATTTCTGGGATAAGCAGCATAAAATGTATTGAACTTTTTCGGGATCTTGCCAGGTATTTTCTGTCCTGGATTGGCCAGTGTTGGAAACAGGATGCTGGGCTTGATGGACCTTTGGTCTGTCTCAGTGTGGCAATACTTATGCACTTATGTACTTTTGCTTTGGGGGGATAGAGAGGGATTCCTCCTCTAACTCTCTATGCGGTCTCACCAATTTCTAGGTGGACTACAGTGAGGGGCTGGCTCTCTCTCCGGTATCTGTGAGCACCCTAACATTAAATCCAACAATGGTAGAGTAGTGGTGTAGCTACATGGGGCTACACGGGCCTGGGCCCCCAAAATTTGCTCTGGGCCCCTGGTTTGGCTGGTGGGGGTCCCCAACCCCCACCAGTTGAAGCCTCCATCTAGCGCTGGTCTCCATTGCCGCCACATTGCCTGCCCTGCTCTCTCTTCCCCTCACGTCCAGCACGCTCCTTTAGTGAAATTGCTCACTTTCACTTAAAGGAGCGTGCCGGATGTGAGGGGAAGAGAGAGCAGGGCAGGCAATGTGGTGGCATCGGAGACCATGGTTGGTCAGGAGCTTCAGCTGGCGGGGGTTGGGGACCCCTACCAGCCAAGATGTACAGCAGCGACAATGGGTGGGAGCAGCAGGGCGGTGAGGCGGTGAAGGGGGATGGTGAGGCAGCGGAGGGGGGGAGGTGACAGAGGAAACGGTGAGGCAGCGAAGGGGGGGGGGGTGGCAGAGGGGAGGCGGCGGCGAACCAAAATGTGCCTCCCCACCTTGGGCTCTGGCCCCCTCCCACCTCGTGGTCTGGCTAACAGGCTTGAAAGGGAAAGGCTTGATGAACACAACTTTAGTCTGGAATGCCATTTTGTTCAGAAATATCCCACTGGCATAGGATTTCTATCATTACAGAAAGCTAATATTGCCTATTCCGTGGGTAGAACATTTTAAGAAATCACATTTACAATTCAGTATTACTCCTTTGACTTCTGCTTTGCTGATATTGTTTACGCTAGATTTAAGTTCAAGAGAAAATATATAAACTTTTCCATAATGCATTTTAATACATCCCCTAGGGTATCACTACTAATATGTATATCCTTGCAACACAAATACTTCAGTGTGATCAAAGAACCATAAAATAATTCATCTTATGTTGCTCGACTATCTCAATTGAATCTATCTGCCTTGTAGGCATAGCCTTTTACAGAATAAGTAGCCCTATAGTTAAATAATGATATGTTGAACACCTGCCTATCCCTAAACAAATTCCAATTAAAATATATAAGCATAACTTAAAACAAAACAACATCAAAACTAAAAAAGAGAACATGGGTGGCACAATATCTAAGGGGTCCTTTTACTAAGCCGTGGCAAAATGTGGCTTGAAGTAGTGTGGGCCCAGGCCAGTTGTTACCGCATCTGGGAAAACGGGCTTTTTTTCAATGGGCTGGGAAAAGGGCCTGCGGTAAAACTGAAACCAGCACGTGCCTATTGATGGCCTGAGCCCTTAACGCCACACATTGATCTAGTAGTAAGGGATCACATGCTACACGTGTGGAGACGGGTCAGCACGCGCCAACTGCAACGCTGTAAACCCCATGGATGGTAGAAAATCAAAAAATAATTTGTCCCGGCAGTATGGGCATGTGCCAAATCTGAAATTACCACCAGGGGTGCTCTAGCCTGGCAGTAGTCTCATTTTGGCGCACTCTGCAAGCACGTAGAGCCTACCACGCCTTTGTGAAAGGGCCTTAGGTTGCTTTGGAGGTATGACGAGCTTAGGATAATGCAGCCTTTCTGGGTATGTGTGAGGTATGGTTTTTTTTGGGTACGGACAGTTTTGATGGTGGTGCTGGTTGTGGTGGTGGCAGCAGAACGCAGTGTGTAAATATCTCCCTGTCCTGTGGACAAAGGAGTTCCTTTTCCTCTCTTGACTTATATTGATTTTATATAAATGTAAACCGTTCTGAGAGTTATACTGAAGGATGGTTTATCAAATCATAATAAACTTTAAACTTGAGTATTGAGAGTTAAATATATTAAGAGAAAAAGGAATGTAGGTGGTATATGAGTAATATCAGAACAGAAAGCAAATGAAGTCAAAGAGCTTATATTGTGAAGAGTCGCATAATAGTGTCCTGTTTCAGCCTCCGTACCTCCCTCTAATAAAAAAGCTCTACATATATGCATTGAGTATTTAGGAAGACAAGTTTTGAAAAGAATTAGGAGGCACTCAATTCAACACAATGTCCCTCCTTGGACACAGAGAGGGAATTTGGTCAATATTGCAGGTGCTGAAGCACCCACTGTACCCATGATGCTGGGAGAAAACTGGAGAGAGTATTTCTTCACTCAGTGTGTAATTAAGCTCTGGAGTTCGCTGCCAGAGAATGTAGTAGAAGCAGTTAGCTGAGCAGGGTTTAAAAAAGGTTTGGTTAATTGCCTAAAAGAAAGTCCATAAGCCATTATTAAGATAGACTTGGGAAAATCCACTGCTTATTTCTAGGATAAGCAGCATAAAATCTGTTTTAATGTTTTCGGATCTTGCCAGATATCAAGTACAGTTTAAGGTGTTAGTTTTCAGGTTTCAAGGGTTAAATGGAGCTTTTCCTTTTTCTGATGTAATAACACTTTAGACGTCAGCTAGGTCCCTGAAAGCATGTAATGATAAGAAGGCAAAAGTAGTGGACTTGAGATCTAATCACTATGCAGAAACAATAAAATGTGCATTCTCTGTGGCAGGTCCATTACTTTTTACTATGGAATTCTCTCCCAGGTCTGTCGAGATTTTGTACATCTTTGAGACAGTTTAAGAAAAATCTGAAAACATATCTTTTTCTTCAGGCTTTTAATATCTGATCATTTTGACGTCTCAATAGTGCAGGTAATGTTGTATTAGGATTTATTTGTTTTTGTATTTTATGTCATTTTATCTGTATTTTATTGTGAATGTTATGCTGTAAACCTCTTAGTAGTTAAGCGGTGTATACATTTTTTAAGTAAATAAATACTTGTGTCCTGGATTGGCCACTGTTGGAAACAGGATACTGGTCTTGATGGACTTTGGTCTTTCCCAGTATGGCAACCAGGAGCGTAGCTACGGGGGGCATGGGGACCTGGGCCCCTGCAAATTTCATCCGGGCCCCAGGTTTGGCTGGCAGGGGTCCCCATCCCCTGCCAGCCGAAGCCTTCTTCGGTGCGGTCTCTGGCGCAGCCGCATTCGCTGCCTGCCCCCTGCTCTTCTTTCTTCTTGCACAGGAGGAGCACAGGAGGAGCCCACATTTCCGCATTCTCCCTCTTACAACTGGACCTCCTTTCCCTACTCCCCTCTCCCCCCTCTGAGCCTCCTTCATATGCTCTCCAAATCCGGAATCCTCTCCCCCTCCCCATATAGGCCCCCTGGGCCTACCTTAATCATTTGTGGTCCAGGGGGAGAAGTTGCGTCAGTAACAACGACCACTCACTCCTGTCCATGGTCACGATCTCATTCAATATGATGACATGTAACACATAGGAGCCGGCTGTGTGGGTGCTGCAGGTGATTGAGCACCCCCAATATTGAGAAAATTCCTTGCATGTGTCCAGGGAAAGAATATATCCATTGGGTTTAGCACCCCCAATAATTTTGAAAAGTTGACTCCTAGCGTACCAAGGGCAGGGCGGTGGGGGTGGTCTGGCCTGGGTGCAGGCAGCAAGGGGATGCATGAAGCAGTTGTGTGGCTGTCGGCTCTGCTGGTTCCCTGCCACCTCTGATGTTACTTCCTGTTCTGGGGCAGGGGACCGGCAGAACCAACAGCCACGCAAGTGATCCGTACACACCCAGGTGGTGAGGATCAAGGAAGTTAGGATGATGATGTGCTTTGGAGGAGAGTAAGGTGGTTGATGCACTTTGGGGGGAATGTGTGTGTGTGTGTGGGGGGGGGGGGGATGCACTTCAAGGGAGGGGGTGATGCGCCAGGGAGGGGGGTGATGCACTGGGGAAGGAGTGTAGTACTGACCTGCCTCGGGTGGCAGCCAACCTAGGTGTGCCACTGATGACTGCTTCTTAATAATGTGAGCAAGTGCAAAGTGATGCATATGAGAAAGAGGAACCCAAACCATAGTTGCGTGATGCAAGGATCCACACTAGGAGTCACCACCCAGGAAAAGGATCTAGATGTCATCATTGATGATACATTGAAACCCTCTACTCAATGTGCTGCAGCAGCTAAGAAAGCAAATAGAATGTTAGAAATTATTTGGAAAGGAATGTTAAACAAAACTAAGAATGTCCATGGTGTGACCACACCTCGAATACTATGTGCAGTTCTGGTCAACTCATCTCAGAAAAGATATAGTGGAATTAGAAAAGGTACAGAGAAGGGCAATTAAAATGACAGAGGGGATGGGGCAACTTTCCTATGAGGAAAGGCTAAAGCGGCTAGGGCTCTTCGATTTGGAGCAGAGACGGCTGAAGGGAGATACGATAAAGGTTTATAAAATACTGAGTAGAGTGGAACAGGTAGATGTGAATCTCTTGTTTACTCTCTCCAAAAATACTAGGACTAGGGAGCATGCAAAGAAGCTATTAAGTAGTAAATTTAAAACAAATCGGAGAAAATATTTCTTCACTCAACAAGTAATGCAACTCTGGAATTTGTTGCCAGAAAATGTAGCAAAAGCAGTTAACTTAGCAGGGTTTCAAAAAGGGTTGGATAATTTCCTAAAAGAAAAGTCCATAAGCCATTATTAAGATGGACTTAGGAAAATCCACTGCATATTCTAGGATAAGCAGCATAAAATCTGTTTTGCTGTTCTGGGATCTTGCCAGGCATTTGTGACCTGGACTGGCCACTGTTGGAAACAGGATACTGGCCTTGATTGACCTTCGGTCTGTCCCAATGCTTATGTTCTCCTGGTGAGTGGTATCCAAGTAGACTCAGTGCTGCTGACAAATGTGAAGTGGTACTGAATATACATGTTTTTAAACACTGTGGCTGGGATTTAAAACATTTCTGCTGAGCACCAGTTCTGCAAATTGGGCTGTACATAGAAAAAGTTGGAGTTCACTGACTACATAAAAACAAGCTTATCTGAAGAGTTCAAGATTCCACTCTTAGGAATTGTGTTTCATATAACACATGGTTTTCACAGTAGAATGGAACAATGAAACACATCCATTATTCTTCGAGACACAAGCACTAATTATTACAGAAGAATTCATTTCTCCCATTTATGAATACCATGGTGGAAATCTTCCATTTTTTAAGAACTCCATGCAAGCCAGGACGTTTAATTAAACATGACATTTAATAGAGCAAGCACAAGGTTACTGGTCAACATGTGTGGTCTGTATTCAAACACCATCTGTCTTGAGTTCAGCACAAAAACACTACAGTTTTGCAGTAATTAAAGCAAGCTGCACCAAGTCAAGTCTAAATGAATGCAAGTTAAATAAGGCTGAGAACTATGGGGAAAGTATTATCAGAAATTTGCAGTGACAAATGCGTAGTAGATACGAAATGCGATGGAGATGTAAAGAGCTACCAAATTTTCATCCACACTGTTTATGCAAATCACTATTTATTTTTAAATCAGAAAGATGGAACAAGCAATCAGCTGGGTGAGTATGATTCATTTTCTAATATACACAAAAGTATCAAAATACTTTCAATCTGGTGTGAACTTCATTTCCCCACTTTCAAAATTCTCTGACGGATGGGAGCTGAAGTGTGCTATACTGATGGAGTCCCAGAGAAGAGGGAAGGTCACGGCTTGAGGAACAGTGGCTGTGCCGGTGCAAGAGCTGTGGTGAGCAGCGTTGAGGAGGGGACCTCTCTCCCATCCTTAGTAGGTGAAAGACACTTAGGCACAGTGCTTGGGTGGCAGGGTTGCGGTTTTCCTGCGGAATTGGGCGGCTTTAATAAGTTGTCTGCTGGCACTTTTGAACAGTCACAGGTTGCGACATTTTGAGCTGTTTCCAGCTCTGTCTCCTATTGATCGAATTTGGTGCTGGAATGAGGCTTGGAGCATCTCAAGCCTCATTCTGGCTCCAAATTTGACCAATAGGAGGGTGAGGTGGGTGATGAGGTCATCAGCTGATGAGTGGCAGCGGCGGCAAGCAATGGCACATGGGATTGGAGAGCAAGCACGCCACGCAGCAACATAGCTTGTCGTGGCAGTGATCACCCTCCCCCCCCCCCCCCACCCCTCAGATAGCTTGTGCTTCTCTCAGGTGTGGATTGGGTTGGGAGATTTTTTGAAATCATGCAACCCTGTTGGGTGAGGCTGGTAGATGATCAACAAAATAAGCATGCAACATAGTAACAGAGTAACAGGCTCATTTTCGAAAGAGAAGGACGCCCATCGTTCGACATAAATCAGAACATGGACCTCCATCTCCCAGAGACGTCCAAATCGGTATAATCGAAACCCGATTTTGGACGTCTCCAACTGCAGTCTGTCGCAAGGATGTCCAAATTTCAAGGGAGCGTGTCGGCGGCATACTGAAGGCGGGACTTGGGCGTGCCTAACACTTGGACGTCTTTGAACCATGAAAAAAGCAAGGACGTCCATGACGAACACTTGGATGTTTTCACCCAGATGTGGTTTTTTTACGAATAAGGCACAAAAAGGTGCCCGAAATGACCAGATGACCACCAGAGGGAATTGGGGATGACCTCTCGTAGCTCCCCCAGTGGTCACCAACCCCCTCCTACCCTCAAAAAACACGTTTAAAAATATTTCGTGTCAGCCTCTATGCCAGCCTCATATGTCATACTCAGGTCAATGACAGCGCATGAAGGTCCCTGGAGCAGTCTTAGTGGGTACTGCAGTGCATTTCAGGCAGTCGGACCCAGGCCCATACCCCCCATACCCCCCCTACCTGTTACATTTGTGGAGGAAACAGTGAGCTCTCCAAAGCCCATCACAAACCCACGGAACCCACAAATAGGTGCCCCCCTTCACCAGTAAGGGCTAAGGTAGTGGTGTACAGTTGGGGGTAGTGGGTTTTGGGGGACTCAGCACACAAGGTAAGGGAGCTATGTACCTGGGAGCATTTTATGAAGTCCACTGCAGTGCCCCCTAGGGTGCCCGGTTGGTGTCCTGACATGTCAGGGGGACCAGTGCACTACAAATGTTGGCTCCTCCCACGTCCAAACGGCTTGCATTTGGACGTTTTTGACTTGGATGTCTTTGGTTTCGAAAATTGCCAAAAGTCAAAGACGTCCAAATCGACGTCCAAATTTAAGGACTTCCTTGGATTTGGACATCTCTGACGGTATTTTTGAAACAAAAGATCGACGTCCATCTTGTTTCAAAAATACAGTTTTCCACGTCCCCGAATTTGGATGTTTTACAAAGACATCCAAATCGCAACTTGGACGTTGCTTTCGAAAATGCCCCTCCCTCCACATGTCAGCAGATAAAGACCTGCACGGTCCATCCAGTTTGCCCAACAAGGAGACCAGAGCTGAATCTGGCACTCTGGACGGGTTCCACTTCTTCATGATTAAACACTGGTGTACTTAATCTCGGTCTCTCCCTGCCAATTTTGGGGCACAGACCTTAGAAGTCTGCCCGGCCCTACTTCCGAACTACTGGAAAATTCCATAATCTAAGTACCTGCTTCTGCACATAAATGTCTAGAACCCTACTGACTGAAATTCAGTCGGTGGCGAGCAGCACTTTCAATATCTGCCTTTGGGTTAAACCTAGATATACAGTGCCAGGCCATATCTGGCCACCGGCATTGAACTTCCGGTTTTATTTTTAGCCACTAAAACTTAACTGGTTAAGGCAATATTCAGCTTAAGTTAAACCAGTCAAAGATGGGACTGCTTTTTATGTGGCCAGTTATCTTATGTGCAATAAGTATGTGGGGCTCTCTTTTTGTAAGTGCAAGTCAACACAAAGAATGTTACTGGAGGAAAAGCCTCGAGAAGCTCCTAGACTTCTTAAACTGTCTTACAGAAGCAGGACTTCATCATCATCAGCAAAAACCTCCATAAGTGCTATCAAATTAATAGCTTAGGCTGCCAGGTCTCTTTTTTCTTCCCTTCTCAGGTTCTCAAGACAATGACCATGGGTCGTTGTCTTGAGAACCTGAGAAGAGAAGAAAAAAGAGACCTGGTAGTCTAAGCTAAGTTTATTAATTTGATAGCACTAATTACTCTATGGAGGTTTAAGAGGTCTAGGAGCTTCTCAAGGCTTTTCCTCCAGTAACATTCTTTGTGTTGACTTGCACTTACCAAAAGAGAATCCCACATATTTATTGTGCATGTTTGCTGGTTTGGTATCTCTCCCCTGGATATTATTATTCAGTTAGCTTATGTGGTCAGGTGCCTAACTGCATAAGTGCCCCGAGTTAACCAGCTTTGCAGTAGGCGCTAACCGTAAATATTCAGTGGAGGTAGCTGGTTAAGTCCCACTGAATGTTCATGGATAGCCTCAAACAAGTTTTAGTGGCCATTTCTGGCTGGTTAAATAGCTTAAATATCAGTGGCTAATGCTTCAGCGTGAAAGTGTACACTCGCTTGTGAATATGGCAGCAGGGCACCTAAGTGCTCTCCGGTAACAGAACGCCAAAACTACATGGCAAGTAAATGGAAGGAGGGCATGTACACAAGCAAAACATGTAACTTACATAATACTGTATGTTACACGTATCCCTCTCGCATTTATGTGGTCACAGTTATGTCAGGTCTACGGGCACATAAAAGTTGTGCGCTGATACCAGGCTACACTAAGGAAATCTGGGTGCTCAGGTTCTATCAAAGAATAGGATCCTACCCAGGGCAGATTGACAGGGATCTGGACCCCTGGGCAATAAGGGTCATGGGTCTCCCCGGGTTCCATATCTCCCCCCCTCCCCAGATCGAACACTTTCTTCCCCTCCCCCTCTCCATATTGAACATCTTTCTTCCCCCCTTCCTACCCCCCTCCCCCGATGCAACATCTCTCCCTCTCATTCTTTCTCCCTTCCCCAAGTGCACCATCTCTGGCCCCTCCCTCTACAGCTCCACCATCTCTGCTCCCTCCCCCACAACCGGGTCCGGGGGAGTGAGACAGAGGGGGAGTTCCAGACCTAGGGACGGAAGGGAGAGAGATGTCGGTCATGCAGGGAGGAGGTACTGGGCCCCCCAACTGCTCTGGGCCCTCGGGCACTGCCCGGGTTGCCCGAATGGTCAGTCCACCCCTGCTCCTACCTCAGGGTACTGAAATGGAGGCTGCCAGTTGTAGAACTGCCAACATTTAAAGGCTGATTGTGCACCTATATGATTCAAATGATGGCATATGTGTGCAATAGGTGTGCACACATGTCCGTAAAAGACAAAATGTTGCCTAAGTGCTATTCTGTAAATATCTTAGACAGCACGTGTTTTATATGTAAGTGGAACATGGGTGGGTCTCACATAGTCATGAAACTTACAGAATACTATAAGTTACAGGCAGGGGCGTAGCCAGACTTCGGCGGGAGGGGGGTCCAGAGCCCAAGGTGAGGGGACACATTTTAGCCCACCCAGCGCCGTCGACCCCCCCCCCCCCCCCCGCCATTGCCGACACCCCCCAGCCATTGCCGACCCCCGCCGCCGCCACCACCACCAACAACAACTTTGACCCCCCTGCCGATGACCCTCTCAACCCCCCTCCCGCCACCAACCCTCCCCCCACCACCACCGTCACCTACCTTTGCTGGCAGGGGACCCCAACCCCCGCCAGCCGAGGTCCTCTTCTTCCGTTGCAAGGCTTCGTTCTGTTTCTGAGTCTGACATCCTGCACATTGTACAGACTCAGAAACAGAATGAAGCCTTGCGCTGGAAGAAGAGGACCTTGGCTGGCGGGGGTTGGGGTCCCCCGCCAGCCAAGGTAGGCGATGGCGGGTTGGCGGCGAGAGGGGGGGGTCGAGAGAGTTGTCTGTAGTGGGGGTCCAGGGCCAAATCTATGGGGGCCCAGGCCCCCATGGCCCCACAGAGCTACGCCACTGGTTACAGGGTCAACATTTAAAGTGATTTAACTGGGCAAGAGAGGCTGTTGCCCGGTGACATCGTCTGTATGGGCTGATAGCCAGTGCCCTTAACCTGATAGTGCTGCTGAACATCTGCACTACCTAAGCTGAAGCTGGCTATTCACTGGGCAGTCCAGGGGTGGAGTCAGAGTGGAATCGGCATTTAACCAGTTAAGTTCTGATATCAGCCCTTAACCGTTAATTGGCCAAATAGGACTACATACATAGCAGTCCTATCTTTGACCGGTTTAACTAACCGGTTAAGGCTGAATATCAGCACTTAAGGGGTCCTTTTACTAAGCAGCAGTAAAAAAATGGCCTGTGGTAGTATGGGTGTGTGTTTTTGGTACGCGCTGGGCCATATTTTACCGTGGCTGGGAAAAAGGGCATTTTTCCGAAGGCCAGGAAATGGATGTGAGCGAAAATGCTAAGTAGCGCACACCTACATATAACCTAAGCCCTTACTGCCAGCCATTAACCTGGAGGTAAAGGCTCACATGCTACTTGTACGGTAATCATGCAGCATGTGCCGATGTGGCCGCACTGCCGATTACCGTCAGTAACGCCCCCCACAGTAGAAAATAGAAAATTGTTTTCTACGGTGTGTGCCAACTTTGGAATTACCGCCGAGTGCCCATGCTAACCTGCTGTAGTGCTGATTTGGTGCTTGCTACCTGCACATTAGCCCTACCGCTGCTTTGTAAACGGCCTCTAAGTATTGGACAGTCGCACATACCTGGTTAGTCATTTCTGGTGCCTGGACATGGTGGTAGTGAAAAAACTGCTGAATATTTACCTCCATGTACATCTCTGGCATTTAGGCTTGAGTACTTATGCCAGCCAGTGCCGTAGCCACAGGTGGCCACCCACTTAGGGCTCAGGCCCACCCAACAATAGCACAAGTTTAGCGGTAGCTGGTGGGGATCCCAAGCTACTCTCCACAATACCGGCACCACCAGCTGAGATATTTTTTTGCTGGTGGTGGTGGTGCCGGGGGGGGGGGGGGGGGGGAGAGAACACTTGGTGCCCACCCACTTCTTGCCTAGGCCCACCCAAAATCTGTTATTTGGCTACACTCCTGATGCCAGTTCTATGGCTGGCTGAAGTTCTCATGCCTACTTTAAAGGTGCGGTGCGTATTTCACTTGTTAAGCTAGCGTTCTATAAGCAAAAGTAGGGCATCTATATATAGGCATGATGTCAGTCACCTAGCCAGTCAGATTTTCAGGATACCCACAGTGAATATGAATGAACTAAATCTGCATGCACTCTCTCCATTCTATGCAAATCTATCTCATGCATATTCATTGTGGATGCCCTGTAAATCTGACTGGCTAGGTTGTGTCCCGAGGACTGGGTTGAGAACCCCTGTTATAGAATTACCCCCTTACTGATTTTTTTTTCAATCCAGATTCACAGGAAATTTCAAATAAAATTAGAAAAAATAGCATGATTTTCCATTTCTTTATGTGGTTTCTTTTGAAATATTTGTTTTATTTAATATATGCATTTCTTACTCATACACTAAACAACGGTCTAGGCGAGTAACTGACTGCAAACAGAAACTAAACAGATCTTCAAACAAATCAACAAAATCAAAAGGAAATATAGACAAATGTGTCAGCAGATGGAGTAAAGTCAGTACAAAGAAGGGCTATCAAAATGACCCATATGAAGCCTTTGTTTCTATTCTGTCTCTATGGGGGACAGGTTAATGAAGTGGGTAGTTGAAAAGTCCTTGGGCTTTGCATCAGTTCTCAAAGGGAAATCCTTTTAAAACTGCCCAGGAAAAAAAGTGCATACAGCGATTTGCATCTGCATTTCCTGTGGATACTTTTTCCATCAAAGACAGGCATAGTTCTGAAAAATGCAAACTACAAGCATTGCTCCCTCCGTGAGCCCCACCCACTCTCCGTCCAGACTCTGCTCACCTGTGCACTAACCTGCAAACTACATGAAATCAGATAAATGCATGTAGCTATACAACAGATCTTAAGTGCACATTTGGCATGGATTCATGTATGTGCTATATTCTATATATGCTGCCTGAAATATCTGTGTGGAATAAATTTCCTCCTAAGCGTATTCTATAGTTGATGTCCCAGCGTCTTGTGTTATGCGCATCCATTTACAGCAAGGAAAACGGCATAAATACTGGTGTCTAGATTTATTTATTTATTTGTTGCATTTGTATCCCACATTTTCCCACCTATTTGCAGGCTCAATGTGGCTTACATAGTACCGTTAAGGCATTTGCCCAGTCGGTTGTTAGCAAATACAAGGTTGTACAGTGATCGAATGAGGTATATGTGGGGGTCCGAAGTCCGAAGGGATGAAGATTGTGTGTTGTCCAGTACGATCATTAGTCATGTTGTGCTTTGGGTGAAGAGGTTTACTTAGGATCGTTGGGGTAGGCCTTTTTGAAGAGGTTGTTTTTTAGTGATGTCCTGAAGTTCAGGTGGTCGTGGATTGTTTTCAGGGCTTTTGGGAGGCCATTCCATAGTTGTGCGCTTATGTAGGAGAAGCCGGATGCGTAGGTTGTTTTGTATTTAAGTCCTTTGCAGTTTGGGTAATGTAGGTTTAGGTATGATCTTGCAGACCCGACTGTTTCTTGTTGGTAGATCTATGAGGTCTGTCATGTATCCTGGGACTATGCCATATATGATTTTGTGGACTATAGAGATTTTGAAGATGATCCGTTCTTTGATTGGGAGCCAGTGCAGTTTTTCTCGAAGGGGTTTGGCATTGGGGCATATTCTGTAACAGTGCACATAAATTTTGGAATGCCCACAAAACGCCCATTTCCCCACCCATAACCACGCCCTTTTGGCTCTGCATAATAGAATTTAGGCGCTGTACATTACAGAATAAGCTTAGCGAGTTATGCACATAAATTGTAATTATTGCCAATTAGTGATCATTATTGCTTATTAAGTGCTGTTAAAAATGCTGATTTTTTTGTTTTTTTGTTACATTTGTACCCTGTGCTTTCCCACTCATGGCGGTAGGCAATGGAGGGTTAAGTGACTTGCCCAGAGTCACAAGGAGCTGCCTGTGCCAGGAATTGAACTCAGTTCCTCAGGACCAAAGTCCACCACCCTAACCACTAGGCCACTCCTCCACTGGTTTGTTAAGCCAATTAAGTTAAGCATGTTGTTATAGAATAGGCTTGGATTTTGGCAAATAACGCTAGGCGTGATATATAGATTCCTGGGGATAGGGGTGAATTCTATATATGGTGCTGAAAAAAGCACTATTCTATAAGCCGCACTTAAAGTTAGGCACGGTTTATAGAATAGCACTTATGCCTGAGAATCACACCTAACTTTAGGCACGGCCATTTGAAATGACTGAAACGTGGTGTAAATGTATCTGCCTAATTTAGACGCATATCTCCCCCTAATCTATAACTAAATGCTAGGAATGTCCCCATTCCACCCATGACCCTCCCATTTCTATGCTCCCTTTTTTACTCACGTGCGAAATGTAGGCGTGGATCCCATGCCTAAATTGACATTTGTATATTCCAATTAAATCTAATTAGTGCCAATAATTGTTAAAAAGCAAATTATTGGCACTAAATAGCTTGTTATTTAATTAAATTGCACACCCAAATTTGCGTGTACAATTTTTGGTGACTTTTATAGAGTTAGGGGGATAATGCATGTATATGCCATTATTATCATTTATCATTTTTTGAGCTTGTTTATCATGTTTTGAGCTTGTTGCAAGCAAATCAGAGCAGTTTACAAATAAAATAACAATAAATGCAAAACAAGAGCAGAAAAAGTATGCCAAAAACAGATAGGAAAGACCTAACTGAAGCACACTCGGACATAGTAAAGAGAGTAAATATTATCACAACAAACAAAAAGAACGAAAAATGAGAAGAGCTGGTTCCTAATTCTTCCACTGCAGGACCAGTCCAAATCAAGCCACATAAGCTTGTTGAAAGAGGTGAGTTTTTAATAGAGTACGGAAGGTGGTGTATGATAGTTCAAGCTGGAGATGTTGTGGCAGTGCATTCCATAAAGCTGGTGCAGTGAAAAAGAAAGCCCTAGATCTAGTGGATTCCCACTTGGCCTTAGTGAGATGAAGGAGTACCAATCTATTGTCATTCAATGAACGGAGAGTGCGGGAAGGCAAATGGGGATAACCAAAGAAACAAAATAGACAGGAGAACTGCTGTAGAGCAACTTGTGTGTTAAAGTCAAGATCTTAAATTTGACTCTGAATTCAATAGGTAGCCAGTGTAGCTGACGGAGAAGGGGTGATGTGTGATAGAAGTGAGAGGAAAAACAAAGAATTTGGGTGGATGTGTTCTGTAACAATTGTAGTCTCTTAAGATTAGTTTTTGTGATCCCTGAATAGATGGTGTTACAATAGCCATATCTAGAGTGTAGAAAGGTATAGCACAAAGAACAGCTTTGAAATCTAACAAATTCCGGATTGACCGTAACTTGTGTAGAAAAACCTACTTTAACGATCTGGGAGATTTGAGGAGTGAAAGATAAAGCAGAATCCAGAATGACATCTAGATACTGAAAGGATTGGACAAGTACAATGTTTCTGCCAAACAAACTGGGGGGTAAAAGAAGGCAAAGAGAAAGACCCAGTGACCCAGCAGGCTACCGTTTTTTTGGTATTGAAAACAAGGCGATGTTCTTTAAGCCATACTATCACAAGTTCTAGACAATTTTGCAGGGGTAGTAAATGAACTGAACCTAGTTCCATATAATATATTACAGAGTGAACTTGTTCTAACACACTCAAGGACAAGATATATCAGGATATGTCTTTTTCTCCTGTTCCAGCTTGAGATGGGGAATGAGTAGCCTCTATCAACAAGGATCAGTGAAAACAAGAATTTAGAAAGTAACATACATCTAATACTTGAACCTCCCTGAAAAGTACAGTACTACCTGGTGGCTTTACAATAGATTACAGTTTTAAATATAGTATGGTTGCATATTTATATCATCAAATATCTGAATGTCTCTAATACCTCTCCTTTCCTCTGGTGTACAACTATTTAGATCACTAAGGTTTTTGGTTCAGACCAATTTGGTGGCCCTTTTTGGGATTGTCTCTACTCTCTATGTCCTTTTGGAAGAATGACCTCCAAAATTGGATACAATACTTCTGGGCTATACTAAGATGAAAGTTACCGTAAGCTACAACAGTCCTACTTGTATTATAACATTTTTATTCAGTTCACAGACTTCTGTAAGCTTTGGGTGAACTTTCATTTGGATAGTGCCTATTCCCGTTGCTGTGTCTGTCCATCTGTATACATGTTTCAAGAACCCTCCCCTTTCCTTGTATTATTCTTGAAGTGTACACTTCTCCAGCTTGTGAATACAAATCTAAAATGTTATTTCTCTACTTTGTTTACAGAGTATAAATAATCATTTTTGTAAAATACTTTAAAACAAAACTACTAAGCCTTCTCTTCCAGCTCAAAGCTGTAAACTGCTTTAGCAATGAATATTAAATGCAATGCTTAACCTTCAATAAACATAAATGAAAAATGGCATTAACGTATCAATTCCCTGTAAGCATGTTTGACTTCCAAGTAACCTTATTGACCCTAGTAAGGGTGGCAGTAATCACTAGTTAATGTCATAAAAGACAAGGAGGGGCATAATCGAAAGGGGCGCCCATGTTTTCCTGAGGACATACTCGCAGGACGTCCCGGCGAAGGGGCGGGGAAACCCATATTATCGAAACAAAATGGGCGTCCATCTTTCATTTCGATAATACGGTCGGGGACGCCCAAATCTTAACATTTAGGTCAGTGCCGTAGCGAGGGCTAATGGCACCCGGGGCGGGTCGCCGCTGCGCACCCCCCGGGTGCAGCACGGCGCGACCTCCCCCCTCTGCGGCATCCCCCCCCCTCTGGAGCGAACCCCCCCCCCGGACCGCATTCTTATCTGCGGGAGGGCCGATCCGCCCCGAGTGCACATCACTCGGAGCTGCGTCGGCCCCGCTGGTTCCCTGCTCTCTCTGCCCCAGAACAGGAAGTAACCTGTTCCGGGGCAGAGGGAGCAGGGAACCAGCGGGGCCGGCACCCCCCGAGCGTGTGCACCCGGGGCGGACCGCCCCTCCCGCCCCCCCCTTCCTACGCAACTGATTTAGGTCATCCCTAGAGATGGTCGTCCTTAGACTCTGTCGTTTCTGATTTTTGGCGATAATGGAAACTAAGGACGCCCATCTCAGAAACGACCAAATCCAAGCCATTTGGTCATGGGAGGAGCCAGCATTCGTAGTGTACTGGTCCCCCTCACATGGCAGGACACCAACCGGGCACCCTAGGGGGCACTGCAGTGGACTTCACAAATTGATCCCAGGTACATAGCTCCCTTACCTTGTGTGCTGAGCCCCCCAAAACCCACTCCCCACAACTGTACACCACTACCATAGCCCTTATGGGTGAAGTGGGGCACCTAGATGTGGGTGAAGGGGGGCACCTAGATGTGGGTACAGTGGGTTTCTGGTGGGGTTTGAAGGGCTCACATTTTCCACCACAAGTGTAACAGGTAGGGGGGATGGGCCTGGGTCTGCCTGCCTGAAGTGCACTGCAGTGGCATACCTAAGGTAGTTGACACCCGGGGCTGGTCATTTTTTAACACCCCCCTCCATAGGAGTCAACTTTTCAAAATTATTGGGGGTGCTAAGCCTAATGGAAATAATCTCTCCTTGGACACATACAAGGAATTTTCTCAATATTGAGGGTGCTCAAGCACCCACAGCACCCACAGAGTCAGCTCCTATGCCCCCCTCCAAAATCCTGTACTAGGCATACCGAGAATACAAAACACTCAGGACCTATAGAGCAATTCTAGCATACTATAAGCAGTAATTTCTACAAGTCACACAAGGAAAAGGAAAGCATCTTAAACACTACAGTGAGCACTAGAACATCAATTCACCTATTGTAAAATGAAACCAGACAGAATAGTACAGATCGTCCATCCTGGACAGTCAATGCCAACTGAAAGCCATGTCTTTTTCACAAACACAGATACACCCTAATCCACTATAGAATAAGTAATCATAAACTTTCTATTTAGACAAATATTAAACTGAACCCCCAAGATGCCAGACTCTGCATACAATGCAACACCACAGAAACAGAAAATGTCCCCTAGTACTGTGCAAAATATAAAGACAGATGTAAATCTGAAAAAACTAACAAATACCAATCACCACTTTACAAATTAACAAATAGAAATAAAACAAATATCTAATATAATAAAACGCACCCTCAACGTTCTGAAGCCACATTCTGTGAAGCCGGAAGCTTGAAGCCGGAAGTCTGAAGCCTGAAGCCTGAAGCCTTGAAGCCTTGAAGCCGTGAAGCCATCTGACGTCACTCCCAGGCTGAGGCTGAAGGGTTCGGGGATTCGTGGTGTGAAGCCTTCAAGCCAGCCAGCCGTCTCTGCCCCGCCCTCGCGACAAAACAAACAAATCCGGAAGCGAAACGTCAGGGAAGGAGGCGGCGCTCCCGACGTCTAGCCTTCCCTTCGCTGTGTTCCGCCTTCAAAACAAGGTGGAACACAGCGAAGGGAAAGCTAGACGTCGGGAGCGCCGCCTCCTTCCCTGACGCTTCGCTGCACGAACCGCCACGGAGGTAAAGTTAAAAAGAATTAAAAAAAAAAAAAGGGATGCATGGATGCGAAGGGGTGGGGGCATGGATGCGAGGGGGGGGCATGGATGCGAGGCATGGATGCGAAGGGGGGGCATGGATGCGAAGGGGGGGGGGAGAAGAGGGCGGGCCAGCCTGGGACATGGGAGAGAGCGTAGCATGGATGCGAGGGGGGGGGGTCATGGAAGGGCGAGAGGGGACTTGCTGGAAAAGGATGAATGGAGGCGGCAGGGGACAGAGGAGCATGGATGGGTATGGATTAGGAGGGCAGGGCACAGGGAGAGAGGGGAATTACTGGAAATGGGTGAATGGAGGGGGCAGGGGACAGAGGAGCATGGATTACAGAGCAGGCCTCAGGCAGAGAGGGGAAATGCTGGATAGGGAAAAATGGAGGGGCCAGGTGACAGATGAGCATGGATGGGCATGGATTGGAAGGGCAGGACTCAGGGAGAGGGGAATTGCTGGATAGGGATGAATGGAGGGGACAGATGGGCATGGATGGATATGGATTACAGAGCAGGCCTCAGGCAGAGAGGGGAAATGCTGGATAGGGAAAAATGGAGGGGCCAGGTGACAGAGGAGCATGGATGGGCATGGATTGGAAGGGCAGGACTCAGGGAGAGGGGAATTGCTGGGTAGGGATGAATGGAGGGGACAGATGGGCATGGATGGATATGGATTGCAGAGCAGGCCTCAGGCAGAGAGGGGAAATGCTGGATAGAGAAAAATGGAGGGGCCAGTTGACAGAGGAGCATGGATGGGCATGGATTGGAAGGGCAGGACTCAGGGAGAGGGGAATTGCTGCATAGGGATGAATGGAGGGGACAGATGGGCATGGATGGATATGGATTGCAGGGCAGGCCTCAGGCAGAGAGGGGAAATGCTGGATAGGGAAAAATGGAGGGGCCAGGTGACAGAGGAGCATGGATGGGCATGGATTGGAAGGGCAGGACTCAGGGAGAGGGGAATTGCTGCGTAGGGATTAATGGAGGGGACAGATGGGCATGGATGGATATGGATTGCAGGGCAGGCCTCAAGCAGAGAGGGGAAATGCTGGATAGGGATGAATGGAGGGGGCAGGTGACAGACAAACATGGATGGCCATGGATTGGGAGGGCAGGGCTCAGGGACAGAGGGGAATTGCTGGAAAAGGATGAATGGAGGGGGCAGGGGACAGATGGCCATGGATTGGAAGGGCACGGCTCACACTCTCTCTCTCATATACAATGTCTTTCTCACTCTCACACACTCTGTCTCACACTGTATCACATTCACTCTCTATGTGCCACACAGTCACTCACACACTCGCTTGGTCTCATACACTCACTCAAACAGAGAATCTGTGTCTCACACACACTCTCTCTCTCGCCCACACACACACACTCTCACTCACACTGTGTCTCACATACACACTTGCACACACTCTCATTCTCACACACACACTCTCTCACAAACACACTCACACCCAGACTCACGCTCTCTCTCACACAATCACACTTTCACTCCGACTCTCAAACAGTCACTCTCACATACACTCTCCCAAACATACACACTCCGAGGAAAACCTTGCTAGCGCCCGTTTCATTTGTGTCAGAAACGGGCCTTTTTTACTAGTAGAAAATAAAATAATACCATTTTATTGGACTAATACATTTAGTTTTCAGAGTCCAAAACCTCCTTCCTCAGGTCAATACAGTATAGTGCTGTTACAGTATCCTATCCTGACCTGAGGAAGGGGGTTTTGTTCTCCGAAAGTTAGTCAAAATGTATTAAAATTAGTCCAATAAAAAGATTGCCTTATTTACATGTTCTATTTATAAACATTTATTAACACATCTACAATACGACTTTATCCTAAGGCAAAAAAAAAATAAAAATATATATTTTATTTACAGTTTGTTGTCTCTGGTTTCTGCTTTCCTCATCTTCTTTTCACTGTCTTCCTTCCATCCAGCATCTGTCTTCACTCTCTCTCTCTCTGCCATTCAGTGTCTGCCCTCTCTGCCGTCCCTTCCATCCAATGTCTGCCTTCTCTCCCTGCCCCTTCCATCCACTGTCTGCCCTCTCTCTCCCTTCCATCCAAATCTGCCCTCTATCTCTGCCCCTTCCATCCACCATCTGCCCGTCTGTCCTCTTTCTCTCCCCCTTCCATCCACTGTCTGCCCTTTCTATCCCTTCCATCCACTGTCTGCCATTTCTCTCTGCCCCTTCAATCCACCATGTGCCCTCCCTCCCCCCTTCCATCCAGGGTCTGCCCTCCCTCTCGCTCCCCTTCCATCCAGGGTCTGCCCTCCCTCTCGCTCCCCCTTCCATCCAGGATCTGTCCCCTCTCTCTCTCTCTGCCTCCTCTTTTCGGCCCCCAGTTCCAGCCCCATTATCCCACCTGCCCCTAGTTCCAGCCCTAGCCCACATCTCCCACCTGCCCCCCTTTCAGCCCCCAGTTTCAGCCCCACTATCCCACCAGTTCCCAGTTTCAGCCCCAGCCTTTTTCTCCCACCAGTTCCGAGCTTCAGCCCCCAGCCACTTATCCTTGTCCCCTTTTCAGCCCCCAATCCCCAGTTTCAACCCCAGCCCTTTTCTCCCACCAGTTCCGAGCTTCAGCCCCCAGCCACTTCTCCTTGTCCCCTTTTCAGCCCCCAATCCCCAGTTTCAACCCCAGCCCTTTTCTCCCACCAGTCCCAAGCTTCAGCCCCAACCACTTCTCCCTGTCCCCTTTTCAGCCTCCAGTCCCCACACAGTTTCAGCCCCTGTCCCTTTTCAGCCCCTAGTTCCAGTACTAGCCCCCTTATTCCACCTACCCTCCTTTTCAGCCCCCAGTTCCAGTCCCCTTCATCCACATGCCTTGCATTAGGGCCCCCCTTTTCAGCCCCAGACCCATTCTCCCTCCTGCCCCAGGCATGGCCCCATTCTCTCTCCTGCCCCCTTCTCAGACCCCAGTTCCAGCTCCAGGCCCCTTCTCCCATCTGACCCCCCCTCCCAGACCCAGTCCCCTTCTCCCATCTGAGCCCCTCCCCACCCCACCCCGACCCAGGAGGGAGAATGGGGCCATGCCTGGAGCAGGTGGGAGAATGGGTCTGGGGCTGCCTACCACTAGCTCCGTCGACAGATGACCCTCTTCTCCTGCCACCCGGCCGGCACCCAGCCTTTAAAAAAAATCTGTGAAGCGCCTCGCGTCTGCTCTGCTGTAAATGAAGCAAATCGCCTTGTCGCGTCGGCCCTTCCCTCACTGTGTCCCGCCCTCTGATGTAACTTCCTATTCCCGCGAGGCGCTTTACAGATTTTTTTTAAAGGCTGGGTGCCGGCCGGGTGGCAGGAGAAGAGGGTCATCTGTTGACGGAGCTGGTGGTAGGCAGGTGGGGACTGCGGCGCCAGTGGAGCACCCCCCCACCTGCTGATACCCGGGGCGGACCGCCCCCACCGCCCCGCCCTTGGTACGCCACTGGTGCACTGCACCCACTAAAACTGCTCCAGGGACCTGCATACTGCTGTGATGGAGCATTTGAGGCTGGCGTAGAGGTTGGCAAAAAATATTTTTAAAAGTTTTTTTTTTGAGGGTGGGAGGGGGTTAGTGAGCACTGGGGGAGTAAGGGGAGGTAATCCTCGATTCCTTCTGGTGGTCATCTGGTCAGTTCGGGCACCTTTTCACTGCTTGGTAGTAACAAAACAAGGACCAAGTAAAGTCGCCCAAGTGCTCATCAGGGACGCCCTTTTTTTCCATTATGGGTCGAGGACGTCCATGCGTTAGGCACACCCAAGTCCTGCCTTTGCTACGCCTCCGACACGCCTCCAGGAACTTTGGTCATTCCCGTGACGGAAAGCAGTTGGGGACGCCCAAAATCGGCCTTTGATTATGCCGATTTGGGCGACCCTTGGAAAAGGACGCCCATCTACCGATTTGTGTCGAAAGATGGGCGTCCTTCTCTTTCAAAAATAAGCCTGTATAGGGCTCATTTTCAAAGCACTTAGACTTACAAAGTTCCATAGGTTACTATAAAACTTTCTAAGTCTAAGTGCTTTGAAAATATGCCTCCATGTCAGCTGGTTGTCTGAGTAAAATGCAATATTTAATCAAAGAAAACATCCAATTATGTAGCTTGGAAAAATACATGTCCAAGAACAGGTGGAAACACCACAGGACACAATGACCATGAAGGACATTTTAGTCCATCACTTTGTGTCCGTACTGAAGTCTTATTGTATATTAATTACCATTATCTTTTACCCTTTTTTATTCAGCAACTGTGGCAGCCTGGTAGTGGCATGAAAGTACAGATCAATTGTTTTCAAAGAAATACAATGGTTACTTTGCTACGTGATAGGATTTGAAAGGAAATCCCTTGTTTATTTTCACTTTTGGTTTCACATGCCTAGCAAGAAGTGTCACAAAGTGCATGAAGTTTAAGAAAACTTGATGTAATATGGTCTAAAAATCTGAAGTAGAACAATTTAGACCATGGTGTAGTTGATCTGTAAGTGTTACGTGGTAACATAGTAAATGATGGCAGATAAAAACCTGTACAGTCCATCCAGTCTGCCCAACAAGATAAACTCATTTTACATAGTATATGATACTTTATACCGGAGTTTGATTTGTCCTTGCCGTTCTCAGGGCACAGACCGTAGAAGTCTGCCCAGTACTGTTCTTGTACTAAGTTCTGAAGATTCTGGAATCCTAAAGAGTTACAAGATTCCGGAATCCCAATTAGTAGCAACATTCCATGTAGAACCCTAAAGAGTAACATAGTAAATGATGGTAGATAATGACCTGTATGGTCCATCCAGTCTGCCCAACAAGATAAACTCATTTTACATGGTATATTATACTTTATACCCGAGTTTGATTTGTCCTTGCCGTTCTCAGGGCACAGACCGTAGAAGTCTGCCCAGTACTGTTCTTGTACTAAGTTCTGAAGATTCTGGAATCCTAAAGAGTTACAAGATTCCGGAATCGCAATTAGTAGCAACATTCCATGTAGAACCCTAAAGAGTAACATAGTAAATGATGGTAGATAATGACCTGTACGGTCCATCTAGTCTGCCCAACAAGATAAACTCATTTTACATGGTATGTGATACTTTATACCCGAGTTTGATTTGTTCTTGCCGCTCTCAGGGCACAGACCGTAGAAGTCTGCCCAGTACTGTTCTTGTACTAAGTTCTGAAGCTAACATTGAAGCCCCTTAAAATTTACACTCCAGCCCATCCCTATCTATTCAGTCATGATCAGGACGTAGACCGTAGAAGTCTGCCCAGCTCCCGTTTTGTTTCCAATTACCGGTGTCGCCACTCAATCTCCGATAAGATTCCACGGAACCATTCCTTCTAAACAGGATTCCTTTGTGTTTATCCCACGCATGTTTGAATTCCATTACCGTTTTCATCTCCACCACCTCTCGCGGGAGGGAATTCCACATATCCACCACCCTCTCCGTGAAAAAATACTTCCTGACATTAGTCCTGAGTCTGCCCCCCCCTTCAATCTCAATTCATGTCCTCTAGTTTTACCGCCTTCCCGACTCCGGAAAAGGTTCGTTTGCGGATTAATACCTTTCAAATATTTGAATGTCTGTATCATATCACCCCTGTTTTGTAATTAAATCTTTTACTAATAATCATCTAATCAGTTTGATCCTCTACAGGCTATCCAGCCTGAAACAGATGTGGCGCCTGTCAGAACTAGAAGGGAGGCAGGATGTCAGCTAAATCTGTGAACTGGCATACACCCACAACATAGTAACATAGTAAATGACGGTAGATAATAACTGAACGGTCCATCCAGTCTCCCCAACAAGATAAACTATGTAATCCACCATCAGTACCCATGTAAAAAAAAAATACAAATTCTACACATTCCTCTTTTGCAAATCTAATGTTATAGTTGCAGTTTCAATACATAGAACCCAGTTCTCAACAGGAATCTTTCACGTTGAGCTCAGGCAAGATAATGTCTTGTTACTCTCTTTTACGGGCAATGGAATTAAACCTTCATATCCCATGAACTGAGCACCCTATAATTTAGGTTGGTTAGTTTCTATGACTACAAACAGACATCTCTTGTTTTATGTGAAATAAAAATAGCTCAACTCCGGCCATTCCAGGCATTTTGAGCAATCTCCAAAGACTTTATTTCAATTTATCTATAAATGAACTTTAATTTGACTTGAATGAATAGGCAGGTGAGTTCAAAAGGAGCAAATACAATACATAGCATCTTCAAGAATGTGAATATTTTTTTCCCTCAGACACTCTTTATGAACAATTCCATGCTTCAATAACTTTGATGTCATTTGTTCAAATGATTGCTGAAAATGAAAATGGAGATATAAAAATGTTTTTTTTATTGTGTACATTAAACATTACAAAGATAACTACTGTATGTTTTCTATTCAAAATGGAAATCTTTGTTGAGACCTACAGTCACTGCGTGACACATTCTCTTCAAGGAGGCATGAAATACCGGTAGATTTTAAAGGATATCTTTGACTGGCAAGTTAAAATATCTATGAACAGACCATTTTCAATGAGTTTCTGATTTTATCCTTTATGACAAGATGACTTGAGAGGGTCTGCTGATAAGTGGTGTAACAATGACTGCACAGGGGATTTGGTGTGTTTTATAGTAACAAGGGAAAGAGAACCAATTTGATCTTCAGAGACCACCACTAGCCTATAATCAATGAGTACCAGGAGAAGGGGATGGGACGACTTCCCTGTGAGAAAAGGCTAAAGCAGCTAGGGCTTTTCAGCTTGGAGAAAAGGCGGCTGAGGGGAGATATGATAGAGGTCTATAAAATAATGAGTGGAGTTGAACAGGTAGACATGAAGCTTCTGTTTACGCTTTCAAAAAATACTAAGACTAGGGGGCATGTGATAAAGCTACAAAGTAGTAAGCGTAAAATGAATCAGAGAAAATATTTCTTCACTCAACATGTAATTAAACTCTGGAATTCATTGCCAAAGAATGTGGTAAAGGCAGTTAGCTTAGCAGAGTTTTAAAAAGGTTTGGACGGCTTCCTAATGGAAAAGTCCATAGACCATTATTAAATTGGACTTGGGGAAAAGCCACTATTTCTGGGATAAGATTTTATACTTTTTTGGGATCTTGCCAGGTATTTGTGACCTGAATTGGCCACTGTTGGAAACAGGATGCTGGGCTTGATGGACCTTTGCTCTGTCCCAGTATGGCAATACTTATGTACTGCAGGGGATGGAAAAGCAGGAGCAGTTCCAGAAAACAGACATGTGCCTGGGCTCAGGGAGAGCAGAGCAGGGGAATGATTCCAGCACATGTGTGATGAGGAAGCATAAACTGAGAGATGAATTAACCTGCCAGTGAAGGGAAGTCTCACCTGCAGAGGAGGGGTGAGAGGTGGGAAGCAGTGAAAAGATGTGTAAGCCAAATCTGCAGAGGTGGGTAGTTGGCTAGAGAAAAGTGTATGGAACTTGTTGTGGAGTGGAAGGAAACAAAAGGCTGGGTCAAAGAAAATTAATGGGATTGAGAGTGAGCAGTGCAGACAGGCTGAGCAGAGAGGGAGTGTTGTGTAGATAGACTAAGGGGTGAGAGAAAGACTGCTGAGGACAGTTGGGGGAAGAGTATGTTGTCAATGGGCAGGGAAAGAGAGAGTATGTTGTAGACAGGATGCAGGGAGCATGGGAGATAAGGAACGACTGGTTGGTATGAACTGGAATGTGGGGAAAGAATGTATACCTCACTAGCCTTTCATTTCACTACATGAGTATGTCCTGTGCCAACATTATCTGCTGCACTCATTATTATTATTATTAGCATTTGTATAGCGCTACCAGATGCATGCAGCGCTGAACAACTGACACAGAGAGACAGTCCCTGCTCAATAGAGCTTACAATCAAAAATAGACAGACAAGACAATTAAGGGCGAGGGAAGTACTGGGTGAGAAGGAACAAGGGGAGGGCAATTGAGTAGTGGCTAGGAGCCAAAAGCAGTGGTGAAAAGGTGGGTTTTCAGCATAGATTTGAAAACAGGTAGAGATGGAGCTAGACGTACAGGCTCAGGAAGTTTATTCCAGGCATAAGGTGCCGCGAGGGAAAAGGAACGAAGTCTGGAGTTAGTAGTGGAGGAGAAGGGGGACGACAAGAGAGATTTGTCCAGTGAGCGGAGTTCACGGGGAGGAATGTAGGGAGAGATGAGAGTGGAGAGGTAATGGGGGGCTGCAGAATGGATGCATTTAAAGGTCAGTAAGAGAAGTTGAACTGTATGCGGAAGCAGACAGAGAGCCAGTGAAGTGACTTGTAGAGTGGGCTAGTGTGGGTATAACGATTTTGGCGGAAAATAAGTCGTGCTGCAGAATTTTGGACAGACTGGAGAGGAGAGAGATGGCTGAGTGGAAGACAAGTGAGAAGCAAATTGCAATAATCCAAGCGAGAGGTGACAAGGGTTTGGATAAGGGTTCTGGTAGCGTATTCAGAAAGAAAGGGGCGAATTTTGCTAATGTTGTAGATAAAGAAACAACAGGTTTTGGCGATCTGTTGAATAATTGCCGAGAAGAAGAGAGAGGAATCAAAGATGACTCCAAGGTTATGAGCCAAGGAGACAGGGAGGATGTGAGAGCCATTAACAGAGACAGAGAATGGGGGAAGAGGGGGGGTGGGTTTAGGGGGAAAAATGAGAAGTTCAGTTTTAGTCATGTTTAGCTTCAGATGGCGTTGAGACAACCAAGCAGCAATGTCAGACAAGCAGGATGAAATTTTGTCCTGGATTACGGTTGACATTTCAGGGGTGGAGATGTAGATCTGAGAGTCATCCGCATAAAGATGGTATTGAAAGCCATGGGACGAAATCAGGGTACCGAGAGAAGAGGTATAGATGGAGAAAAGGAGGGGTCCAAGGACAGAACCCTGGGGGACACCAACTGAAAGTGGGATGGAAGTTGAAGAGGAATCGCCAGAGTGAACACTGAAAGTGCGGTGAGAGGTAGGAGGAGAACCAGGAAAGAACAGAGCCCTGGAATCCAATCGAGGATAGCGTATCTAGGAGTATGGTGTGGTCAACAGTGTCGAAAGCAGCAGATAAGTCAAGAAGGATAAGGATAGAGTAGAGACCTCTGGATTTAGCCAGCAGCAGGTCATTAGAGACTTTGGTAAGTGCAGTTTCAGTAGAGTGAAGAGGGCAGAAACCAGATTGGAGTGGGTCAGGAATAGGTTGAGAAGGAAGGAAGTCAAGACATTTAAATATAGGTTGGCCTGTTACACATACTACCTGCTATGCTTTGTATTTACATATTTGCTGTGGAGGGGTAATTTGTGCTGAGGCCATAAGTTCAGTTCCTCAATCATTTTCAAAAGTTGGCTTCTATGCCACCAAACATTTTTGTGCCTAGTTGGCCAAAACGTTAATAAACTGCTGATTTTTATTGTACCATATTATGCTTTAGTACGAGAGTCCCATAGTATTGCAAATTCTCTCCTTTTTCCATATGCGTGTAATTAAGTTATGGTTTATTAATTCAATATACCACCTTTCATGGGGTAATGATAAAGTACTTTACAATAATATAATTTAGGAATAGAAAGGAACTCCAAATATTTGACAGGATAGTAAAAAAACCAAACCAAAACAATCAATCATAGGAAAGGCAAAGATTAGAGATGAAGAGATGGACATAGTCCAAACACACTACCTATTGATTAGCTCCCAGTCATGCACGATAGAATTTTGTTCAAAGAAATAGCAAGACAAACGGTTTGCAAGATCCAATGTGGTTAGCGAGAAAAAAAAAGCAGAAAGTTGAAGGCTTTACTCACTACTTTAGATCCCAGGTTTTTTTTTAATCATACACTCTGACACGGTTATGTTTCGCCAAAGGGGCTACTTCAGGAGTGAATGAATACTAGTAGGCGTAAAAGTTGAAACTTCACCAAACTGGTAAACACCCATATCTCTGACCTGAGTTTTCATGTAATTTGTTGCCAGAGAATGTGGTCAAAACCAATAGTATAATTGAATCTAAAATAAAGATTTGGACTTGGGTATCTCCACCACTTACATCTGCAAATGAGAAATATGGAAAGGACTTTCCCATTGGTATCTGCCAAATACTTCTAAGTGACCAGAAATGGTCACTGTTGAGACAGGAAGCTGGGACTGGTGAATCATCAGTCTGACACAGCCTGAAATTTCTTACATCTTATGTTCTTATTTTGTGGCTGAAATTCCTATGGGTTTTCTCTACATCATCAACTGCAATTCATCTTGTTGAAGCCCTTTGTCCCACTTTGTATCCATCTCCATTTCTCTTGAAATCATAATCTCTTGTCAAACAATGTGCTCAGAATATGATCAAAATATGAGTGACCTTGGTAAGACCTTTCCCTGAGTTAAGGCAGCACGAGTGAGGCCTCAACAACTGATGCAAATTTAACACAATTTGAATCAGCTACATGCAAATTTTCTCACGTACAGAATTAACCAATTTGGATAGTATGCAAACCATGACAAGGTCATGGCACCTTAAGGACCACGACATCAGAAAGCATGTAAAGTTTTAATTCTTCACCTTAGCAAAGAGTCAATAAGTGAGTTTCCGTAACTCCTAAAGCGTCATCAAACTACCATCTGTTGTCTAGTACAAAGCCTTTGGGATACAAATTATTGCTATGTCCTCAGTGTCTACTAAGCCTTATCTGGCTCTGGCTGAATTAGTAATTATCCCACTAATATCACCACGATAGATCTGTGCAGGTGAATGTTAAGATATCTTGCTTAGCAGCACTTTTAAATCATACGTTATTAAAGGAAGCGAAAGAATGATTTAAGTGGCATAAAGAGCAATATGTGGGTGTAATTCAAATCAGCAAAAGGAAAATCTCACTTTGAGCCTGTTTTATATTAAAGCATGAGAAGAACTACAAATGGTGAAAAGTCAGCATGACATTGTTAGCATGGAAAGATATTTTGCATTCTTTTCAACCAAAATTGAATCCTTTAATGTCAATGAGGTATTGGGTATCCAAGCTCTGTGCATTCTAGTTTTTCAACAAAAAAAAATTTTTTTTGTCTACATATTGCAAAGGTCAAACAAAATAGAAGCCTGATGAATGCATAAGCTCAGTACACAGGATAGCAATGTTGCTCACCTGTAACAGATGATGTCCATAGACAGCAGGTTTGATAAGGCACGCAAGTGGATGATGTCAATCTGACAGAACTAGGACGGAATTGCTGTTCCAGATGGTAATTCGATAAGGAGCTGTCTACGGTTAGATGGTAAGTACGTGCATAAATGCCAGTAATCTAATCATTTATACACATATGTGAACACCTACGCATATAGATATATACACCCTAGGAGTCAGCACCCCCAAAAAAAGATCTAGGTGTTATCTTGGACAATACACTGAAATCGTCTGCCCAGTGTGTGGTGGCAGCCAAAAAAGCAAACAGAATGCTAGGAATTATTAGGACAGGGATAGAAAATAAGACAAAGAATATTTTAATGCCTCTGTATCACTCTATGGTGCGACCACACCTCTAGTATTGTGCAATTCTGGTTGCTGTATCTTCAAAAAGATATAGCAGAAATATGAAAGGTTCTTAGAAGGGTGACCAAAATGATTAAGGGGATGGAATTCTTCTTAATGAGGAAGGCTTAAGAGATTACGACTCTTCAGCTTGGAAAAGAGACTACTTACTAAGCATGCCACCCCCAGAGAGTTTGGAAATGGTGAAAATATAGGTTTAGCTAAAAAAAAAACTGGTGCTGCTTGATAAATGGAAAATGTTAGTTCCTACAGAGTGGAAGACCAATGGCCTAATATAGGGGTTATAAACTTTATTAGTCTGTGCTAACCCCTTGTCAACCTCTAAAATGTGGCTGTGCCACATGAACTTCATCTTACCACAACATCACTTTGTATTTGTTCTCACCGGAATCTGCAAACGCCTCTCCGGTACTATGTAAGCCGCATTGAGCCTACAAATAGGTGGGAAAATGTGGGATACAAATGTAACAAATAAATAAATAGATATAATCCGGCTATGTGCTATTCTATAACTATCCACATATCTTCGACAGTGCATAGTTTGAAGGTTGGTGTTCACTTGGGAGTCTGGGTGGGGCTCACATTTACACGTATAATTAATAAATACTGTAAGTTACAGATGTAGCCAATATTCAAAACGTGGGAGATAGCCGGGCTATCTCCCGTGGTCCACGCTAAACCCGAATATTCAATGCCGGGCTGTTTCCGGTGACCAGCATTGAATATCCGGTTTAACTTTGGCCGGTCTGACTTTAACTGATCAACCTGATATTCAGCGCTGGCCGGTTAAAGTCAGACCTGCCAAAGTTATTGTACCTATTATGGTGAACAAATATGGCCACCAAACATGGCCGGTCTGCCTTTAAAAATCGGTGGATAGCTGGGTTTCGACCCGAAGGCCTGCCTCAGGGGTCTTGTTAAATCTCTGGTATCGTGGAAGATGAAGGATGTCAAAATGAATTATGGAAGTAATCATGGTGTTTGCTGATCGGTTGGCTGTTCTTTTGTTCTCTCTGTGGATTAACTTGCATACATAAAGGAATTCAAGCCTATCAGCTTCTTCTCAGAGAAAGTTGATTGTGACCCCTGAGGCAGGCGCTTTGGCGCCGAAACACGGACCGTGTCGGGTCCTTGATATTGATATGAATATTCTGAATAAACTGGTTTTTGAGATTATCTCCCTATTGGTTTGCGCATGTCAGCCTCTACTTTTGCTGTTTTGCTTTGACTTTCCGTGGAGGCTCCTCCTGTCTTCTTGGATTTGAACAAATATGGCCACCAAACATGGCCGGTCTGCCTTTAAAAATTGGTGGATAGCTGGTTATATTGCGCAATAAAACCAGCTATCTTTAAGCTGCTAACTGGTGATATCCTGGAGGAAAAGTCCATAGTCTGTTATTGAGATGGACATGGGGGAAGCCACTGCTTGCCCTGGGTCTGGTAGCATGGAATGATGCTACTAATTGGGTTTCTGCCAGGTACTTGTGACCTGGATTGGCCACTATTGGAAGCAGGATACTGGGCTAGAACGACCATTGGTTTGACCCAGTATGGCTATTCTTATGTGCTTATGATAGCTGCCTAAGTGGCGTTTTAGCAGCCATTTTCTTTTAAATATCGGGCGGGAATGTCTTCAAACTAGGCACAAGCATTCACTGTAGCTCTATGGCTGGCATACGTGCTTGCACCTAAACAAATTTGTGTGCATATACCCGGCAATGCTAGTATTCTTTAAAGGAAAGTAAATGCCTACTTTCATTTATAGAATAGGCTCTATATAGGTACCCTCTAGGCACCTAAATCTAGGCACCCCTTTATAGAATTTCCTTCCCAGAGCTCAGGAACCCTCTCACATTTTGTAAGACGCATTTCCTATGAGAGTATATCTGCATAGTACTGGGATCTCATGTTCCCCTTTCCAGCAGCGCCATCTTTGCGACTGCACGGGAGTGATTTCTTTGCAAGGGAGTAGCATGAAATGTGAGAGGGTTTCTGAGGAAGGGGAATTTTCTCCAAAATGAAGTTCTGTAGAACCCGCTAGTTCCGTGTGGTGATTGAGTTGTCATTTGGATAAGTTATGGACTGGTTCAGTATTATTTTCATGATTGATTGTTGTGAATTTGAGTCACATGAGCTTTGAATGAAGACTGGAGTTTCAGTATTGTGGACAATGTTTTCTTAAAATTTCACTTATTTACTAGAGACAGAAACAAACCAGTGAGGTAGGTCCAAAGAGGAAACTTTATTGAAATTAAAAAATGACCCGACACGGCCGGGTTTCGACCCGAAGGCCTGCCTCAGGGGTCTTGTAAAATCTCTGGTATCGTGGAAGATGAAGGATGTCAAAATGAATTATGGAAGTAATCTGGTAATAAGATCCTTCAGCAATCTCCTATCTTGCAAAAGTACTATGAAAAACGGAGATGGCCGTGTAATCCTTCATCTTCCACGATACCAGAGATTTTACAAGACCCGTGAGGTAGGCCTTCGGGCCGAAGCACGGCCGTGTCGGGTTATTTTTTAATTTCAATAAAGTTTCCTCTTTGGACCTACCTCACTGGTTTGTTTCTGTCTCTCACGGTTTTGTGAGGTTTTTTCCTCCTACTTATTCACTAGATGCAACACTTTGCACTGATCACACTAAGGAGCTCTATGATGGTGTGAATCTTGTAAGACCTCGGAAATCAACGGGACTAAGCTAGTACACATTGAGCATTGTGGTTTTCATTACTTCCACAATCTGACTCATGCTACACACTGAATGTTTCCTAAATAAAATTGAAATCTATTAAAGAAAAAAATGTGCTGTCCACAGTACTTTCTTGGCCCTTGGGGAAATTCTTATAGAGAGGTTGATTATCAGGGTGCTTTCCGTGTATTGGGTTTTTGTTGAGTTTGAAATTTCTGATTTAGGGCCCAGCATATACCAGTAGCTGTTTGTTCCTTCCCAAATATTTGAGGAACAGACTTTGTTGGAGAATACTGAACCTGCACCTTAGTACAAAATTGCAGGAAGAAGTAATATACTCACTAAAAAAAATGTATCTACTGGTTTTATTTATTTGTTTATTTATTTGACATTTGATTGCATGCTCTTTCAGGAAAGTCTAGAACAAGATACAAATGCATAAAAAAAATAACAGTGACGGATAGTGTGGTCTCTTTCCTATCCCGACAAGCAATGCCAAAACTTCCCAGTTATGCGAAGACAGTCAAACGTTTGGTTTTTATCAGTGTAAAAAAAAATGACAAACTATCTGCTTCACTGAGAAACAAAGAAGATTTGAGAACAAGAGCATCCGTGGCAGCAGGTTTAAAAATAAAAACCATGCAAATGGATATTTTAAGACACACCTTCTGCTCAATGGTGTGATCTCTGAAGTATTTCAGGATCCCACATGCACGTCACAGCGCAGAACCCAGAGATATCTCAGTGAGCAGCACAGCTGAGCTTTGCAGAAGGCCTTACATTAGCAGAGAAAGCCAGGGCAGCCGGAAATCTTAACCTGAGCCTTTTTCATCTGAGGCTGGAAGTAAAATGGTTATTTGGTGTGTAGTCATAAGAGCAATTGTAATGCCAAAGGCCCGAAGAGCCACAATGTACCATTACACTTAAACACAAATACAGACAGGACATTAAAAATAATAAAAAATAATTTTAAAGGACAGAAAATTGCAAAGTAAGATTGACTCACTCATGACAAACAAAATGAATACCTTACTGAATGAATCAGATGTCTGTTGCAACACTTGGTTTGTCACCACAAAATAATTACCTTTGGGAACAAGCGGGCTGTGCTGTTGTTACTGGATCACTGACTCTCCTACTGCTGAAAACAAAGCTCTGAAAAGGGAACAAACTAGGACCTGTACCCCAGGGGGATCCCACTACACCAGCCCAACACAATAGGCTCACCAAATCAGCTGCTGGGGAAAACAAAGTACCAACAGGCAAAAGGAGATGATGTGGGTCTGGTCGGTTACGCTGGCTGGAAACAGATTTCACAGTTGCAGCTGTCTTGATTCTAATTGCGCTGCATTATCAACAGCATAGCGAAGACATAGAGCAGACCGGCGTGGTGGAGTTGTAACAAAATGTATTCACCACACAAAAGACTCTCTACATGCCCAACATGGCCTTGTTTCACCCTCATAAGGGCTGCGTCAGGGGCTGAGTACCAACTACTACTACTTATCACTTCTATAGCACCGCAAGGCATATGCAGCTCTGTACATTAAACACGAAAAGACAGTCCCTGCTCAATGAGCTCACAATCTAAATAAGACAGGTAAACAGACAGAACAACTAAGAGGTAAGGGAATTAAAGAGGTGGGGTACAGGGCAAGTGAGTAGAGGTTAGGAGTCAAAAGCAGTGTCAAAGAGGTGGGCTTTTAGCCTGGACTTGAAAACGGCCAACGATGGAGCTAGACGAACAGGCTCGGGAAGTTTATTCCAGGCATGAGGTGCAGCAAGATAAAAGGAACGGAGTCTGGAATTAGCAGTAGAGGAGAAGGGTACAGAAAAGAGAGATCTATCTGCAGAGCGGAGTGCCCGAGGGGGGGCGTAGGGAGAGACAAGAGTGGAGAGGTATTGGGAAGCGGCAGAGTGAATGCACTTATAGGTCAGTAAGAGAAGTTTGAATTGAATGCGAAAACAGATAGGGAGCCAGTGAAGTGACTTAAGGAGAGGGCTAATGTGAGCATAGCAACTTTGGCGGAAAATGAGTCGTGCAGCAGAGTTTTGGACTGATTAAAGAGGAGAGAGATGGCTAAGTGGGAGGCCAGTGAGAAGCAGATTGCAGTAATCTAGGCGAGAGGTAATAAGAGTGTGGGATAAGGGTTCTGGTAGAGTGCTCAGAGATGAAGGAACGGATTTTGCTGATGTTATAGAGAAAGAAACTGTAAAATAAATACATAAAAGGCCATAAACATAAGTAATATTACACTCAAAAAGATATATCTCCTTACAACCAAAACACTAAGGGGCTGATGCTCAAAGCTTACCGTGCTAGCAACATCTGATTTAAACTGGTTCTAGCCAATCTAGCGATCATGTATTCTGCAACCTGGTACAATCTATGGTACTAAGCCATCTAGACTATTGCAACGGAATCTATGCAGGATGCAAAGAACAAATCATAAAGAAACTCCAAACTGCTCAAAACACAGCAGCCAGGCTCATATTTGGCAAAACGAGATTCGACAGCGCCAAACCCCTATGAGAAAAATTGCATTGGCTCCCAATCAAAAAACATATTGCGTTCAAAATCTGCACCCTGGTACACAAAATTATCAACGGTGAAGCACCGGGATACATGACTGAACTCATAGACCTACCAACTAGAAACACTACAAGATCATCACGAACTTACCTAAATCTCCACTACCCAAGTTGCAAAGGTCTAAAATATAAAACCACCTATGCATCCAGCTTCTCCTATATAAGCACGCAACTATGGAACGCATTACCAAGCGCCGTGAAAACAACTTATGACCACCTAAACTTCCGGAAAACACTAAAAACTAACCTGTTCATAAAGGCATACCCTAATGATCCAACCTAAATGCCTGAACCCTGCAACACAACAAAACCAAAACCATACTGGAAATAACTAAACCCTTCCTCCTCTTTATGATCCCCAAATGTTTGTCACACATGAACTTTACCCTACTACAACTTCACTCTGTATGTTGTTCATACCAGAACTGGCGATCGCCTAATGGTATTATGTAAGCCACATTGAGCCTGCAAAAAGGTGGGAAAAGGTGGGATAAATGTAACAAATAAATAAATAAATAAATAAATAAATAAATAAATAAATAAATAAATAAAATTCAGCGTCTAATGCACAAAGAGGTTCTGATTGCTCTTTTCCATTTGGTGTAGCAGCTAATGATAATCCTATGCAAATATGGATTATCATTATTTGAAACCAGAATGAGGCTTGAAATGCACAAAGCCTCATTCTGGCTCAAAATTCAACCAATAGGACAGCGAGCAGAGACAGAGGTGGAACCAATCAGTGTGGACCGCCCAAAAAAAATGGAAAGTAGCCTAAAAAGTCGCAAACAGTGACTGTGAAAACTGCCTGCAGGCTATTTAAAAAAAACCCGCCCAATGCCGTGGGAAAACCGCAGTGTTGGCAACTCTGTGATGCCGGCTATGATGTCAGCTGGGGGGGGGGGGAAGAAAAAATCCAACAGCCAATCAGCCGGGGAAAGCCGCTATGATGTCACAGCAGCTCGCAGTACTACACAGTACCGCAAACTGCTGCGAGAGGTCGCGGCAGCCATTTTCCTTCAACAGCCACAACGGGCAGGAGCGAAGGGACTGTGCTCCTACTCTCAATGAACACCATGGACCACCAAGGCTACAGGTGGGCCTGGGGGAGGGCCTACCTGGACAGCTGGGGGGTCCTTTGTAAGGAGGGGGCTTGGGGCTTCTTTTTAAAACAAAAACTCAACACCAAAGCAAACGTTATTTATTTATTTATTTATTTATAGCGTTTATATCTCACATATTCCCACCCAAGGGCAGGCCCAATGTGGCTTACAGGAATTACAGAAAACATACATCAAGTGTACAACAAACAGTTCGATATTCAGTGCTGGGACTCACATAGCTAGGCCGGCCAAAATTGTTATTTTCCTTTATAGAATAGGTCTCTAAGATATGTATTCTTATGCACCTCTTTATAGAATTAACCTCCACATGTGTATGGGGGAAAATCCTGTAAAGACAAAATGTTAAGTGTACCCACTTAAATTCCACTCTCAGCCACTGTTCCCTGCCAGTGGGTGGTGCTGTTTCACAATCACATTTTTAATAGTGAGGGACAGACGAGCTCTGCAGGACTCCAGGGAACCTGCCTGTCCCTAGTGATTAAAAACACAATATTGAAGCACCACCCCCCAGTGGCATCAATACTGATGAAGGATCCCTGTTCAGCTGAGAGGGAACTGTGTTCACAGGAACACCATAATGATGTCAGTCCCACTTTCTACATCATGTCCAATGATCAACAATATCATTATTTACTAAGATTCTTCTTTTAGCTTTCTGAGAAATTGTTTTACTTAGGGCTGTGGCAGCATGACTGACGGACAGGCATGGAGCTCTCATAGATACAGGCAGAATGTAGTGAAAATCAAAAAGAAAAGCTTTATTATTGAACTAGCAATCAAAATAGCACAGTATGTTCCTGTCACAGATTCAAGCTCAAACATGGGCAATAACCACATTGATAATTATTTTCTCTTCTCTTCACAGTTCAATCTTGTCAAACTTCCTCAGCACAGTTCAAGTTACTCACATATAAATCTAGGCCTGTCTCATAAGTACATAAGTATTGCTATACTGGAACAAACCAAAGGTCCATCATGCCCAGCATCCTGTTTCCAACAGTGGCCAATCCAGGTCGCACATACCTGGCAAGATCCCAAAAGTACAAAACATTTATACTGCTTATCTCAGAATTAAGCAGTGGAGTTTCCCCAAGTCCATTTTAATAATGGTCTATGGACTTTTCCTTTAGGAAGCCGCCCAAAGCTTTTTTAAACCCTGTTAAGCTAACTGCCTTTACCACATTCTCTGGCAATGAATTCCAGAGTTTAATTACACGTTGAGTGAAGAAAAATTTTCTCAGACTCGTTTTAAATTTACTACTTTGTAGGGTAGGGACGCTCAGGACCTGGGTCTTCACAGGTAAATAAAGGCATTTTTTTAAACCTTTGCAGTCTTCTGTTTCTTCTCATGCAATCCCTGAGCATCTACTTCTTAACACAGGGTGCAAAACCTCTGAGCTTGTACCACTGTTTACCCCCCCCCCCCCCCCCCCCCCCCCCCCCCCCCCCCCCCCCCCCCCCCCCCACGAGATACAGGTACTGCATCCTAGCCAACACTCTGGGAGGGAGCCTCCCTCCTGGATATCTCTTTCCTTGGGGCCTCCATGATCTGTTCTGCCCCAAGACATTTAACCACCTCCCTACCTGAGCTCTGCTCTTCTGTCTCAGCAGGTTAGCGCCACCTGCTGTAAGGTGGTTTAACTTCAACACCAGTAAAGGAGTGTTCTTAGGGAAAACTGCTGCTATACCACTCACTCCCTCACAGGGGCCAAGAGAAAAGAAAGTATTTTCTCTGTCATTTTTCAGAGTCAGACCTTCCTCACTGCTACATAAATTAATGTATTTTCCCAATAACTAAAAATGTTTCAGAGTTTACACAAAACATGAGAGAGCTTTGTAAGGCTCAATTATTTATCAGATTCCAGGATGCCAGATAAATCCAAACATTCTACATTTACCCTTGGAAACAGATAAAAGGCAATCAAATATGGTGGAATTTATTTTGCCTTTTATTCACTCTACTATTTTAAAGCTAAAAATAAGTTCCAATGCATTCTCATAAAAATATATTCAATCATAAATGTATTGATCTCTAGTGGTAATTAAACCTACTGTATAAATACAATTACTACACATACCATTGACATATAAAATCTACATGGTAGCAATGGCATAGCTAGGTGGGGCCAATGGGGCCTGGCCCCCCCCCCCCAAGTTTGCTCTGGGCCCCTGGTTTGGCTGGCGGGGGTCCCCATTCCCCGCCAGTTGAAGCCCTCATCCAGCGCTGGTCTCCGGCGCTGCTGCATTGCCTGCCCTTCTCTCTCTTCCCCTCACGTCCAGCATGCTCCTTTTAGTGGTATCTCAGTTTCACTAAAAGGAGCGTGCCGGACATGAGGGAAGAGAGCGCAAGGCAGGTAATGCGGTGGGGCAGCACGGGAGACCAGCACTGGATGTAGGCTTCAGCTGGCAGGGGTTGGGGACCCCTGCCAGCCAAGGTATTTGCAGTGGCGGTGCTTCAGCTGGCGGGGGTTGGGGATCCCCGCCAGCCAAGATGTACAGTGGCGGTAGTGGGGAGTGGCAGGGCAGTGAGGCGGCGGTGGGGTGGCACACCATAATGTGTCCTTCCCACCTTAGGCACTGGCCCCCTCCCACATTGAGGTCTGGCTATGCCCCTGCATGGTAGTAATTAAAGCAGAATGATTGCGGAGGGACAGATGAGGCTTCCAAGAGGGACCATGTGGCGGAAGCTGCAGATCCACCGACTCTTTTTCAAATACAGGATGCCTACCAACCAATGCTTTGTCCTAAATTTACACAGTGCACACGGTCACTTTTAATCTGCATTATTTCCTTCATGCTATCTATTTGGGTTTCCTAACACAACGCCTAACGGAATTTTCTCTGTTGCCATGGATCTTGCTTCTGAAATACAGGACTGTGAAACTTGCTTTACTTCTTTCTCTCCTCTTAAGTTGAGCCCTTACATGACCTCATTAATTACTATGGAGCGGCTTGAAATTCATTAAGGGATGTGCTAGTTTTATCATTTTTTCTTTCCTCTTTATATAGAAATAAAGGTCAACAAATGAACTGGGAGTGATATGTTTTTATGGGACTAAGAATACATTTTTGAATAGTTGTTGTGAGATCTATTTCTTGCAGCAGGTCATTGCAGAATAAAGTTAGGAATGATGTTGTCTGAAGATACAAGCAAATTGCAGGTTGCATTAGAATGATTGTGTCATGGTGTTTGTTTTCCAAGCTATAACGAATTGTAAAGCTGTAATTAGTTGTAAAGAATAGGGGCAGGGGGTAGATGGGTGTGATGTGTTTGTTGGAAATTCAGGAGAGTAATACATAATGGGGGTCAGGAGGAGGGTAAGAAATTGTTGTGAACCAACTAGGGCAGAAACTTTGACATGACAGTGTCTCCTGAGCTCAAGATAATGAACTAATGGGACAAGGTAGTGACCAGAAACAGAGAGATACCAGGGTACAGAGAAAGAGGCACAACCAGTAAGGAAAAGGAGATGATAATGCTTCTGTAAGGTCCCCTTGAATATTTGTTAAATTCTGGAGGCCATGTGGAGGGGCATAATCGAACGAAAACGTCTATCTCCATGGGCGTTTATCTCCAAGAACGGGTCCGTGAAGGGGCGGACCGAACCGTATTTTCGAAAAAAATAGACGTCCATGTTTTATTCGACAATTTGTGAGCTGGGCGTTTTTGTTTTTCAGTGATAATGGAAAATGAAAGCGCCCAGCTCAAAAACGAATAAATCCAAGGCATTTGTTCGTGGGAGGGGCCAGGAGTCGTAGTGCACTGGTCCCCCTCACATGCCAGGACACCAACCGGGCACCCTAGGGGGCACTTTTACAAAAACAAAAACAAAAAAAAAAAGGTAAAAGAGCTCCCAGGTGCATAGCACCCTTCCCTTGTGTGTTGAGCCCCCCAAATCCCCCTCAAAACCCACTGCCCACAAGTCTACACCATTACTATAGCCCTAAGGGGTGAAGGGGGGCACCTACATGTGGGTACAGTGGGTTTGGGGGGGTTGGACGACTAAGCATTAAGCAGCACAATTGTAACAGGTAGGGGGGGATGGGCCTGGGTCTACCTGCCTGAAGTTCACTGCACCCCCTAACTGCTCCAGGGACCTGCATACTGCTGCCAGGGAGGTGGGTATGACATTTGATGGTGAAAATAAAAAGTTGTGAAACAGCATATTTTGTGGTGGGAGGGGGTTTGTGACCACTGGGGGAGTCAGGGGAGGTCATCCCCGATTCCCTCCAGTGGTCATCTGGTCATTTAGGGCACTTTTTGGGGCCTTATTCGTGGAAAAACAGGGTCCAGGAAAAGTGCCCTAAGTTCTCGCTAAAAACGCATATTTTTCTTCCATTATCGGCGAAAGGTGCCCATCTCTGATCACCCGATAACCACGCCCCAGTTCCGCCTTCACCACGCCTTTGACACACCCCCATCAACTTTGTCCGCATCCGCGACGGAGTGCAGTTGAAAACGTCCAAATTCGGCTTTCGATTATACCGCTTTATTTGTTTTTGTGAGATAAACGTCTATCTCCCGATTTGGGTCGCAATATAGGCGTTTTTCTTTTTCAATTATAAGCTGGAATGTGTACTAAAGCTGTATGAGATGAACGTCAGGCTCTAAATATGCATGATCTAGGACAGAGGAGAAAGACATTCAAATATCTCAAAGCTATGAAAACGGCTAGAAGGAAACCTTTATCAGATGAAAGAATGCTCTAGAAAAGGGGATGTCCAGCCTCAGTTCTCGAGGGCTGCAGTGCAGTCAGGATTTCAGGATTTTCAAACAGTTGTTCGGACTGCTATCTGTTCATGTTTTGATTATTGTAATGCCTTACTGCAAGGTCTGCGGAAGAAGAGTTTGAAGTCCCTTCAATTAGCACAGAATTTGGTGGCCTGGATTTTGTGCAGATTGAATAGACTTGAGCATCCTAAGAAACGGTATATAAATAGAATAAATGATGAAGCTGTCATAGAGGTTGGTAAGTAATATTTTTAATCACATCTTTGGGAGGGAGGGTGTCAGTGACCACTGGGGGAGTAAGGGGGGGGGGTAATCCCTAATTCTCGCCAGTGGTCATCTTGGTCATTTAGAGCACCTTTTTGTGCCTTATTCATTCTAAAAACAGGTCTAGACCAAAATGTTGAAGTCTCGGCCCTAGATGTTTTCGCTTTGTTCCAATATGGCTGTAAAATGTCCGAGTGTTAGGTAAGCCCTAAGCCTGCTCTAAGCCCACCCATGAAATGCCCCCTTATGATTTGGATGCACTGCAGATGAATTGCATAGATAAATATCTGCAAAATAGGTTTCAAAAATACCGATTTGGAGGTTTTAAGAAGAAATCCGTCAAAATGCTGCTTTATGACACTTTTTTTCTCTTTCAAAAATGAGCACCATTGTCACATAAGAGGGGTAGTTACTAAGCTGAAGTAAAATAAGGCATTATATCACCAGGATACTTACTCTGGGAGTCACTAACTTTCAGTATCTCAGTAAATTTAAATTTGCTTTACATTGTGCATTCCTGACTGCAGTAACACAACGACAAGGGGCCCTGAGTCAGATCTGCTATCTTTTAAGAGGCTAGTAATCTACAAATAATTCTGTCCACTCCCAACAAACCCCCATCTGAACAGTGTCTCTTCCATCAGCACATCTCCCAATCCAGTCGCCCTTCCCCGATCCATACTCCTTCTCAAATCTGACCCCCACTCCTGAAAACGCCCCTTAACCTCATTTTCTCTGCTCCAGCACCTGGTGGAGGTCTCATTGGCATTTATTAGGGAAGCAGGAGTGATGCCCAGTCGCTTCTACCTCCTAGGCTACCAGCTTGAAAATGGTGCCAATTGAGTTTTGACAGTAGTCTCATAGTATTATTCATCAGAATGTAGCTCTTGCACCCTCAGATTGTCCCATAAGATCCTACAGAAAACTGATAGAAAAAGGTATAACCAGTGGTTTCTAATGTGCTAGTAGGCCAAACCGGTACAGGCCCTTGGATGTACACACTAGGAATGTGCTGATGAATGTTAATGAGTTTCAAGAAAACAATTCTGTAAGTCAAATGGACATGGCAGTTTTTCCAAATCTCCTGTCTGGAAGACATTTTCCTGGATGCACATCTATAAAATTAAATGAGATTCATGTCTATATTAGAAGCTGATATAAAAATATAACAAGTCCATATTCAGTGTGAGTTAACCAGGTAGGAGTGGTTAAGAACATCAGAATATAAGAACAGCCATACTGGGTCAGACCAATGATCCGTCTAGCCCAGTATCCTGTTTCCAACAGTGGCCAATCCAGGTCACAAGGACCTGGAAGAAACCTACTGGTTAACTTATGCTGACCTGGGTCAGTGGCATTTAACCAGAGAGTGTGGCTGAATATCTGCCACAGATGGCCACGGCACTGTCCAAGTAATGCCAGGGGGATCTGGAGGAAGAACAAAAGCAGATCCAGAAGTGATCCAGTTACCACTGATGTTCGGCACTGGTGCCCAGATAAATATCTGAGCAAGTTGGGCCAATAAAGAACAGTCCTAACCCGCCCAGATAACTTCCAGCAACTGCTGAAGACTCAGATATCATACACTGGTAGCTAAATATGGCCCAGCGGCCAAAAACTCAGACATTAGGCACCGGCAGCTGGATATGGACCAGCACTGTATATCTGGCCGCCGTGGGTTGAATATTGACTGGATAGAATATGATGAGCAAACACCTAAACTGATGACTGAAGTCCCTTGAGATCCAATTAGAGAAAAGCAGACCTGGTATCAGAAAGCCCAAAATGTTCCATAATCTGTCAGTTAATTAATCCTAGAGGAAGTATGATAGATCTAAAATAGAAGCTTGCCAGGGAGGTTCCGTCTCCAGTTTCCATACCATGTATTGCTACCTGGCTCTATAATATGGTAAAGCAGACAATTTTTATAATACTAACCTTTAACATGACTCCCCTCCCCCGTTAATACTGCGCTATGTGCACTGTATTCAGCTGCTACAGTTTCCTTTGCTAAGTGTAAAAGTTTCATTATTTCCTACACTTTACCGTCAGGGAAGCTTTTATAGCATTTGCTTCAACCAACAGCTTGATTAATTAAAAAAAAACACACACACACCAAAAAAAAAAATCTCTTGGCAAAAAATGTGTGGCATACACTCTTAGATTCACAGCTGGTCCTAAAGCGACTGGCGGCAGTTCAAGTCAGAAAATGAAAGATCAGAAATAGGGCTGTCTCAAATATTTACATGGGACCAAAAATTTTAAAAATGTAAATCTTTAAACTCCACTGGCTGTGGCATTTATATAATTCTATTGCCATATGTTGCAGAGGTACCTTTATAACCCTACGAACATTATGCATTTAACAATATTAATATACATCTATGTAATTGTGTATTTATGTCATATCTACCCATGTAGACGCATCAACACATGGTTTTGAAAAAGTTGTTTGCTTGTAGTTCACAATACTCATATAGTGTAGAGGAGTAGCCCCAGGTACAAATAAGTACCTGTATATACTATGTAAACCACTTTGAATGTAGTTGAAAAAAAACACAGAAAGGCGATATAGCAAGTCCCATTTCCCTTTCCCTATTTCAGATTCTACATAGAATGTTGCTACTATTTGAGATTCTGTTGTTACTATTTGAGATGCTACAAGGAATGTTGCTAGTGGAAGAGTAGGCTAATGCTTAGTGCAGCGGGCTGTGATCCTGGCAACCTGGGTTCAATTCTCACTGCAGCTGCTTGTGACCTTGGGCAAGTCACTTAATCCTCTGTTGCCCCAGGTACAAAAAAAAAACTTAGATTGTGAGCCCTCTAGGGACAGAGAAAGTACCCGCATATAATGTGTACAGCGCTATGCATGTCTTATGCTATGCTATGCATGGAGTGGAGGAGTGGCCTAGTGGTTAGAGCACCAGTCTTGCAATTCAGAGGCGGCCAGTTCAAATCCCACTGCTGCTCCTTGTGATCTTGGGCAAGTCACTTAACCCTCATTGCCTCAGGTACAGACTTAGATTGTGAGCCCTCCTGGGACAGACAGAGAAATATCCAGTGTACCTGAATGTAACTCACCTTGAGCTACTACTGAAAAAGGTGTGAGCAAAATCTAAATAAATAAATAAATTATAGTGCTATACAAATGATTAGTAGGATTAGTAGTAGCAGTGCCGTAGCGAGGGCTAATGGCACCCGGGGCGGGTCGCCGCTGCGCACCCCCCCCCTCTGCGGCGCACCCCCCCCCCCCCGGAGCGCAAACCCCCCCCCCCCCCCCGGAGCGCATTCTTACCTGCGGCAGGGCCGATCCACCCCGAGTGCACTTCACTCGGAGCTGCGTCGGCCCCGCTGGTTCCCTACTCTCTCTGCCCCGGAACAGGAAGTAACCTGTTCTGGGGCAGAGAGAGCAGGGAACCAGCAGGGTCGACACCCCCCGAGCGCATGCACCCGGGGCGGACCGCCCCTCCCGCTCCCCCCTTCCTACGCCACTGAGTAGTAGTACTTATAAGGCTTTGATTCCAGTGTGACAGTAATGTCTAAACCAGGGGTTCTGAAACCTCTCCTGGGGTCCACCAGCCTGTCAAGTTTTCAGGATATCCACATTGAATATGCATGAGAGTGATTTGTATATAATGGAGGCAGCACACATGCAAATCTCTCTCATGCATATTCATTGTGGATATCCTGAAAACCTGACTGGCTGGTGGCCCCTGAGGACAGGTTTGAGAACCCCTGGTCTATAAAAATGCTTTCAGAAGTTCAGAGTGTTCAAAAGCCTGCAACAAATTGTTGTGGATTGCATAGGAACTCAGTCAGACAACTCCGTGCTGCATATTGCCCTCTTCTGTATAAAGTTTTGAATAAAACAGGGAGTTATATAATCTATAAAATGATAATGCAATGTGATATGCATATCACAGTGGAGCACTCATGCTCGCTGACATGTACATGTGCACCCCACTGATCTATGCCCAGAGGCCTGGCATAAAGATTCAGTGCTACCAAAGAAATGCACTAGATTTTAGTGCGTAAGGATCAATTTTATATGCAGTGATTTGCATGCATTTTGTACGCCCACTACACTACCCTTTAGTGTAGTGGTTTTAAGCTGATTTGTCCTTGATAATCATTCTTCCTATACTGGGAATAAAATTAGTACAGGAAAATCAAGTGAAAAGTTCTGAACTAATGGGTAGCACAGTTTATTGCATGGGCCCCTGAATCCCTCTGCTATCTTCCTTCCAAGTACAATTGGAGAGAGAGCAATGATTAAGCAACTTTTCTTTCTCTTGCTCCATATATCTCCCTATTTCCTGGAATCTCCTCCCTTCCCTCTTCCTCCAATCAGTGTCTGGATGTGGACTGATCTCATCATTTAGGTTAACATAGTAACATAGTAATGACGGCAGAAAAAGACCTGTATGGTCCATCCAGTCTGCCCAACAAGACAAACTCATATGTGCTACTTTTTGTGTATATCCTACTTTGATTTGTACCTGTCCTCTTCAGTATATTGCTTTGTTCCTTTGCAGCCTGAAGATTGAGACCAGTTCCCCCTATGTGTCTCAACAGATTGATCTCTCCTACTTGTTCTATGGTTCGCAGTTCTTTTGGGAGCCATCCTACTTGAAAACCACTTCCTGTTCTGATATATTCTAACTGAGATGAAATCATCATGCTAGCTTGCTTGCTCTGTTTCATCATTTCATCATCCTGCAACAGTATGGAAGTTTTTTTGGAAGCATTTACTTGTGGGCATGGCTTAGGCAGGCAAAACTCTATTCATGCTTTCCCCATCTTACAAAAAGAATACACACCTATTTTTTTTAAAGTGCTTCTTTCGGCCAGGGTTTAACATAAACAGGGGCCCTTTTACTAAGCCGTGTCAGCGTCTATGCGCACCCAATGATCGGCAAAATGGAGTTATCGCATGGCTACCGCGTGGCTCTTGCGGTAATTTCATTTTTGCCACACGTCCAATATGCACAGCCGAAAAATAATTTTTATTTTCTGCCGTGTGTATCGGATGCGCACCAAGTGGCATTTGATGCATGTAGGTCATTACCGCCCGGTTACCATGTGAGACTTTACCACTAGGTCAATGGCTGGCGGTAAGGTCTCGGACCTAAAATGGACGCGCGACAATTTTCATTTTGCTGCACATCCATTTTCGGCAAAAGTTTTTTAAAAAAGGCCTTTTTTACAGGTGCACTGGAAAATGATTCTGCGTGTGCCCAAAACCCATGCCTACACTACCACAGGCCATTTTTCAGTGCACCTTAGTAAAAGGACGCCTAAGGAAGTAATTATCTCTAATTGCCTGTTATTTATTCCTGTGTTCAGAAAAATACTGTATAATAATTGTGTCCTTAAAAATTGTCAGCACTTATACATATAGTTTGTAAAATGGGCCTGCTACATGTGGAATTTGTAAGATTGCTGTTTCCATGTGTTAATACTGGCACTTTTACAAGGAACCGGTTGGCTCATGCCTCTCATTCTTCCCTTGAATACTTAAAGGCAGCTATCTTCTGTCTGTGGATTTCATGGAGATATCAACTGTTGTACAACAATGTTAGGAAAATAAGGTCCACTTTGCATAAACTAATTACTCTGCTTTCCAACAATTAACATCAACTCTAGCGTGTAATTATAATAAATACATTAGTTGCAATAAATTGCATTTACAGATTAATTGTACCAGCTCTGCTATGAGACCGCTGGCACCAGATGTTTTACACCTGCAATTACTTTGAATGAGTTTTGGATTTCAGTGCATCAGTTCAGTTGCTTCTTATGTGCTGCTTACTTTGTTATTGTTATTATTATTTGTGTAGTGTTCCTAGCACATGTATTAATTATAATCCTTGCCTGTTGAAGACTGCATTCTAATTGTGAAGTTCCATCACCAGCCTGCAGGTGGCTCTGTTTCTAATAAGACTTTGTAATACAGAGTTTCTCCTCTGCAGCTGGACCTTCACTGGTTGCTGGTGGAGGCATGTATTCATTTTCAGGTTTGCACAATGGTTTTTAAGATTTTCTATGGGTTAGTCCCAGCCTACTTGTTAAACTGGGTCCAGATTACCATTAAAAATAGAAGCGTTCGTGATAATTTCCAACTTTACTATCCCACTCCTAGTAGGTTGAGGTATAAGACTATTTTTTCTGCTTTTATTTGAAGCACCCATCATACCTAAGAAAAATTCAAAATTATTCTGATTTTAGAAAATCATTTAACAACATTTCTTTTCAAGAAATTTTTAGCGTAAAATTTGAGTTTTGCTAGTTTTATTTTGTGTTGTTGTATGGTATCATTTCACATTTTGATTATGCTCTGTTCACTCACAGGGCTTGTTGTTGTTGTTTTTTTTTTTTTGTTTCCTGTAATCCACTCTGAACTCTATAGGTGGTTACGGAATACAAGAACCAATGTAATTTAAAGTGAACTTCCATCCTCCCACCAATAGGTGTTACTATGGTTCTCCTGGAAAAGACTTCAGAAGCCCCTGGTGCTCAGTGCCACAACACAGACAATTTAGCACTAAATGGCCAACCTGCTTAATCATAGGTCAAAAAAACCTCCATATTGTTTATATCCTTTTCATTTTTCATACTTGCATTTTATACAATTTTCAATTTTGCATTTAGAATATCAAAATGTTCAAAAAGCACTTAACGTCAGGCACTTAACTTCATTCCAGCCCTCCCAATGGAGACCCGTTTCACTCTCCGGCTTTATCAAGGGAATCGCACTGTCCACCGTGCCCACGTGCCATCTGAAAAGCAAAATCAATGGTAAGACCACAAAAGTCTAATTAGCCATGAAAAGAGTACAACTCCCTCAATTGCTGGAGAATTTATTTACTTGATATACTAATGTGTTTTTCCCATTTTGTGTCTATGGGACAAATGCTCAGTACAAAGGATCTATAGAAACTCACATGCTTTATAGTTCAACTCATAAAGTCCAATCAGCTTCTTAAATTCACATCTTTACTTCATTCCTGAACTCAGCTTGGATACATTGGTCAGAGCATAGCACAGGTTAGGCCCCCTTTCTACGCCTCTTTTCCCGGTTTCCCCTGCAGTATCTGCTGAGAATGTTAAAGGTGCCGTGATTAATGTGACATTTAAAGATTCAACAGGGTTCTATCAGAGTCTCCTGCCATCTGTATTGTTCTGTGTAGGTTGATTTTCAGGCTATGTTCCCCATCAAACCAGACTCCTCATTGTGTCATAGTAACATAGTAAATGACTGCAGATAAAGACCTGAATGGTCCATGCAGTCTGCCCAACAAGATGAACTCATTTTACATGGTATGTGATACTTTATATGTATACCCGAGTTTGATTTGTCCTGACCATTCTCAGGGCACAGACTGTAGAAATCTACCCAGCACTGTTCTTGTACTAAAAGTTCTGAAGCTAACATTGAAGGACCTTAAAATTTACACTCCAGCCCATCGATATCTTTTCAGTTACAATCAGGGCGTAGACCGTAGAAGTCTGCTCAGCACCGGTTTTGCTTCACAATTACCGGCGTTGCCACCCAATCTCCACTAAGATTCTATAGATCCATTCCTTCTAAACAGGATTCCTTTGTGTTTATCCCACGCATGTTTGAATTCCATTACCGTTTTCATCTTCACCACCTCCCGTGGGAAGGCATTCCATGTATCTACCACCCTCTCCGTGAAAAAATACTTCCTGACATTACTCCTGAGTCTGCCCCCCTTCCACCTCAATTCATGTCCTCTAGTTCTACCGCCTTCCCATCTCCGGAAGAGGTTTGTTTGCGGATTAATACCTTTCAAATATTTGAACGTCTGTATCATGTCACCCCTGTTTCTCCTTTCTTCCAAGGTATACATGTTCAGGTTGGCAAGTCTCTCCTTGTATGGTTTGCAACGCAAATCCCATACCATTTTTGTAGCTTTTCTTTGCACCGCTTCCAGTCTTTCTACATCTTTAGCAAGATATGGCATCCAAAACTGAACACAATACTCCAAGTAGAGGGGCATCCTCCTTTCTTCTTCTGATTCTACCCCTCTCTATGCACCCTAGCATCCTTCTGGCCATGGTCATCGCCTTGTCACATTGTTTCTTCACCTTCATATCCTCTGACACCAACACCCCAAGGTTTCTCTCCTGAGTCAAGATTACTAATCTCTCCCTCCTATCCGGTATCTCTCTTTTGGGTTTCTGCACCCCAAGTGCATCACTCTGCACTTCTTGGCATTAAATTTTAACTCACCAAAAATTGTGGAAAACCTTTTTTTTTAATATATCTAAATAATTACCAAAATACAAAAATGTGTTTTTAAATATTTTTGTGCTCAGATTAATACGTTACACTACCCTGGGACATCAGGCCCTTCTGCACGTGTAATTCACAGCCTTCACCATCATTGCACAACACCAAACTCCCTATGCTGTGTATCTAGGGGTCACTGTGTCCCACTCGAATATCATTCGTTGTTCTGTCTTCAATAGTAATGCTAGTAAATTCCACCTATTGTCTAGCCTAATGTGACATAATACTACAAAACGTATGTCCCTTTCTGTATGTTGTGATGTATCCTAACGGTCTACTAATGGACCCTCTTTTTTATGGAGCCAAATGTTACTCAAGTGTTCTGCTATTCTGACAGATATTATAAACAAAATCTTAGGGAGCCTCTTTTTTGAGTCCAATTTCCAACATGTTTTGTTCTCAAAGAGGTGTTAGAACTTTCAGAACATTCCTTCTGCTTAGCTGAACCCACCGTTGTGAATTTAAATTAGTCCAGCAGTGTTTTAGTAATCCTTTTCTGCAAGTAGGTTATATTGCAGGCTTCAACTGAATACTTATCAATTATAAATAAAGTTGGAATCACCAAAGACTAGAAAAGGACCTTTGATCTAGAGGGAGAATCTTTAATGGAAGCTACATACCCTTTTATTCTAAGGAAGTAGAATATATACCATGCTTCATAATAATGAGTCTCCTTTTAATTTTTTTCTGTATAATAAATTAGCGGTTGGGTTTACAATAATAATATACCTTAGATCCTTAGGAAACTGAGGGGGGCCCTTTTACTAAGCTGCGTAGGCACCTACGTGCCCAATGCATGCCAAATTGGAGTTACCGCCCAGTTACCGCTTGGCCCTTGCGGTAATTTCAATTTTGGCACATGTCCGCTACTTACGTGTGAAAAATATTTTTTATTTTCTGATGCGCGGCAGCTACACGCCTCAAAGTGGAATTTTACGCACGTAGACCATTACCACCCGGTTACCACGTGAGACCTTACCGCTAGTTCAATGGCTTGCGGTAAGTTATCAGACCCAAAATGGATGTGCGGCAATTTTCATTTTACCGCAAGTCCATTTTCATTAAAAAAAAGGCATTTTTTTGTAGGTGAGCTAAAAAAAATATTTCTGTGTGTGCCCAAAACACTTGTCTACACTACCGCAGGCCATTTTTCAGTGCACCTTAGTGAAAGGACCCCTGGAAGACCGGGCAGCCAAATGGCAGATGAAATTTAATGTGGACAAATGCAAAGTAATGGACATTGGGAAGAATAATCTGAATCATAGTTACCTGATGCTAGACTCCGCCTTAGGAATCAGCACTCAAGAAAAAGATCTAGGTATCATTGTAGACAATATGCTGAAATTTTCTGCTCAGTGTGCGGCAGCGGCCAAAAAAGCAAACAGGATGCTAGGAATACTTAGGAGAGGGATGCAAAATAAGACCAAGAATATTATAATGCCTCATCACTCTATGGTGCAACCTCACCTTGAGTATTACGTTCAATTCTGGTTGCTGTATCTCAAAAAAGATATAGCGGAATTAGACAAGTTCAAAGAAGAGCGACCAAAATGGCAAAGGGGATGGAACTGCTTCCACATGATGAAAGACTTGAAAAAGAGACGGCTGAGGGGGAACAGGGGACACTCAATGAAATTGCATGGAAATTCTTTGAAAACAAATAGAATAGTTAAGCTCTGGAACTCATTGCTGGAGGATGTGGTAACGGCAGTTAGCGTATCTGGGTTTAAAAAAGGTTTGGACAAGTTCCTGGAGGAAAAGTCCATAATCTGTTATTGAGATGGACATGGGGTAAGCCACTGCTTGCCCTGGGATTGGTAGCATGGAATGGTGCTACTAATCGGGTTTCTGCCAGGTACTTGTGACTTGGATTGGCCACTGCTGGAAGCAGGATACTGGGCTAGATGGACCACTGGTCTGACCCAGTGTGGCTATTCTTTATTTATTTATTTGTTACATTTGCACCCCACATTTTCCCACCTATTTGCAGGCTCAATGTGGCTTACATAGTACCGTAGAAGCGTTTGCCAATTCGGTTGATAGCAGATACAAAGTTATATTGTGGTCAGGTGAGGTAGGTGTGGATCAGGCGTCATGGGGTCGAAGGAAATGAAGATTATAAATTGTCCAGTACAATCATTAATTATGCTGTGTTGCTGGCTGCAGGGATTTATGTTGGATCGGTGGGATAAGCCTTTTTGAAGAGGTGAGTTTTGAGTGATTTCCTGAAGTTTAAGTGGTCACGGATTGTTCTCACAGCATTTGGGAGTCCGTTCCATAGTTGTGCACTTATGTAGGAGAAGCTGGATGCGTAAGTTGTTTTGTATCTTAGTCCTTTACAATTTGGATAATGTAGGTTTAGGTATGATCGTGATGATCTGATTCTGTTTCTGGTTGGTAGATCTATTAGGTCTGTCATGTATCCTGGGACTACACCGTAGATAATTTTGTGGACCAGAGTGCAGGTTTTGAAGATGATCCGTTCATTGATTGGGAGCCAGTGCAACTTTTCTTGTAGGGGTTTAGCACTTTCGAATTGTGTTTTACCATATATCAATCTGGCTGCTGTATTTTAGGCGGTCTGGAGTTTTTTTGTGAGTTGTACTTTACATCCCACTTAGATTCCGTTACAGTAATCTGCATGGCTTAGGACCATTGATTGTATTAGGTTTCGAAAAGTTTCCCTCGGGAAGAAAGGTTTTATTCGTTTGAGTTTACACATTGCATAGAACATTTTCTTTATTACAGTATTTACTTGGTTCTCGAGTGTAAGGTTGCAATCGAGTGTGACGCCGAGTATTTTTAAGCTATCTGAAGTTGGGAGTGTGTGTCCTGGGGTGCTTATGGGTGCGGGTTTGTACTTGTTATGTTGTGATGAGAGGATGAGGCAGTGTGTTTTTTCACTGTTCAGTTTCAAATGGAATGAGTTTGCCCAGGAGTCCATAATGTTGAGGCCATCATTATTTTCATTGGTTATTTCTGTCAAGTCCTGTCTGAAGGGAATGTAGATTGTAACGTCATCTGCATAGATGAAAGGGTTGAGACCTCGATTGGACAAGGACTTTGCCAGTGGGATCATCATCATGTTGAAGAGTATTGGCGATAATGGTGATCCTTGAGGTACTCCGCAGGCTGCTTTCCATGGTGGTAATATGTTTAAGTTTGATTTTACTTGGTACGTTCTGGTGGTTAGAAAGCCCTTGATCCAATTAAGTACGTTTGCATCAATCTCAAAGTGGCCAAGGAGTCTCAGTAATATGTTGTGGTTTACCATGTCGAATGCGCTCTACATGTCAAATTGGAGGAGAAGTATGCTTTTGCCTGTGGTTATTTCCTGCTTGAATTTGGCCAGGAGAGTGACTGGGACAGTTTCAGTGCTATGGTGGGAGCCGAATCCTGATTGTGAATCGTGCAGTATTGAGAACTTGTCCAAGTATTCCGTAAGCTGTTTGGTCACCAATCTCTCCATCAATTTTATTACTAGAGGAATAGATGCAACTGGCCAATAGTTCTTATGTTCTTATCCCGGAATGCCCTATAGAATAGCATTGATTGCCGTATTTTATCGACGCTGATTTTTTGGCAACATTTATAGAATCTGGCCCAGTATGGATAGTGGTACTGAAAATCCTTCCACACCACTTCTGCACTAACCAAACAGAGCTGAGATGGTGCTAGTGTGGAGTGTGGGCAGATTGAGAAATTATCTGGATAGATGCAATAGTCAGTCCACTATCTGGATAACTATCCAGATAAAGTTAGGATTGCAAAAATAAAAAAAATGTCCTAATGTTAACCAATTTCTGGATAGCAATACTACAGTCCACTCTGCATGAATATTCAGTTCTGTTTGCTTTCTAAATAGCGGTACTGAGTACCTATGATTACATTAAATGCCACAGCTGAGGTTTAAAACAAACGCCAACTGCGGTGTTTAAATATTGACTTGAAAAAAAATCTAATAAAAACAGAAGGAGAGAGAGAGCGAAGGGACAGGGACAAAACATGGGAGGGCGGGAGTGTTGAGACAAAGGAGCCAGCTGCAAGAAATGAAGCATGTTGAAAGTTTATATGGGGAAACAGTCCTTGAGTGAGGTAAGGAAACCCCCTTATGCAGGAGAAATTGCTCACTTTAACAGCATCCTCAAACAGCTTTGTATTTGGACTGGATTTGAAACTGGCGAGAGAGGGAGCATGACGAACATGCATAGGGAAGCTAATAAGAAGCAGTCAGTTGTGAAGCTGAGATTAGCGATAGAGGGAAAGAAATATTTTTGCAGTCTCTTTTCATGAATATAACAATTTTGTGAAAGCTGTCCAGGTTTTCCTTAATCCCTTTGCCCTGTCCTTGGGGTTTTCACTAGAGGTGGGCTGCCATCTGTACACACTAAGGGGTGAATTCTATTTAAGGTGCCACAGAAATGGCACCGAAAAAAGTGCTATTCTTTAAGCCACGTATGTTCTATGCAATGTGGAGGCTGAAGCGTATCAGGCATTTCTTAACATGGGAGCTATTCCATACCCTTGTTCACTGGCTGGTCCTGTCCCATATAGACTACTGCAGTGGGATCTATGCCGGTTGCCGGGACTATATTCTTAAACGGCTTCAAACGGCTCAAAACACAGCCGCACGACTTATCATGGGGAAATCATGCTTTGTTCCTGCTCAGCCGCTCCGTTTTCAACTACACTGGCTCCCTATCAAGGACCGTATTACATTTAAAATCTGTTTGTTTACACACAAGATAATCTATGGAGAAGCCCTGAATACATGCTTACTCTAATCGACCTGCCCTCTAGAAATGCCCAGAGCTCTGCAAGGACTTACCTCCATCTTTATTACCCCACCTGTAGGCATGTAAAATACAAGACTCTTTATGCTTCATCCTTCCCCTAATCAGCACACAATCCTGGAATGCCCTGCCACAACAGCTTAAGGAGCTCGTCGACCATCACCAGTTCAAGAAGTCCTTAAAGACCTTCTTATTTGCCAAGGCTTATTCACCTGGCTACTCCACTGTTTAACCTCTACCACTTGTTGGCTCTTCACCCCTGTCCTTTGCCCGTGTCATCCCGTGTACCTTCCCCTCCTGTCACATTCTGTTTCTGTGCCATCTCTATATTGAATTGTATACTCTTGACTTAATGTAAGCCGCATTGCGCCTGCTTATGTGGGAAAATGTGGGGTAAAAATGCACCAAATAAATTATTAAATAAAAATAGGCACGGTTTATAGCACAGCACTTTCTCCCAACCAACTGAAATGTGATGCAAATATATGGGTCTAAATTAAGCATGAATCCCTCTCATTCTATAAGTGTGTGTAAATGTTAGGAATGCCCCCGTTCCGCCCATGACCCTCCCATTTCTACGCCCCCTTTTTGAACTTGCACATAAAATTTAGGCACGGATTCTGAGCCTAAATTTACACACATATATTTCAATTGCGGGACCCGAGGCAGCATGGCTTCACTAGTGGCAGGTCGTGTCAGACAAATCTGACTGTCTTCTTCGACTGGGTGACCAAACAGTTGAATGAGAGCGGGGAGCTTGATGTGGTATACTTGGATTTCAGCAAAGCCTTTGACACGGTTCCGCACAGGCGACTGATAAATAAATTGAGTGCCCTCGGTATGGGACCTAGAGTAACGGATTGGGTTAAAAATTGGTTGAATGGTAGGAGACAGAGGGTAGTGGTAAATGGAGCTTGCTGTGAAGAAAAGGATGTCGTCAGTGGAGTGCCTCAAGGATTGGTCCTAGGGCCGGCTCTTTTTAATGTCTTTGTGAGCGATATTGAGGAAGGGCTGTCTGATAAGGTTTGCCTCTTTGCAGATGATACTAAACTCTGCAACAGGGTGGACACCCTGGAGGGTGTAAATGACATGAGGAAGGACCTAGTGAAGCTGGAGGAATGAACCGATATTTGGCAACTAAGGTTTAATCCCCAAAAATGCAGGGTCATGCACTTGGGTCACAAAAATCTGAGGGAACGGTACAGTATAGGGGGTGAAGTGCTTCAAGGAAGAGCGGGACTTGGGGGTGATTGTGTCTGATGACCTTAAAGCTTTCAAACAGGTAGAAAAAGCGACAGCCAATGCCAGAAGGATGCTTGGATGCATAAAGAGAGGCATGAGCAGCAGAAAATGAGGTGATAGTGCCGTTGTATAAGTCTCTGGTGAGCATAGGCGCCCCGTATAAGAGGCTTGGGGAGGCTAAGCCTCCCCAGCCCAATCGTCGACTTCCGCTTGTGGTGCAGCCCACCCTCCCGCCCGGCGTATTTTCATCTTTTATTTCCGTGGCAGCGACGTCAATGAAGAAAAAGACTACAGGCTCGCCGCCAGCTTCTCCCTTCTCTCTGCTCTCGCGGAAACAGGAAATGCATCACGGGACACTGTGTGCAGAGAGAAGGGAGAAGCTGGCGGCGAGCCTGTAGTCTTTTTCTTCATTAACGTCACTGCCACGGAGCGTATGGAGGTAAGCTCAGCCCCCTTTAGCCTCCCCAAACAGTTGGGCTACCGACCGTCTATGCTGGTGAGGCCCCATTTGGAGTACTGCGTGCAGTTCTGGAGACCCCACCTACAGAAAGATATAAACAGGATGGAGTCAGTCCAGAGAGCAGCTACAAAATTAGTAAGCAGTCTTGAATGCAAAAATTATAGAGACAGGCTTGTGAACCTCAACATGTATATGCTGGAAGAGAGGAGAGAGAGAGAGGAGACATGATAGAAACGTTTAAATATCTCAAGGGCATTTATGAACAGGAAGAGAGCTTTTTCCAAATGAAGAAGAGTAAAAGGGGGTTGGGGTCCCCCGCCATCAAAGGCAGGCGATGGCAGGGGAGGGTTGGCGGCGGGAGGGGGGGTCGAGAGGGTCGGCGGCAGGGGGGGTCGAGAGGGTCTGAGGCAGGGGGGGGTCAAAGTTGTTGGTGGCAGCAGTGGCGGCAGCGCCGGGGGGGGGGGGCTAAAATGTGCCCCCTCACCTGGGGCTCTGGACCCCCTCCCGCTGAAGTCTGGCTACGCCCCTATTTTTGACACATGGGTAGAGCTGAGTTGAAGAAGGAGGGACAGTGGAACCCCTTTTTGATTGAAGAAGGACAAACAAACCAACCTCCGCTCAATTCCCAAGCTTCCTAGGTGTAGCAAAATGTTGGTCAGCACATGACCCTGGTGCCTTCCCCATTCTACGACCTGTAGGGGAGGGAAAACACATAGATTTCATTTTCAAGCACTCAGATGACCTACAAAAAGAATAGGTATCACTATATTCCCCTTTTAAATTGAGTGCCTCAGAGTTCTGTCTGGTTCTGTTGTCAGTATATAATGGTGAGTGGGTGTATTTAAATGAGCTTTTCTATGAGGGAGGGGTTAGTGATGCAAAATGTACATGTAAAACCCTGTGTTGGGAGGGGTTTGGTACTTTTTTGTTTTTCCAACTTAACTTAGAGGTGCAAGAGCTCAGGGAAATTGCCTGGATTCCAAGTATTTGGGTGTGGAGGAGTGGGGGGGTCTGTCAGTTCAAGGAGTCTGAAGTGTGAGTTGTAACTCAGTAAATCTTCCAGAGAAAAGTATTTAAGACTCAGGAGTGACTCAAAAATTCTACAAGAAGAAAAGCCTAGCGCCCAAGGCCAAGCCTTAGAAGATAGGAGAGAGCAAAGACAAAGAAAATGCAGTTAAAAAACCCAACCCTTAGTTTTGAAAAGCCATTCAAACAAGCAATTGCGTTGTTTGAAATTAATTGTGTTCCTGTAGTCTGTTAATGGAGACATGAGTGAGAGGAGCTTCCGGAAAGGTTGGGCCTTGACAACATTCCTGTCCAACATGGCTCCAAGACTCAGAGTGCGGAATGCCAGCTCCTACCCACTTCAAAACCCTGGGCTCTGTGCAAATGGCATCTCAGAGTTATACTCTGAGAAGTAGCTGCAAGGTAAGTATACACCAAAGTACCTGCAGACCCTGCACCTGTGTGGGTTACTCATGATTGCCCTCAAAATGACAGCTGCAGAGCACAAAGTGTAGGGGGACCTGGCTGAAACTGAATGCTGCTTTCAATGCTATAAGCGGAACTGAATAATAGAAACATCAAGGGCCATTGAAAGAGGCGTCTTTTTATGATTGCAGGGTAGTTATTACACAGAAAGAATGATTCTTGCACTAAATACAAAATGTGGGTTTCTGGTGTATCTTAGCAACCATAAAATGTAGGAACTTCAAGTCTCTCACGCTGCAGCAGATTCTTCTCATACAAGATGGCTATTGCTTTGAGCTCTCAGACGTAGCTTTTGGGTGGCTATGGGTCTACCACAGTGTGTGTATCGGCCAAGTTATGAGGGATCATCAAAGTCCATGGGCTACCAGTCTGTACAGATAAAATGACAAGCTAGGCTGTCCTTTCAAAAAATCCTTTGTAAAAAGAGGGCTTGGTGTTGTATAGGGTTACCATATGGCTCCAGAAAAAAAAAAGGACAGATTGAGCCAATCCGGACTTTACTTCCATTGTCCTTTTTCTGGAGCCATAGTGTTGTATGACCAATGAAAAATACAATCTGCTGGTCATCATTTTCCACCTATTCAGTCTGTTGTCTGAGACTTTTCTATTCTTCACTTGATCCTACAGTAAATCTACTGTAACAAAAAATGGTCCAAACCAAAAGCAGCCCCACGATGAAGAAAAACAAAACAGAAGGTAGATTTCAAAATCCAGACCACAGCCCTAGAGGCATTCAAGAGGCTGATCTCATATATTCTCAAATGAGCTTGGATAGGAAATTACAAAGCAGGGTTTGTTTACATGTGCAGAATTAGGTATCCTGGAGGCCCCAAAGAATCAGGGATGAAGCGAACCAGTCTCTTGGCATTTATGAACTTGTAGTCCTCAGGGCCAGCACAATCTCTTAGGCAGCATAGGTAGCTGCCTAGAGTGGAAAGGTACAAGGAGTGGGAAATGGCCTCTTCCAGTCACTGCACCTCATTCCCTCAAGGACTCGCTGCCATCTTCCCAGGCCCTAGATCCTACTTTTATCTGTGAATGGCATTGGCTTCCATAGTAGGATCACTCTCTCCTCTCTGTGTAGGGTTTGTGATACAGCTTGCCGCCTCATGCGTGGATCCATTGCTTAAAAGGGAAGACCATGCACAGTGGCTCACAATTCCGTAAGGACGTAAGAATAGCCTTACTGGATCAGACCAATGGTCCACCTAGCCCAGTATCCTGCTGCCAACAGTGGACAATCCAGGTCACAAGTATCCGGCAAAACCCCAGAATAGTAGCAATAGTCCATACTACCAATCCCAGGGCAAGCAGTGACTTCCTTATGTGTGTCTCAATAGCAGACTATGGACTTTTCCTCCAGGAACTTGTCCAAACCTCTTTTAAACCCAGATATGCTAACCTCTGTTACCACATTCTCCAGCAAAGAGTTCCAGAGCTTAACTGTTCGTTGAGTGAAAAAATATTTCCTCCTATTTGTTTTAAAAGTGTTTCCATGTAACTTCATTGACTGTCCCCTAGCCTTTGTATTTTTTTGAATGAGTAAAAACATAAATTCACTTCTACTTGTTCCATGCAGGTCATGGTATCTAATACAGTGATAATTCATTCTTCTTGCCCTAGAGGTGTTGTCTTCAGAATTGGGGTGAGTACAGTCACTCAGGTTCATCAGCCTGCACAAGTAGAAAAGCAGAAACTCTTTATTCCACTTGGAAAATAAACCGAGAAAAAAGGAAAGAGGAGGAGGCCATTAGGTAAGGAAAAAATAAACAGAGGCTAATCTGAGGTTTCCCATGGTAACTGCTGCTATGGAAATCAATTTCTTCATCTGTGTGTTTTCAGAATATCTGTTTCTGGAAGTACAAATTTCCATCATGAGAAGAAAAACCAAACAGAGGAACTGTCTGAAAAAAATGTAGGTTTCTTCTGCGGAAGGGTACAGTGTTAAGTGGGTGCATTGGTACTGTGAATGTGGGAGAATGCAAGCAATCATGTGCAAATAGTGAGTGATGGAGCCTGAAGTGAAGGTGAATAGTATTACATCTACCTAGAAGACGCAATCCTACTCAGTACCTCACAGTTTATTTTATTTATTTATTTGGATTTTGCTCACACCTTTTTCAGTAGTAGCTCAAGGTGAGTTACATTCAGGTACTCTCCATATTTCTTTGTCCCAGGAGGGCTCACAATCTAAATTTGTACCTGAGGCAATGGAGGGTTAAGTGGCTTGCCCAAGATCACAAGAAGCAGGGGTGGGATTTAAACCAGCCACCTCTGGATTGCAAGACCGGTGCTCTAACCACTAGGCCACTCCTCCACTATGTACATTATCCCAAAGGACTGAAAAAGAGGAAAGATACAAAAACGCAGGGACTACTACTACTACTACTACTTGACATTTCTAAAGCGCTACTAGGGTTACTCAGCGCTGTACAATTTAACATAGAAGGACAGTCCCTAATGAATAAGCATTCAGTTAATTTCTTTACAACTTTTTTTTTAAATTTCCTTATGCACTGTCTGAAAGCCATTGAATCATTCAAGAACAGTAGCTATTTTCTGTCCCTGGAGGGTTCGTAATCACACTGTATTTGTCTATCTTATTCGACCTCAACATTGCATTATATTTGTTCCTTTACCGGACTTGGTGAACGCCTTACGGTTCTATATAAGCCACATTGAGCCTGCAAATAGGTGGGAAAATGTGGAATACAAATGTTACAAATAAATAAATAAATAAATTTGTATCTGAGGCAATGGAGGGCTAAGCCGCAGTAAAAAAAAAATGGCCTGCGGTAGTGTAGGCACATATTTTTGGTGCGCGCTGGTATCTTTAATGGGGCAATAAATGACCGTGCGCTAAAATTAAAAGTAGTGTGCGGCTATTAACTGTCTGAGCCCTTCTGCCACCCATTGACCTAGCAGTAAGGGCTCATGCACTACATGCGTGGTACTCAAGCATTGTATGCCAATGTGGGCGCACTGCCGATTACCACCAGGAATATTTTCTACCATGGGAAACAGTGTGCACCAACTTTGAAATTACTGCCAGGTGGGCGGCTAAATGGCAGATGACGTTTAATGTGAGCAAGTGCAAGGTGATGCATGTGGGAAAAAAAGAACCCAAATTATACAGTAGCTACGTCATGTAAGGTTCCATGTTAGGAGTTACGGACCAAGAAAGGGATCTGGGTGTCGTCATCGATAATACACTGAAACCTTCTGTTCAGTGTGCTGCTGCGGCTAGGAAAGCAAATAGAATGTTGGGTATTATTAGGAAAGGTATGGAAAACAGATGTGAGGATGTTATAACGCCATTGTATCGCTCCATTGTGCGACCACACCTTGAGTATTGTGTTCAATTCTGGTCGCCGCATCTCAAGAAAGATATAGTAGAATTGGAAAAGGTGCAGCGAAGGGCGACTAAAATGATAGCGGGGATGGGACGACTTCCCTATGAAGAAAGACTAAGGAGGCTAGGGCTTTTCAGCTTGGAGAAGAGACGGCTGAGGGGAGACATCATAGAGGTATATAAAATAATGAGTGGCGTGGAACAGGTGGATGTGGATCGTCTGTTCACGCTTTCCAAAAATACTAGGACTATGGGGCATGCGATGAAAATACAGTGTAGTAAATTTAAAACAAATTGGAGAAAAACTTTCTTCACCCAACACATAATTAAACTCTGGAATTCATTGCCAGAGAACGTGGTGAAGGCTGTTAGCTTAGCAGAGTTTAAAAAGGGGTTAGACGATTTCCTAAAGAACAAGTCCATAAACCACTACTAAATGGACTTGGGAAAAATCCACAATTCCAGGAATAACATGTATAGAATGTTTGTACGTTTGGGAAGCTCGCCAGGTGCCCTTGACCTGGATTGGCTGCTGTCATAGACAGGATGCTGGGCTCGATGGACCCTTGGTCTTTTCCCAGTGTGGCATTACTTATGTACCCGGACAATAGTGTTGATTTGGCATGTGCTACACGAGCGGTAGCCCTACTGTCTGTTTGCAAAAGGGCCCCTAAGTGACTTGGCCAAGATCATAAGATGCTGGAGTGAGATTCACTGTTCTTAGCCTGCTGCTCTAACCATTAGGCTACTCCTCTGCTCCTTAGCAAAGCAGACTTTTGACTGCTGCAATATTATGCTAGAACAGGGAGGGGGGTCTCCAAACTTTTCAAGAGAAAGGCCACTTAGGACTTCTGAGGGCACTGAACGTGTCAGGGCAGGGGACAAGAATCACCTTTGATATCTGCCAAGTTTGCCGCCATGCCGCCTTCTTGGGATGGTGGAAACTGGAGGCCTTGCCAGCTGCGCTGTCTTTCTGCTGCTGTTGCTCATGATAACAAGAAAGTAAAACATTCTCTATGGATTGGGATAAGGCTGGGGGCAGGAAAATATGGTGGTCTGCAAAGGTGAGTGCCATCTGACCCACAAGCTACAGAGGGTTTTGTTCTCCTTTGATTTAGCTTATATATTTTCAGTAGTACTTGAATGCAAGTTAACATAGAGGGGCATAATTGAAAGGGATGCCCAAGTTTTTCTGAGGACATCCTCGCAGGATGGGGAAACCCGTATTATTGAAACAAGATGCACGCCCATCTTTCATTTCGATAATACGGTCGGGGATGCCCAAATCGCGAAAATTAGGTCGACCTTAGAGATGGTCGTCCCCGATTTTCGCCAATAATGGAAAACGAGGACGACCATCTCAGAAACGACCAAATCCAAGCCATTTGGTCATGGGAGGAGCCAGCATTCGTAGTGCACTGGTCCCCCTCACATGGCAGGACACCAACCGGGCACCCTAGGGGGCACTGTAGTGGACTTCAGAAATCGCTCCCAGGTGCATAGCTCCCTTACCGTGTGTGCTGAGCCCCCCAACCTCCCCCCCAAAGCAGCTGACAGCAGCAGAAGTAAGAGCCCAAGCTCTCCTTGCTGTAGCAGGTGTAGGTCAGGGGGAGGGGGCTTGGAGAAAGGGGAACTGATGCAGAGGGCTGAGAGAGTGCGGGGCTGTTTCTGATGCAAGAGGTTGGGAGAGAAGGCGGCTGATGCAGGAGTTGGAAGAAGGGGGTCTGATGCTGACGAAAGGGGCATGGAGAAGGAGGGTTGGTACTTGAGCATAGAGAAGGGGGAATGGCATTAGACAATTGTGTTTTGTGTTAAGGTGAATGGAATCCACCTAAAAAGCTACTGTTTTGTAGGGTTACCATATTTTGTCCTCCCAAAAGGAGGACACATTCCCCGCCCCTGTCACACCCTGCCCCCTTTCACGCCCTCGCTCCGCCCCTGTCACGTTTCCCACTCCCCCCTGTCACACACCCCGTCACCCCCCCTCCCCTTACCTTACTACTGCCCTGGTGGTCTAGTGACCTCTTTGGGGCAGGAAAGAGCCCCTCTTTCCAGCCCGGAGCGCTGCTCTGCATGCATCCTTCCTGTTGCTGATCTCGGCGCCGATTCAAAATGGCCGCCGAAAGTTGAAGTCTCACGAGGTCACTTCAACTCTCGTTGGCCATTTTGAATCGGCTCCGAGATCACCACCAGGTTGCCCGGACATGACCTCAAAAAGAGGACATGTCGGGGTAAATCCAGACATATGGTAACCCTACTGTTTTGACACTGGAGATCGCCTAAAAAACAGGCACCTAAAATCCCAAATTATAATCAGAAACCCTAATTAAAACAAGCATCAGCAGATGAACCCAGTGTGCGTGTCACTATAAATCTATTGCACAACACAGATAGTGATCATATTAAAACAGTACATCTGCAATTTTACATTTGTTGCCAAAGTAATACAGGAAGCTGCTCAAATAAAAAGGAGTAACATAAGAATAATAACAGTAAGATTTAAAACACACCCACAGGGTGCAGAAAAGATAATGACAACAATAATTCCCAGGTTCTGGTGATGGTCTGCATTGTCCCTGGTCAGGTCGCATTTCCAGCCAGCTGGCAGAATCAGGGGTATAGCCAGACAACAGATTTTGGGTTGGCCTAGGGAAGAAGTGGGTGGGCACCAATTGTTCCCCCCCCCCCAACCGCCACCCAAAAAATATCTTAGCTGGTGGGAAAACACTTCTTTCCACCTTGGCAGTCTGCAGCAGGCATGCGCTGAAAACTGAACATTCGCAGTCTTCATCTGACCGAGCTTGGGATCCCACCAGCTACCACTAATCGTGTGCTACTGTTGGGTGGGCCTGAGCCCTAAATAGGTGGGCCCCAGTCTTGTTAAACTGTTGTCAACGTGCTGTACATTATGGACTAAAAAATTGGCACAGACAAAATTAGCAGGAAGTGCTATTCTATAAACCACGCTTACAGTTAGACATAGTAACATAGAGGGGCATAATCGAACGGCGCCGGCCATCTATATGGCCGACGCCGCAAACAGCGGTCCCAAACCGCATTATCAAAAAAGATGGTCGGCCATCTTTTGTTTCGATAATACAGTTGGGGCCGGCCAAATGTCAGAGATGGCCGGGTTTGAGATGGCCAGCATTGGTTTTCGCCAATAATGGAAACCGAGGCCGGCCATCTCAAACCCAGCCAAATTCAAGGCATTTGGTCGTGGGAGGAGCCAGCATTTGTAGTGCACTGGTCCCCCTGACATGCCAGGACACCAACCGGGCACCCTAGGGGGCACTGCAGTGGACTTCACAAATTGCTCCCAGGTGCATACCTCCCTTACCTTGTGTGCTGAGCCCCCCAAATCCCCCCCAAACCCACTACCCACAACTGTACAACACTACCATAGCCCTAAGGGGTGAAGGGGGGCACCTACATGTGGGTACAGTGGGTTTTTTGGGGGGGGGGGAGTTGGAGGGCTCCCATTTACCACCACAAGTGTAACAGATGGGGGGGGGAAGGGCCTGGGTCCACCTGCCTGAAGTGCACTGCAGTACCCACTAAAAACTGCTCCAGGGACCTGCATTCTGCTGTCATGGAGCTGGATATGACATTTCAGACTGGCATAGAGGTTGGCAAAAAAATGATTAAAATTTTTTTTGGGTGGTAGGGGGTTGGTGACTACTGGGGAAGTAAGGAGAGGTCATCCCCGATTCCCTCCGGTGGTCATCTGCTCAGTTGGGGCACTTTTTTGAAGCTTGGTCATAAAAATAAATGGACCAAGTGAAGCCGGCGAAGTGCTCGTCAGAGCCAGCCTTCTTTTTTCCATTATCGTCTGAAGCCGGCCATCTCATAACCACACCCCCCTCCCACCTTCCATACCCTGCGGACACGCCCCCTTTAACTTTGGCCGGCGCTGCGACGGAAAGCAGTTGGAGCCGGCCAAAATCGGCTTTTGATTATACCAATTTGGCCGGGTTCAGGAGATGGATGGCCATCTCTCGATTTGTGTCAGAAGATGGCCGGCCACCTCCTTCGAAATACCTTCGAAAATAAACAGGATAGTAACATAGTAGATGATGGCAGAAAAAGACCTGCACAGTCCATCCAGTCTGCCCAACAAGATAAACTCATATGTGCTACTTTTTGTGTATACCTTACCTTGATTTGTATCTATCATTTTCAGGGCACAAACCGTAGAAGTCTGCCCAGCACTAGCCCCGCCTCCCAACCACCAGTCCCGCCTCCCACCACCGTCTCCGCCACCCAATCTTGGCTAAGCTTCTTAGGATCCCTTCCTTCTAAACAGGATTCCTTTATGTTTATCCCACGCATGTTTGAATTCTGTTTTCATCTCCACCACCTCCTGCGGGAGGGCATTCCAAGTATCCACCACTCTCTCCGTGAAAAAATACTTCCTGACATTTTTCTTGAGTCTGCCCCCCTTCAATCTCATTTCTTGTCCTCTAGTTCTACTGCCTTCCCATCTTCGGAAAAAGTTGTTTGCGGATTAATACCTTTCAAATATTTGAATGTCTGTATCTTATCACCTCTGTTTCTCCTTTCCTCCGGGGTATACATGTTCAGGTCAGCAAGTCTCTCCTCATAGTTTTAGAATAATGCTTAGCACTGAGAACCGTGACTACATAAAGGCACAACCATTTACCCCAATGAATACCTGGTGTGAATCCCCATGTAGATCCCCTTAATTCTATAATAACACACATGAATTGCAGGAATGCTCCTGACCTGCTCATGCCCCTCCGATGGCACCTAAAAAGATGCACATGTAAATTCTAATTATTGCCACTTAGTGCCGTTAATTGCTTGTTATTGACCAATTATCAGCACTAATTAGCTCATTAATTAATTAAGTTGCATGCCCTTTTACTAAGCTGCAGTAAAAAAAAATGGCCTGCAGTAGTGTAGGTGCATGTTTTGGGCATGTGCTGGGCCAGTTTTTACCACGTCCGCAAAAAAGGGACAGGAAATGAGCATGTGGTAAAACTGAAACCAGTGTGCGCCTAAAACCAGCCTGAGCCCTTAACGCCACCCCTTGATCTAGCAGTAAGGTCTCGTGCTCTACATGCGCGGTGACTGGTCAGTGTGCGTCAAAGGCCGATTACCACCAGAAAGGCTGCATGTGGGAGGAAATAAATAAATCATCCAGGCATTATAGGCGAATGGCAAATCTCAAATTACTGCCAGGGGGCACGGTAGCCTGGCAGTAGTGTCATTTCGGCACACGCTGCACGCCCGTAGAGCCTAATGCAGCTTTATAAAAGGACCCCAAAGCACCTTATATAGAAGCTGGGGTATAAGTGCATTGCACAGAGATGTTAACATTTCCACCAAGCATCTGTTTTCCCCCTCTCTTTTTTAAAGGCATTCCTACACAAAGCGAGAGTCATTGTGTCCGAGTGTAATTTAATCAGATTTCTTTTCAGTGGCTTCACATCCTTACAAACTAGACCCAATCACTTCTTGGAAGTTGGAGCTTCTGAAATACAGAAACTTCTTATACTTGCCAGGGAACAAACACACACACATTCTTTTGTAATCCGCAAAGACATTAACAACCCATTCTAGGGTTTGTTCCAGAGACAACAATGGATGTTGGGTGTGTGATGTGACACCTGTTAGCTAATGTAAGAACTCAGCAACTTGGCCTCCTGTTTTTCATGGACTGAACCCTGCAAAGGAGTTTACAAAGGTAATAAAAAGACCCGCAAAAACATTGTTTCATCATGGGACACAGATGTGTATTATTGGAGAGGCACTGGTATTCAGGGCGGTTATTTGGGATTTCCCCCTAAATTCTTAACAGATGATGCACTCATTCACCTGCAACTATTGCTATGCAACCGCAGAGCAACATTATTCCTGATGTTTTTGGCTCAAGTTGTTGAAACTCTGGTCACAAATCATTGATCCACTCCCTACTCATGACACAACAGGCATGACCCAAAAAAGACAGGAAGAAAATAAGTTAGCGTGATCCTCCATTATACTAACAAGGAAGAAGTAGGAATAATCAGATGATGTAAATCATAATAGTAAAAAAAATCATAAAACCCGATTAAAAAAATAAATATATAAAAGGATACCAGCACTTTGGTGATACAAATAATTCAAAAGAACTATACATCAAAAATACATCATTAAAAAACATCAGTACAATCAACAATAAATTGACCCAACATGTTTCGGCAACTGCCTGCTTCACGCTTAATAAAAGGGGTCTCAATATTCAAATGCACTTCTCCGGATCAGGGCCGCCGAGAGGGGGGGACGGGGGACAAAAGTCCCGGGGCCCGGGTCTCCAGGGAGGCCCGCCGCCGCCACCTGGCCCGCCCTCTGTCGCCGCCTGGCCCGCCCTCCGTCACTCCCAGAACTAACCTTAAGCCTCCTTTCACTTTGCAGCAAGCAGCAGCAGGTCAGGCCACTCCTTCCTTCCATGTCCCGCCCTCGCCTGACGTAACGTCCGCGAGGGCGGGGCACGGAAGGAAGAAGGAGAGGTCTGCCCTGCCGCTGCTTGCTGCAAAGTGAAAGGAGGCTTAAGGTTAGTTCCAAGGGCCCGGCCCAATAGTGGGTGGAGGGGGGCCCGGCAACCTCGGGTGAGTGGGCGGCGGGGGGGCCCGGCGATATCGGGTGGGCGGCGACCTCGCGTGGGGGGGCCCGGGGCGGCCTTGTCCCGGGCCCGGCTCCGGCTCTCGGTGGCCCTGCTCCGGATTACAGCATCTGCTATCCAGAGAAGTACTGCTGACTGGGATATTCATAGGCAATGTCCAGATAGTGAATACCCTTTGGGACTACCTCTGTACTACATGGGTGGTATGTGGGTGGTCCCAGAACCAGGGGCGTAGCTAGGTGGGGCCAAGGGGGAATGGGCCCCTGCAGATTTAGCCCTGGCCCCCTGCTTTTACCCCCCCCTGCCGCCAACCCTCCCCGCCACATTCGACCCCCCTCTCCCGCCACCGCCATCAGGTACCTTTGCTGGCGGGGGTCCCCAACATTCTCACACCAAACACATATTGACACAATACCTGCAGTGTAAGAATATTGATTTGTCAGACCATGCTGTGAAGCAGCAATTGTGAAACATGCTGTGCGGTGGCATCCGTGTCTAGTTGCATTTTGAAAAGATAAGTGCCAAAAAATTAATTTAAGAGTGAAGATAAATGCCAAATATTTATTCAAGAGCGAAGATGAAAGTTAATATATAAGTCAAGTTAAGCTGGATATGCTTAGTTTCTTATGGAATGATCTTTCTCTGTGTAAGAAGGAATGAGACTGATCTTTTACTATTTTGTATGGATACTTTTTTGGGGGGGGGTTTCATATTTTTTATTGAAGGTTTTTCAAAACATACAACATAAAAGAAAACACAAAATCAAACAAACAATATTAACACACCATGGCAAATAAGCACAGCTATACGAGCAGAACAGAGTGGCTTAGTGGTTAGGGTGGTGGACTTTGGTCCTGCAGAACTGAGGAACTGAGTTCAATTCCTGGCACAGGCAGCTCCTTGTGACTCTGGGCAAGTCACTTAACCCTCCATTGCCCCATGTAAACCATATTGAGCCTGCCATGAGTGGGAAAGCATGGAGTACAAATGTAACAAAAATAAATAAATTACCAGTGGTCCATGACACTACACTTACAGTATGTATTACGCTTATTTTGGTTTTTTATACTGTTTCCATGGTAATACCTATGCTTATAAGTCTTTTTAAAGTCTCGGGTTCTCTTTTTGTTATTGGTGCTATAGTCACGTTACTTGGAGCTCTCATATGTTTATTCATGCTTGCAACTCCACAGTCAGATTTCTCACATCTTCTTAGGCTATTTATTGAAGTGCTGCTAGAATTTCTTATTTGCTTGATTTGTTATTCCCATTTCTTATTTTTCTGCACGCTGTATTCACAATGTCTCTTCTCCTGTCACTGCAAATGTGGTTTTCTTATATTGAGCTTTATATCTTGTAGTTTGCAGTCCTACAGGATACTTTTGTTTAAATAAATTATGCAGAAAAAAGGAAAAACGCGTTATAAGTGGATTGAGTCATTCAGCTAGCTGGGAAGTTGTAGATATTTTGAAAGGCCAACCTAGTGCCATTTAGGCATATAAATGCAAGTATTCTATAAAACTGAACCTAAATGCTGGGCATGTTCCTGACCCACCCATGCCTTAGGAGATACGTGCTATAGAAATTAGGCATGCTATTTATAGAATAGGGGCATAGATTAGTTACATGTGTACCCTCAAATTCTATAAATGGGCCTCAAAATTGCATTCACTAATTTGGGCGCTTGCCTTATTTGCGCAGGCAATTAAATTGAACAACAAGAAATTAGTGCCAATAATTGGGTGCTAGCAATCAATTATTGGCACTAATTGGTAACAACTTGAATTTACATGCACATCAAGCTAGGCGCTATTCTATATTTACCACCCAGGAATACTAAAAGATCAGCACGCACATTCCTGAATCTCCACTATCCCAGCTGCAAAGGACTAAAATACAAATTAACATATGCTTTCAGCTTCTCCTACATAAGCACGCAGTTATGGAATGCATTACCACTCGCCGTGAAAAAAATGCACGACCTAACCAACTTTCGGAGATCACTGAAGACCAGCCTGTTCAACAAGGCATACCACACTGATCCATCCTAATCACCAGATATCGAAACTCAACCCTGAACTGGATAAAACCTACTCTCTGCGCGTGACTACCAAAGTCTACTCAACCACAAAAGAACTTTAACGCTATACCACTTTATCTCTTATTCCAAATACGAACTCGTTATACTTGACTGTTTAATCTACCATGTCAATCTTAATGTAATAACACCTGTATCTCTCACTCCAGAATTGGTGATCGCCATGAGGGAACAATGTAAGCCACATTGAGCCTGCAAATAGGTGGGAAAATGTGGGATACAAATGCAACAAATAAATAAATAAAGATGCATGCATAAAGTTTTTAGCATGAAAAGTAGGCATGACCATGAGAGGGGCAGGACCGGAGCTAGGGCCTCTGCCCCCCCCCCCCCCCCGCAAACTATCAATCGGCACCCACCCTCCCTGCCATCTGCCCCCTGCCGCCACTGCTGCCAGCTATCAGTCGGTGCCCGCCCCCCCACCCCCCACCCCCCAGCGTCTCTTTCATTGCATAAACATTTAAATCCTGATTTTACAAAGCTGGCACTTCCTAAAATGGAAAATGTGTATCGGGCAAAAGAACATGGTCTAGGCATGTTTTGGAGGGGACTCCAGTGGGCCTAAATTATAAATGTGCTCCCAGTTTCAGAAGCGGAATGCATGTCTGTGTCCAAAAAGATCAAATATGGGATTTACACCTGCTCCCTGGGATATCTAGGTTTCAGAAAAGTGGTCGTATTGAGCACTGCTCCACCCAAAAGAAAAACTAGCAAGGGAAAAATAAAACAATTTTGTTTCTAAAATGGCTAACATAGAGGCCCTTTTACTAAGCCATGTAAGTGTCTACACGCACTCAATGCACGCCAAAATAGAGTTACCGCACGGCTACCATGTGGCCCTTGTGGTCATTTCATTTATGGAGCGCATCTGCTTCACGTGCCCAAAAAATATTTTTTCTTTTCTGGCGTGCATCATCTATGCGCACCAAGTGGCATTTGGCGCGTGTAGGTCATTACTGCCCGGTTACCGCATGAGACTTTACCGCTAGGTCAATGGCTGGCAGTAAGGTCTCAGACCCAAAATGGATGCGTGGCAATTTTCATTTTGCCGCACATCCAGTTTCAGCAAAAATTTTTAAAAAGGCATTTTTTGCAGGTGTGCTGAAAAATGATTCTGCGTGTGCACAAAACACGTGTCTAACCTACCGCAGGCCATTTTTCAGCACACCTTAGTAAAAGGACTCCATAGATGTTTGTGTTCTGGCTCATAAACATTTATATGACCATTTTGTCCCATTGATATTGTCACCTCCTGCTGAGAAGTGGCTGAAGAGGGGATGGATCAATTTCTCAGGAACCATGTCTACTCTCTCTTTATAAGACAGGCTCCCAGAGAGACACACGTGACACAACAGTCTTCAACATTTTCAGTAGCATCTTGAAAAGCAAAATAGAACGTGTTAAGTTTCCATTACCAGATATGGCAGCTTCTCTCAAAGTTCCAAAAATTCATTCACTTTAGCATCGTTCTATATCAGGATAGCATCCATGTTTCACTTCCCTTTCTTTTAGCCGTCTTTCCCTCTCTCTTAGCTGTCTTTAAATACCTTCTAACTTAATCCACATACTCTGCAGCATTTCCATTTAGAAGTTGCTTAATGATACAGTCCTGTCCCACTTTCCACTCTAGCTGAAGGCTGCAAGCTGTAGCATTATGATGCTTTCCAAGCCCAGTCTTTGCTATTGCTACCACACTCTCAAGGGTGCTTAAAAAACTGCCTTAAACTTGCACAACTTGGGAGGGAGTGCACATGGCAAACTATTCTATTCCTTTGGTTTGTTTGGGTGTGATTCCAACTTTCAGACATTTTTTTTGTTTTGCACACTTGTTTTAATACACATTTTTAAAGCACATTTTAGTTCATAGGTTAATGTGCATTGAATCAATTTAGAATGCAGAAAATTTTTCCTAATGAAACAAATGCACATTCGTAGAACCACTGCACTTCCCATAAGGATGGTTTGTTACAACAGCTGCAACTCATCTTAAACAAGCCTTGTTTTGGAGTGAAAAAGGGAGAGTTGTTTCACAGGGCATGGATCTTTAGCACATAGCCAGATCATTTGAGCATCTTAAAAGTTTTATTGCATGTAAAATCGATTGCATGCACATAGACCTGTGAAATAACATACATGCAATTCATCTGCATGTGTTAAAAAGTTCTAATGTGCGTTCAAAAAGGTTATTAAAATGAATGTGTGAAACAAAACAAAAGAGCATCCATAAATTGGGAAAAGTTTCAGAAAAATCTGAGAACTACTACTACTACTACTTAGCATTTTTATCGCGCTGCCAGGGTTACGCAGCGCTGTACAAGTTTAACATGGGGAAGGACAGTCCCTGCTCAGGAGAGCTTACAATTTATGAGAAGTGGACCAGAATCGTTTATAGCCACATACACATCTCTATAATCATTGTAGTTGTGACTTGCAACACTGGTGTTTTAGGGAAGGCTGAAATGCACAGGCCTCTACTGCACCCCATGGACGCTTCATCCCAAATTTTTTTTAAAAGCTACACCAATTCCCTAGTGTCTAGGGCACCCTCACCCCATCCCACCAAACTCTGGTGTCTAGGGCCCCCACCCCAAAATCTCTGGTGTCTAGAGCACCCTTCACCCATTACCTCTCTCCCCCTGACTGAAAAAAAAAATGACCTGGTATCTAGTAGCACCCTTCTCTCCCACCCAACCCCATCCGACCTGACTTCAACATTTCAAAGAAAAATCCCTATTATCTAGTGGGGACCCTTCTCCCCATCTGACCCTTGCCCAGACCTCTAAATGAGGCTGGAGCGATGCTCACTCACTCCTATCTCCAGCATCACCATCCTCAAAATGGCGGCGCCCTGCCCTTCGCGGTACATTCTGGGATGCAATGGGCGGTCCAGGATGCCATATAAGGCTTTGCAACCTCTAAAGCTCCCATGTATCTATTTAAGGCTGGCACTGCAGCCCATCCTCTGCATAGTTGATGAAACCACCTTCGCCAGCTTACAGCTAATAAGGCTGCCTGTTTCTAGCAGTTGGCAGTGGGTGTCTGCAGTTCACCTTGGCTATAGATGGTATAGAAATCATGTTTAAATAAACAAACTTAACTGGATTTTAGAACTGAGACCACTCTAACTCAGTTATATTATACTGGCTGACAAGCAGAAATGTTCTCTCTGAGATATAATTGGCTAACAAATTTTCCATGCCATAATTTTTTTTTTGCTGTCCCTAAGGAAACAGCTCAGCAAAGGACTTTTAGAATCTCCTCTACATGGCACAATCAGATTTCACCTGGCAATGACTAGGTCCATTTTTTAACAGTCCCAAAATGCAACTTATAGATGAAAAAGTATTTTACACAAGTAAGCATACAATAAAATGCTTATGTCAGCAACCTAGGAAAATGTTGCCTTTAACATCTGGAAGTTCATAGCTGCTCAACTCCCCTGGGAATAATGTGAATTTCCACTTTACACCACAGTCTAATTTCCATTGATCAGCAAGATTGAACAGTACCACTTACTTAAAGTTTTTTTGCAGTTTCATATCCTTCAATGCTTAAATGGTGTGTTTGATCTGTAAAATTTTATGTAAAAATTACTGCTTTCTTTTCACTTCTTTTGAAGAATAAAACGTCCTTAATGTAAGTGAAACAAATTCTTTTCTAGGTTAACTGTAAAAATTAATTTACTCTGCGGTGCCTTTAAGTAGACATAATAGCAGGTCACAAGAAGGTTTTCCCGTCACTCATTTTAAAGCTGTTAAATGACTCTCATTTTGAAATGTACTACTGGGTACATAGTAGCTAAGAAGATATTAACTGTACACTTTCATGCATTAATGGATTCGTTCATGAGAACAAAATTCAGAGATAGAATGAAAAACTGACAGTTGAAATTTGGCATTCTAATGGAAGATGTCTCGTCTTAACTCCTCCAGGCCATAAAGATTGCTGTATAGCTCCATGTCAATAAAGGAAAGAGAAACCAGTTCCTATTTTTATACTTAGTGCATCTATGGATTTGTAGTTCCCATTTCTTAAAGTAAAAACTCTATAGATGAAATGGACAGGCTAAAATAAGGACTGTTTTAAACCCATCTCTTTTAAAATAATAATAATAAAACTTTATTTATAACCCGCTATAGCTATAAAAGTCTGAGAACAAATCACATGCAAAATGTAAAAGGACAGAACAATAAAAATTAATTCTTTAGACAATAAACTATACAAAAATTACTCATGTTACTCTAAAATGAAAACATACAGCAGTATTAAAAAACATGCATGGTATTAAAATAATTATCATACATGAGAGGAACCAAAAGCCTGAAGAAATAAATGAGTTTTCAATGCTTTATTAAACTGGTCCATATTTTGTATTGAATGAAGTTCAATGGGCAATTCATTCCATAATTTCGGACCTTTAATGTAGAAAATAGATGATCTGCATCCTTCCAAATAAACCTGATGAAATGACGGTACGTCAAGTACCTGTAGCTGTTTCTGAGATGATCTCAGAGAACGAGTAGGTTGATATCATCTTAGAGTGGCACTAAGAGTTGGTGAAATATTACCATTCAATATTTTAAAAACCAGCAATAAAATTTTTAATTCAAGACGAAATTTTACAGGGAGCCAATGTATAATGCCAAAATATAATAATGCAATGTGCAGTTCCAGGCCATAATGTTTTGTACAATAACTAATCAAAAGTGAAAGTGAGGGGTAATTCTCTACAGGTGCCAGGATGATGCATGCTAAGAACAAATTCCGTATAGGTAATTACGCGTCTCATTACCATTATAGTATACTAGCGTAAGTCCGCAGTTACATGCCTAACTTTAAGCACAAGCATTTAGGGGTCCTTTTACTAAGCCGTGTAGGTGCCTACGTGTGCCCAACGTGCGTCAATTTGGAATTACCGCCCAGCTACTGCGTGGCCCGGGTGGCAATTTAATTTTTTACGCACGTCCACTACGTGCACCGGAAAATAATTTTTATTCTCCGGCATGCGGTGCTAATCGGCTGGTAAAAGTCATTGTATACGCGTTGACCATTACCGCCCGGTTAACATGTGAGACCCTACCGCTAAGTGAATGGGTGGCAGTAAGGTCTCGTACCTAAAATGGACGCGCACCAAATTTTAATTTTGACACGCGTCCATTTTCGCAAAAAAATGGGCTTTTTTTAACAGGTGCTCTGAAAAATGGATCTGCATGCATCCAAAAGACGCACCTGCACTAGCGCAGGCCATTTTTCAGCGCACCTTAGTAAAAGGACCCCTTAGCTATCTCAATGACTGCTGTAATTGTTCGCGCCTAACTGCTGTCAGTTAGGCGCAGCCTGCGTGCATAAGTGCTAGGCACCCCCTGAATTGGCCATACTCCTCCCTGGTCCATGCCCCCCCCCATGCAGGTGTGTGCTTTTTATAGAATATTTCAGTTGCTATGCCCACCATGAACCTTTCCCCAGTGCCAAACCTAAAAGACACATCTGTGCAGTTCCCTGCATCTGGACTCCCAGCGTGGAAAGCAGAACCTCCAAAACTCTTGTATTTTAGGACATGTTCACCAAATATATATAAAATTGCCATTTCCCCCGTATCCCTGGGGAAGCATTCTTCAGAACCCTCAGAAAGATTCTTTACAAAGAAAACTGTTCTACTTCAAACTTATTTAAGACAATGAAAAGTTCATTCCTTAGAATGCAATCAAAATGGTACTTTTAACTTAGAAAGTTCAGTTCAAAGCCCAGAAAATGATAATATTCAGAAATGGATTACGGTACGATTAGTTGGGAACATGATACAGGCTTTGGCTAGCTCTGTATTTTTCTTTTTAATAAAACATGTCTCTCTCTAACTCATCCCAGCAGATAAGAATCACAGTTTTGCAGCTGTTGGTTTCCCTGTCCATGTCACCCTCCCTGCATACAAAGATCAAAAAGTGATCAGTCCAAGCAACTTCTGTGCAAAATCCAACAGGGAGACAAAATCCCCTAGCTGGGGAAAATAAACTTTAGCAAGAGTTTCTTCATGTTAGTTAAGCTTTGTGGACTATTTCACCCCCACTGCCAAACTCCAATGTTCCCTGGGACTGTGACATTCTTGTACTTTGGTGTTAAAACTGTGTATTTAAAAGCTTTAAATGGAGTGTGACCTGACTAAGGGTCCCCTGTAACAATGGCTAACGGGTGTACAGTTACTTTAAAAGAATCCAACCATATGGAAATCACTGTCCTGCAGGAGAAATCTAAGCACCAAAATGCATTTTACTATGGTTATGGTTATACTTTATTTGGTAGACCACCATTTGTAATTAACAGCATAGTGGTTTAAAATTAAGGAAACAGAAAAGAACGCCAATATTCAATAGGACAGAGGAAAGTCATGTAGACGGTGCTATGCATATTCTAGAAACTGCACCTAACTTTAGGTTTATAGAACACTCACAGGCACATTTTCCATCCGTGCTGATTTTTTGGGCGCCAAATACAGAATCAGGCCCCAATGTGAACCTTAGGTAGGAAAAGCACTCATCTTTTTGGCTGAGCAGGGAGAAGCACTATGATGCACCTACTCAAGTGTTAGTGAGGAGCAGAGCGCTGGAGCTTGAGAACAGGTGGAGCCCTGACCAAGAGGAAGCTTCATCTGGCATGACCCCTTCTCAACCATTGGAGGCTCAGGTCAAACCCCCGATCTCCAGGTGGACATGTATGGCATAAAAGCTGCCATCCATCCCACAAATGTGGCACAAGGCTCACATCAGTGGCACATGCTGTTTGTGGGATACTTCTAGAAAACAGTGAAAGAGACCCAGGGCAAACAGATATACAGATGTTGCAATGCCAGAGGAAGCACTGGGAGGCCTGATTGGCAGTAAGGGGCTTTTTCCTCCGTATGAGATGGATCCTCAATTCTCTACTGTCCTCAGCTTCTCTCACAATCCAGCCTCCTCCCTGGAGCCCTGGTGAAACATGACCTGGCCTGGATGCTCTGGCTCCTCCATGGGGCTCCATCCCATTTCTTCCATACCCATGGCCAGGATAGAGAGGGCATCCCTGAGCTTGATGAGGGGCAGTAGGGTGGCACTAAATAGTCCCACCCTCACCCTGCAACTATCCTATTTACAAAATGCAAGTGAAACCCCTATTTATAAAGAGAATATTTATAACAGTGTTTGAAAGTCTATTACTCCCAGCCTCTTACATTTGGAAACTTATATTTATTTCAATGCACATTTTGGAAACTCTGGGAAAGGATACAACTAGTCTAACCTATAGTCCTGGTAAAGGAAACCTGAGTTCCATATTATCAATGAGACAAGACAGAACAAGTACATAAGGATCTGTATAATGGACTGAAAATCAAAACTTGATCCAATAAAGTCAGAGTTATTACAAGGGAAAAAGTGGTTAACTCACATTTTGATTATATGAGAAGCTACGTTTGGCCCCCTGCATTTGTTCCTTTGCCAACTGCAAGGTACATCACTCAAAACCCATTTCTTGATAGGAGGCAGTTGAGACGGTCTGCAGGAAACATCATATCATCAATTGAAATGGCAAATTTCAATTTGTGACTGGTTTGTGAACCAAAGAGACAGGGGAAACCAAACCATGGCTTGAATCTTTAAAAAAATTACACTTGTGATACTTATTAATCACCTGAAAAAAGGCGGAAGAGATTGCACCTAGTTCTATTGAAAAAAGGGTTGCTACATGAGCATTATCAATATACGTTTATTGAGAGGTGTAGTTATCAATATGACCTACCGTTAAGACTTATTTTACCACTAACTTGTACTATTTTAGCACAGGTACCATTTTATGCAATGAGACTAATAACTGGAATTAGCAGTAAAATGACACATCTTAACAGTAGCCCATGTTCATAATTACCACCCCCTTAATTAAAGAAATATCTCTAGAAATAGAAATGACTTCTACATATGTAATAAAAGTGAGCCAAGTGTAGGACAATCAAGTCATTGTGACATCATTGATAAGTTTGGCTCTAAGGCATTAGTGGAATGAGACATTATGACTTCACAATAACAAATCTGGTTACGAGAAACTGAAACTCTTCACACTAAGGGGGGAAGTGAGCCAAGTGTAGGACAGTCAAGCCATTGTGACATCACTGATGAAGCTGGCTCTTAGGCATTGGTGGAATGAGGATTATGACATCACAAAATCAGCTCTGGTTGCCAGAGACTGAAACTCTTTACACTAAGGGGGGAAAGTGAACCAAGTATAGGTCAAGTCATTGTGACATCACTGATGAGGTTGGCTCTTAGGCATTGGTGGAATGAGGCACTATGACATCACAATATCAGCTCTTGTTACCAGAAACTGAAACTCTTCACACTGAGGGAGGAAGTTATCAATGTGGGATACCATTAAGATGTGTTATTTTACCACTAACTCGTGCTATTTTAGCACAGGCCCCTTTTATGCAATGAGACCTAGTTGCTAAATAACCTGGGTTAACAGTAAAATAACAAACCTTAACGGTAGCCCACACTGATAATGGAAAAACAATATTCCAAGCGGGCTTCACCAATGACTTGTACAGGGGCATCAAGCATACTAACATGGCAGTCACACATAGAAACCTAGAAACCTGATGGCAGATAAGGGCCAAATGGCCCATCCAGTCTGCCCATCCTCAGTAGCCATTAACTCTTCCTTTCCTAAGGGATCCCACATGCCTGTCCCAACGCTTTCTTAAATTCTGACACAGTCCTTGTCTCCACAACCTCTACCAGGAGGCCATGCCACAAGGATTCCTGACCACAAGATCATACCAAGTAACAACGAATGCAGACATATCACCCCCATGGACACCTGAATGTGGAGTTCCCCAAGGATCCCCCCTATCACCATCTCTCTTCAATCTAATGATGATACCTTTAGTCAAACTTCTAGCCAATCAAAACCTTAATCCTTACATATATGCAGACGACGTCACGATTTACATCACATTCAAACATGATCTAAATGAAATTACCAATGGAATCAACCAAAGCCTCCAAATCATGCACTCCTGGGTGGATGCATTCCAGCTGAAACTCAACGCAGAGAAAACACAATGTCTTGTACTCACCTCACAACAAAACAAAAACAACTACTCCACAATAACCACACCATACTGTTCTCTCCCCATCGCACAAAATCTAAAAATTCTTGGAGTTACCATCGACCGAAACCTTACACTTGATACTCACGTGAAGAACACAACGAAAAAGATGTTCCACTCCATGTGGAAACTCAAAAGAGTAAAACCTTTCTTCCCGAGATATATTTTCCGTACCCTGGTACAGTCAATGGTAATAAGTCATCTAGACTACTGTAATGCACTGTACGCTGGCTGCAAAGAAAGGACTATCAAAAAACTCCAAACAGCCCAGAATACCGCCGCCAGACTCATATTTGGAAAAACGAAATATGAAAGTGCAAAACCACTAAGAGAGAAACTTCACTGGCTCCCACTCAAGGAACGCGTTACGTTCAAGATCTGCACGATTGTACACAAAATCATTCACACAGACGCCCCAATCTACATGCTAAGCCTTGTGGACTTGCCTCCCAGAAACGCCAAAAGATCATCCCACAAATTTCTCAATCTGCACTTTCCCAGCTGTAAAGGACTAAAATACAAGCTGATACACGCCACCACCTTCTCCTACCTAAGCACGCAGTTGTGGAATGCACTACCTACAGCCCTTAAAGCTATCGACGAAATAAATAACTTCCGCAAATCCCTGAAGACACATCTCTTCCACAAGGCCTGCAAAGAAAACACATAGCCTTACAAAACTACCTCATCAATCCACACAGTTTATTACAGTCCACCTCTATCCGGCCTAATACCTTCTCTCTTCCCTTACCTAATCTCTGAACACTAATAATTGTATCTGATATCATGGAATAACTATGTCATAACCAAACTCTGTAAGCCACATTGAGCCTGCAAATAGGTGGGAAAATGTGGGATACAAATGCAATAAATAAATAAATAAATAAAATAATAAATCCACCTCCCTTTCGGTAAAAGAGTATTTTCTTGGTGTGATTGTTAGAAGAAACCAAAGCCTCCCTTATGTTCATAGATGAAGCTGAGGTGGAACAGCTTCCACATTTAAAGTGTCCTTTCAAAATAGATTTGGGAGATAAATGCAGACCTGTTTTGCTGGTTTAAAGCAAGATGTGACCAAGTTGTGTTTTAGATTTCATTCTGTTCTGAAGGAGATCAATAGAACGTGCTGGAGCACTGTCTAGAGTTGTTTAACTTGTTGAATGAAAGTATAGAAAATGGAACATACTGAACTGATCGTTGAGTAGCTTACAACTTTTGATCCCTTTTAGAAAGCAAGGCTCTTTCAGAAGTAATTCAAATATGTCTCCAAGGATAATCACTCTCTATAAATCTCTCATATATTTAATGATTTCCTGTTGCTTTGAATCATTAGCACTATCACAAAGCCTTTGTACTCACAAAATAGTCCAGCTGGTTAATTGTTTTTCAGATGCTTAGGATTATAGCTGTTGAATCTCAGTAGGGTGCTCTGGCCTGTCTCTTTCCCAAACTAACTTGTACTAAAAATCTTCTCTCTCTTTTATAAAGCAGATGTCAAGAAATGTCATACTGTTATCTTCAATATGGGAGGTGAACATCAAAATGGGATCTCATGCATCTAACTGCTGACAGACCGTAATAAACTTCCATGTATCTCGTCTTCCCTTCTCCAAAGCAAGAAAATTTCTTCTAATACCAGTTCCACCAGGTAATATGTTTTTTTTTTTCAATGGACATGAGAGGCCATAGTTTTCCAAATTTACCTACAGACAGCTTGACAATTTTTATCTTTATTAAAATACTTATATACAGCCTATATAACTCCACAATTTGTTCAAAATGGTTTACAGAAAATCACTCTCATAAGATCAAATGAACACATAACATCACAGCATACAATATCTTTTCCCCCCATTTTGTTTATAACATTTTCAATGTTCATATATAATATCTTAAGCATAAAAATCAAGCACTTCAATCTTCTCATATCTCATCATCAACCAGGAAAAAAAAACATGTTTTAAAATTCTTTTTAACCTCTTTCTCACTATTTTCCCCTTCTCACTTCTATAGGCAAGAGTTTTCCCCTCAGGTAGGGGCTATTACATAGAACATTCTGGTTGTCCTCCTCAATCCCCTCACTTCCTTAACAGTTGGAACCATCAGCAATAGATCCTGATTAGATCTCAAGATTCTTCCTGAAGTATATCTTTGCAATCTATCATATCTAGCAGTGTTCAACACTTTAAAGGTTAACAACAAGATTTTAGGTTTTATTCTAGGCGGTTAGCTTGACAGAGTTTAAAAAGGGGTTAGACGGTTTCCTAAAGGACAAGTCCATAAACCACTACTAAATGGACTTGGGAAAAATCCACAATTCCAGGAATAACATGTATAGAATGTTTGTACGTTTGGGAAGCTTGCCATTTGCCCTTGGCCTGGATTGGCCGCTGTCGTGGACAGGATGCTGGGCTCAATGGACCCTTGGTCTTTTTCCAGTGTGGCATTACTTATGTACTTATGAACTGGAAGCCAATGTAGTTCTCTCAGGACTGCAATAATACTGGAGACATTACTGCTCCCACCTCTGTGCCACTTGTGAACTGTTATCCCTTACCTTTGAATTAACTCTGAATAACTCCACCAGGAAAGACAAAGATACCTGTCAAGTCTCAATTCTTTGTATACAGAACCAAAAAAAAAAAATTATATATAATTATATATATAATATTTATAGACCTTTATTACCCCCAGAATAGGTTCAATGTGGTGTACGTAGTAAATTAACATGCACAGAAATACAAATAGATTCAATATGGGATACACAGAGGGGCATAATCAAATGGGGGCGCCCATCTATAAGGGCGCCCATCTCTAAGGACGGCCCCGGTAAGAAGCATACCCGACCGTATTATTGAAACAAGATGGGTGGCCTAGATGTGGGTACAGTGGGTTTCGGGGTGGGTTTTGGAGGGCTCCTATTTACCACCAGGTGCAACAGGTGGGGGGGATGGGCCTGGGTCCGCCTGCCTGAAGTGCACTGCAGTACCCACTAAAAACTGCTCCAGGGATCTGCATACTGCTGTGATGGAGCTGGGTATGACATGGAGCTGGCATAGAGGCTGGAAAAAAATGTAAAAAATTTTTTTTTTCGGTGGGAGGGGGTTGGTGACCACTGGGGGAGTAAGAGGAGGTCATCCCTGATTCCCTTCGGTGGTCATCTGGTCAGTTTGGGCACATTTTTGAGGCTTGGTCGCAGTGACGTACCAAGGGGGGGGCGGTGGGTGCGGTCCGCCCCGGGTGCACGCCACTGGGGGGGTGCCGCGCGCCTGTCTGCTACATTCGTTCTGTGCTCCCTCTGCCCCGGAACAGATTACTTCCTGTTCCGGGGCAGAGGGAGCATTGAAACGAATGAAGCAGACAGGTGCGCGGCACCCCCCCCCCAGTGGCGTGCACCCGGGGGGGGGTGTCCTTTCAACGGGGGGGTCGCGCTGCACCTGGGGGGCGGGGCGCATTGGCGCTCCGCCCCGGGTGTCAGCCCCCCTAGGAGCGCCACTGCTTGGTCGTGAATAAAAAGGGACCAAGTAAAGTCGGCCAAATGCTCGTCAGGGACACCCTTCTTTTTTCCATTATCGGCTGAGGACGGCCATCTCTTAATCACGCCCCTGTCCCGCCTTTGGTACACTGCTGATACATCCCCTTGAACTTTGGCCGTCCCAGCAATGGAAAGCAGTTGAGGGCTGCCAAAATCAGCTTTCAATTATGCTGATTTGGCCGGCCCTGAGAGAAGGATGCCCACCTCCCGATTTGTCGGAAGATGGGCGCCTTTCTCTTTCGAAAATGAGCTGGACAATTAATTAAAAAGTAAGTTCGATATAAAATACACAAATTAGTTAGCAATATATAATATTAGAAAATGCAGTATTAACTCAAAATTGAAATAAAAAATAACTACACAAGTTCTAATCAGTTAAAAAAAAAAGTCTTAATCTTTTACCTGAATTTCCAATAGCTCTATTCTAATCGTAAAGAAGGAAATGAGTTCCACGAAGAGAACGCAATGGCTGAGAGTCTTGGCGACACTTATAAAACGTAAGTTTCTACAAGAATGTGGATGAAAAACATTGTGTGGTACACCAGCCTATGTCAAACTGACAGTAGAGAGACATCAATAGGACTTGTATAGCTAAGAAAAACTAGGAAAGTGCTGAAGACCGGGGCAGGATTAAGGAATAGGCAAACAAGTTCATGCATAGGGCTCAAATGTGCTGGTCCATGGAAGATTTTTGCCTTGGTAATTAAGCTGTTGGCAGAAAGAAAAGTGGGGGCACAGGAACCAGAACCAGCCCTGCATGCAGAGGTCTACTAGGACTAGGGGGGATACAATGAAACTACATAGTAGTACATTTAAAACAAATAGGAGAAAATATTTCTTCACTCAAAGTGTATTTAAACCCAGGAATTAGTTGCCAGAGAATGTAGTAAAAGCAGATAGCTTAGCAGGGTTTAAAAAAGGTTTAGATAGCTTCCTAAAAGTCCATAACCTATTAAAATGGACTTGGGAAAATCCACTGCTTATTTCTGGGATAAGCAGCATAAAATGTATTGTACTGTTTTGGGATCTTGCCAGGTACTTGTGATCTATATTGACCACTGTTGGAAACAGGATACTGGGCTTGATGGACCTTCGGTCTGTCCCAGTATGGCAACACTTATGTACTCTGTTGGCAGTAGAAATTGGAAAACAATGGTTCCTATGTGCTGCTCCTTTCCCTGCACTCAGAACTATGCAGTCCCATTTCTGAGAGTTTAAAATGTACTTATGATGGCCTACCAAAGGGTTAATCTGGCCCTGCTGAACACTCCACCAATCTCTCTTCAAAAATTTAAAACCAAAGGTGATAGAGGGTGGAAACAAACATAGATGGAGAGGTCTTTCAGTAATTTGTGAAATTAAGTGACGTGGCTGCCCTCAGGCAGGGGGCTCTGGCATCTACTTCACACTACCAGGTTTTAACAGATATAGCAGGGCGTAGCCAGACCTCGGCGGGAGGGGGTTCCAGAGCCCGAGGTGGGGGGCACAGTTTAGCCTGCCTCCCCTAGCCACCGACCCCTCCGCAACTTTGGACCCCCTCCATCCCACAGCTGCCCCTGCCGCCACCCCATGCAGGACGTCAGAAGTCAGAAACAGATCATCAGTGAAGGTGCCGGAGTTCACTGGTGCTGAAGAAGACTTCAGCTGGTGGGGGTTGGGGACCCCGGCCAGCAAAGGTACTTGGTGGCGGCGGGGGAGGGGCGGCGGCAGCAGGAGGGGAGATCAAAAATGGTGGGGGAGGGTCGCGGCGAGGGGGGGAGTGAAAAGTAGAGGGGGTAAGGGCTTAATCTGTGAGGGCCCTTGCCCCCATAGCCCCACCTAGCTACGCCCCTGAGATATAGAGGTAGCCTATGGAACTTTGTAAGTCTAAGTCCTTTGAAAATGAGCCACATATTTTTATTTATGTATATAAAATTAGTTATTACTCACATTGTCCACCATTCTAGGTGGAGCACATGAGAACATAGAACCAAGAGGAGTAGAGAAGAAGCCTTGATTTTAGAACAGTGGTTAAAGAACCAGGGAATTCAGGATTGAAATTCCCTGGGAAAAGGGGGTGAGCTGGGGAGGGTTGCAAAGGTGCTGCATTAGGCTGACAAAAGTAAGTACAGGCCTTTAACCCCCACATACCTTTGGAACTGCAAAGTATGCAGGATAAGAAATCCCTAAGGCAATAAATGCTAGATGGTTTTCTATGGGACAACCCATAGGGAGTTTTTCAAAACCACTTTGCAAACCAGCAGACTACTGGCAGAGGCTGAAAATTACCTACCCTAGGACTGAACAAAATTCTCTGTGCACATGTGTTTTTTTCACTTGCAGAGTTTGTTGATTTTTTTCCCCCTTCCAGAAGCTGGATGAATTAAACCTTTGGACAAAACATGTGTTATTTTAAAACTGTCCAAGCAGGCTTTACTTTTTGTTCACCCAATGTTTAATCTGGCCGTGAGATGTAGCAGCAAGCCAAAAATATAGCCCTGAGGAATCATAAAGGACAGATGGGAGAGTGGAAGAATATCCAGATCATAGCAGATACTAGAGTATGAAATAATTACATCACACTGTTCCTAGGGTGCTACAAAGAAACAGAAGGAAGTAATATATCTTAGCACATTTCTTCATACTGGCAGCAAGACCATTATTGCTAGCTGGCCTGTAGGGAATTGGTTTAAGAACCACCTATGAAGCTGACAGGATCCATGGTGAGAACAATTCGTCTTTATGTTAGGAAAGTCAACAAAGTAAGAGGAAAGAGAACAAAATGACTTTCAAAAGAGATGACTGAAAGATCAGTATTGGAAAAGCTGGAACGGATCTCAGAATGAGGAAGAGAGAGAAAAATATCTGGAGTAGCAGATAGAAGTAGGGAGAGTACCTAAGACAGCCCTGAGCCAAAGAGAGTTAAAGCTGAGATGATAAAGGAATGTGTTAAAACTTCTTTTAGATATGTTAGTGAAAAGAGGAAGCATGGAGGTGGGATAAAAATATATAGAATCTGTGGTGTGAAAAAGTTAAAATACTAAAATAAAGAAAAGCTTTTGTTTAGTGACGAAGGGATTGGAGAAGGACAAATATAGACAGTGAGAGTTTTTTTTTTTTTTTAAAGAGATAGATACTGCAGAAGTGGTATTATTAAAACTAGATATGTGCACAGGGCAACATATTACGGTTTTTCTGTCTCTTTCCTCAAGTTTTGAACTTTTTTTCAGTTTGTTTCACACATTTGTTTTTAATAAAAATTTTTTTAACACAATAGTACTTTTCAATTTATACTAATCGACTTAGAGGGGGATTTCAGAGAGGCTGTAGAAACAGGAATTGAGTTATCTAAGTCGGGACTTATCAAATTCCACTAGTATTTTAAAATAAGTTCTGCCAACATAGAGCGTTTTCCAAACTATATGCAAGAATAGTATTTCAGAACCTGCACATTGTAGCAGTATGCACGTCTATGTTTTCAAACGCAGTCAGAGCACCTGATGTCATTTTCGGTTGAGACAAACTATCCTGGAGGATTAAGGACAGTGGTGTGCTGGAGCTGGCTCACACCGGCTCGTGAGAGCCATTTGTTAAGTCTTTAAGAATTTTGGGAGCCGGTTGTTAAAGTAGACCCCCCCCCCTTGGCTACTTTAACCGGCTTCCAAAATTTGGGCTCGGGCCCCCTCCTAAACTCCCTTCCACTTTGCTGCTGGGGATGCCGAGCCCTGCCAGCCAAATAAGTGGACTGCTGCCGCGCCCCACTGCTTATTTCTGGCTCTGAGCAGCAAGCCGGGACATGCTGTGCAAGAAGTCCCAGCATGCAGCTCAGAGCTAGAAACAAGCAACAGGGAACGGCGGCAGTCCACGTATTTGGCTGGCGGGGCTTGGCATCACTGCCAGAAAAGGCATGCTTAGCATGCCTACATGGGGGGCAAGGGGGAGAGAGAGAGGAATGTGTTGCCCCCTAGTCCACCCCTGCCTCCCCCTCAAAATTACAGGGCTGGCTATGCCCAGAGAGAGAGCACGATGCTAAAAATTTACCAGCACACCACCGATTAAGGAGGTGGCCACCTCTAATCTTTCCAGTGGAGCACAGTACAAAACAAGCACCTTGCTCTACCTAGACATCCCCAAGCGCAGGTCTAAATCCCGATGTTCATGTTAGTGGCCATAAATATGCATTCTCCTTCTGAAATAGGGAATGCACATGTACTTTTTGCCCTGCACTAGTCCTTCTTAAAACTGCCCAGACCATGAGAGGTTGTGGCAGCCATTTTGAAAAGGCAGCCATGTTGGGCAGGAGTGAGGAGACATTGTTCATGCTCATATATCCCCTAGATCACCAAGGAGCTTCAAGGTAGGCCTGGGGGTATGGGCTTATGAGGGTAGGGGGTGGGGAATACACCTAGGTCTGGTGATTGTTTGGGGGTGGAACAAGGAGGATTGGGATCAGGGTGGAGGGAGGGTGGGATTGGAGGGGCTGAGGCACTTTGCATTTCTCTGGATCCTAGCAGATATTCAACTGGGGCCCACATAACTGTCTTTGCAGGCCCCAACTAAATTTTGGCTGGGATTCACATAAGCCCCAATGGCCAATGCTGTTTCAATTAAGCTCCAAATATTCAGTGCAGTTCGTCATTTTATTACCAATAAAGTTTTTTTGATTTCCTCCTCAACTCGTCCTCACTTTTTGTGTTCATTGCATAAAATTTAGGCAGAGTCATTTATGCCAACTAAAACCTGGTGTAAATGCCCACATCTTATGTAAGCATGGATCGGGCATATTCTATAAGAGTGCATGTAATTTTCAGGACCACCCAGAACCTGTTCATGTCCCTCCCATAGCCATGCCCCTTTTCTGATCAACGCATTAGGATTTAGCCAGGCCATTTTACAGAATAGGCTTAGAAAGTTGCATGCGTAAATTCTAATTAGTGCCGATAATTGCTTGTTATTGGCCAGTTATCTGGGCGGTTTTCATGTGCTAATCAGCTACATGTGCAGATTTGCACATGCAACTTTAATCGCTGTTTCTAGAATCTGGGGGTTGGTGTCTATTTGCATATGCCAAGTATAGAATTGTGCCATCGTTCATTACCGGACATCCACTGAAAGATGACAAGGCATGCAGCCCTCCCTTAAAAGTCCGCCACCTTAGCTGTCTTATGTCGTAGAAGATGGTTAAGCGCGGAACAAAAACAAAAAGTTAAAAGCATGAATGAAGGATTTCTTGCACTTCTGCCCACTTTCCTTTGAATTTTGGCAAAGCCCAGCAGAAGAACAATTCCCACTGTTATGAGTTCAAAAACAGTGCAGATGGCTACTGGGAAATGCTCAAGCACGCCAACCTTTTGCTCAGTGGGTGTTATGCGTTCAGCAGAGAACATTTATGCTTCTGCCTATCCCTCAGCAGAATTTCATGTGGCTGGTGGAAATATTTCTGCACATTGCATTGAAACACTTCTGCTTTGCAACCAGATCCCTGGGTTTCCTTATAATAAACTGATAAGCAGGGAAGAACTTCTGTTGACAGCATTAGAAAACTGACTTCCATAAGCAGGTGAAAGAGAAGTATTCAGGGATTAATATCCACAGCAATTTAACTAGGTAGGAGAGGCACCTGCCAGACTAAATCGCTTGGGGCCAGCTAATACCTAACCCGGTAATTCTACTGAATATCAGCACTGACCACCCGGGCTGGAGCATCTGGGGGAGGAGTCTGGGCAGAGCTGGCACTTACTACTACTACTTATCATTTCTAAAGCGCTACTAGACGTACGCAGCGCTGTACACTTGAACATGAAGAGACAGTCCCTGCTCGACAGAGCTTACAATCTAATGAGGACAGACAAACAGGACAAACAAGAGATAAGGGAATATTAAAGTGAGGATGATAAAATAAGGGTTCTTAACAAGTGAATAAGGGTTAGGAGTTAAAAGCAGCATTACAAAGGTGAGCTTTTAGCTTAGATTTGAAGACGGCCAGAGATGGAGCTTGACGTACCAGCTCAGGAAGTCTATTCCAGGCATATGGTGCAGCAAGATAAAAGGAACGAAGTCTGGAGTTAGCAGTGGAGGAGAAGGGTGCAGATAAGAGAGATTTACCCAGTGAACGGAGTTCCAGGGAGGAGTGTAGGGAGAGATGAGAGTGGAGAGGTACTGAGGAGCTGCAGAGTGAATGCACTTATAGGTCAATAAGAGGAGTTTGAACTGTATGTAGAAACGGATAGGAAGCCAGTGAAGTGACTTGAGGAGAGGGCTAATATGAGCATAACGACACTGGCAGAATATTAGTCGTGCAGCAGAATTTTGAACAGATTGAAGAGGAGAGAGATGGCTAAGTGGGAGACCTTTGAGAAGCAAGTTGTAATAGGCTAAGTGAGAGGTGATAAGAGTGTGGATGAGGGTTCTGGTAGTGTGCTCAGAAAGGAAAGGGCGAATTTTGGTGATATTATAGAGAAAGAAACGACAGGTTTTAGCAGTCTGCTGAATATGTGCAAAGAAGGTAAGGGAGGAGTCGAAGATGACCCCAAGGTTATGAGCTGATGAGTCAGGAAGGATGAGAGTGTTATCCACAGAAATAGAGAATGGGGGAAGAGGAGAGGTTGGTTTAGGGGGAAAGATAAGCACTGGCTATATTCAGGGCTCCTTTTACTAAGGGTCAGTAAGCCCAATGTGGGCTTACTGCTCGCTAAACAGGAAGTAGCTCCGGGCTACCGCAGCAGCCCGATGGTACTTCTCGCCCCTAGCTTGCCGTCATATCTGGCGCTACAAAAAAGTGTACCCGGTGGTAATTGGGCAGTGCTGCGCACTTACTGGTTACCGCCAGATTCTAAATGTTTAAAAAAATGCTCACCACCACCAGCTTAATATTGATTGGTTCATGACATCAAGATAGAACAGTGGTTCTCAACCCAACTCTCAGGGCACACCCAGCCAGTTAGGTTTTCAGGATATTCACAATAAATATATGCATGGGACAGTTCTGCATGCACTGCCTCCATTGTATGCAAATTTATCTCATGCATATTCACTGTGGATATCTTGACTGGCTGCCTGTGTCAAATACTGGATTGAGAACTCCTGAGTAGACTGAACCTTTGACTATGTGTCCAATCAATGTTTTGTTTGTTTGTTTTTAATCTACATGGACTGCGGACACGTGTGTGCATTCCAACAGTTAGGTTGGATTAGGTCTGGCTATGTTTCCTCCTCCTCATAGAAAAACTGGACCTGTGATTAGTTAGAAGAAATCAAAATCTTCAACTAGCACATTCTCTCTCCGATGACCTGTTAAGCCTCTCCTTCCAATCCGTAAAATGCAGATTTGTGATTAGGGTTGCACAGCAGCCAATTAGCCTACCTCTGGGTTTTGTTTTTAATAAGCAGGAACAGAAATAAACATCTCCCAAAGCTGTTTATTAAGGGAGCTCTGCACTGTCTAAGGAAAACAGCACTCCCATGCTTGCACAGGTTCCCCATTTCTAGGTTATTTCTAAATTTCAAGTTTCATTTCCTTTAGTTTCTCTTGGCAATTGAAAGCTAGGCTGCATTCATACAAAGGTGGTTCTAAACAAATAGGTCTGTTTTAAACCCTTCAGTTTTATTGTATCAGTTGCTAGGCGATCAAAAAAGATTTATAGTCATCCTTTGTTAATTTTGGAGATGGATTTCAGGTCCTCCATAAATAGCATTTGGAGGCAGCTCCATACCAATGTACAATAAAAGTTGCTAACCAGTGGCACCCCACCAAGAGGGCTATACCCATAATTCAGAGGACCGTAGAAAAGAATAGGGCATTCCAGCAACATTACAAAGCTAATAGTTTGCTTGCGTTTGTCGGAAACAACAAACATACACTTGCAGGAAATCAAACCTGCAGTGCCCTCTGGTGGCAATTCCTTGAAATCTTTCTCCAGCTTATAAGCTATTGTGCATCTAGCCATGATGAACCTGCATGGAGAATTTCCAAATCATGGCACATTGTTGTGCCACCCAATCTTTGACATTCGGGGATCCTTTTACAAGGTCACGGTAGAAAATGACCTGCGGTAGTGTGGGCATGTCTTTTGGCGCACGCTGGACCACTTTGTGCTGCAACTGGGAAAAAGGCCTTTTTTTTTTAATGGGCAGGGAAATGGGTGTGCGCAAAAATTAAAACTATCGTGCACCTATGTACGGCCTGAGCCCTTACCGCCAGCTATTGACCTAGCGGTAAGGACCCATGCGCTACCCGTGCGGTAGCCATGCAGCGTGCGCCAATACGGCCACACTGCCGATCACCACCCATAATGCCCCACACGGTAGAAAATAGAAAAATATTTTCAACCGTTGTATTCAGTCCGTGCCAAACTCAGAATTACCACCAGGTGCATGTGCTACCATTTTGCCACGAGCTACTCACGCGTTAGCCCTCCTGCAGCTTTGTAAAAGGGTCCCTCAGAGAGAAGAGAGGCACAGATCACAGCAAAATTCTGTCTTTCTTTCAGCAGTTCCTTACATCAGTGGTTCTCACCCTTGTCCTGGAGGACCATCTGGCCTTGGGGTTTTCAGGATATCTTACTGAATATGCATGAAATGGAGGTAGTAGGCATACAAATCTTTCTCATGCATATTCAGTAGGGGTATCCTGAAAACCCGGTGGTTTCCTAGGAGAGATTTGAAAACCACTGCCCTACATTATCCCCTTCAACAGCTTACCAGCTGCTGCATCTTCCTCTGCCTGCTTTCCTCAGAACTACATGAGGCTGACAGATGTCGTGAGACTATGGGACCGGGCATAGGTCCATTTTCAGGGAGAAGCTGATAGAGGAGGCATCAGCAGCTGGTAAGAAGTGTCACGTGCCTCAATCCTTTTTGACTGGGTGAGAATAGATTATGCTTTGCAGGAAGTGGTGGGAGAGGGAAGGAGGAAGGAAAAGGAAGTGATAATGCCAAGGGAGGAGGTAGGGAAGGGATGGAATGATGAAGATTTCAAGGAGCAGGAAGGAAGAGGTGATGCCACTGATTAGAAGGGAGAAAATGGTGATGCTAGGAGGTGGACAGGCCTGATAACAGGGGAGGGGGGAACAAGGAGACATCATGACCCTAGGGCCCATAGGTGTCAGGGGTCCTGCCTTGCAGGCCCACCTGCGGCCCACCATGCCTGATTATAATTTTTAAAAAAATGAAAACATGCAGTTCAGGCCTCTGGACCAGAGCCTCACTGGGGCCTTTTCTTGCCTGGCGTGCAATGCCGGGCCCTTACATCACATGAATCCACTATGCTCTGTGTGCCGCCATATATAGCGGCCTGGGTACTTCTCTGCCCCGGGGCCTGACTTGACTGTTGGTGCCCCTGGAAGTGGGGAGGAGGGGAGGGAAGAGAAGGCAACGATGCTGGGGATGGGGGAGGAGGTGGATGCAGAGAATGGGGGAGGGAAGGAGATGTTGTCCCTTATGAAACTGAGTCAGTGCTGAGTATGCCATGACATAACAATGTTGAGTACTAGTTGTATATATCGTTTAAATGTTTTTGAGTTTCACACTTAATTCCATAAACGGGGGGTCATTAGCACAAATTTAAAGCTTGGTAAAAGAGGCCCTTAACCCTGTTATGCAATTTATCTATTTTTTTGTTTCTGAAGGGAACAAGTCAGTATTGAATGATTGTAGAGGCTGTACACTTTTATCTTGGTACTTTAAAAACATTTTTTGTGATAGGAGACAAAATAAAGATAAGGGGCCCAATAGTCAGAAAATGCTGAGCACCATCATATCTGGCTGAGTTAGCACTGCTGCAGCCCGGTGGTACTTCCCAGTGGTGATCCTAGGTCGGCTGCCACCCGGGGCAGATCGCCGCTCCGCACACCCCCCCCCCCCCGGGTGCAGCGGCGTCCGTCCCCCCAGAGTGCAGCACAACACCCCCCCCATGATGCAATGACACCCCCTCCCCGGTGCATCAAGTCCCCTCCCCCGGGTGCAGAGAGCAGCCGCGCGCCTGTTGGCTCCACTGGCTCCCTTTGCCCCGGAACAGGAAGTAACTTGTTCCGGGGCAGAGGGAGCAGGAAACCAGCGGAGCTGACAGGCGCACGGCTGCTCTCTGCACCCTCCAGCAGCGTGCACCCGGGGCGGACCACCCCTACCGCCCTGCCCTTGCTACGCCGCTGGTACTTCCCACCCCCGGTGTGCCATCTTATCTGGCTGGGTTAGTGTGGGAGCCCTTATTGCCACCTCAATGGGTGGTGGTAAGGGTTCCCCCTGAAATGGCCGCATGGAAAGTGCTTTACTTGCCACACAGCCATTTCCTGCAGAAAAGAAAGACTACCCTTTTACCAGCTGCAGTAAAAGGGGGCCTCAACGCACATCAAAAACACACGCTGACGCCAGCAAAGGCCTCCTTTTGCCGCAGCTTGGTAAAAGGGGCTCTTAACCCTCCATTTCTTAGGTACAAAACTTAGATTGTGAGCCAGACAGGGAAAGACCCAGTGTACCTGAATGTAACTCACCTTGAGCTACTACTGAAAAAGCTGTGAGCAAAATCCAAATAAATAAACAAACCTGACTCACCTTCCAAGTTTCTGTATATAATAAAATATAGTACATCAAATCTATGATTCTTTACCCTTTGAATATCAGGCCACAATTTTTAGGCAGGAACAGAAACTGGTAAAATTGTGCCTTTCACACAAAGAAAAACCCAAAACAGTCATAAATGATTTATTCAATTTTAGCAAAAAGGGCCAAAGGATTTATTTTGTAGATTTAGATGATTACATTCCATTTTAGGGGAATTTACTCATGTTGCCTTTCTTTTGTTTCAGACACATCAAATGACCCCGCTGGAACTCCTGGGTCCTCCCAGGCCAAAAAAAAGCTTTACTTGACTTTTATGCTAAAGCTGATTTCTAAGGCAATGTCCAAAGTAGATTTACAATCTTATTTTTTTTATTCAACAGGCATTTGGGGAGATGGTCAGAGAGTTTTAGTGAGGAGAAACTGCTTGTTACCAAGCGGTCTTTCCTTTTAATTTGTTCTAAAACTTTATTTGTTTCTTGATTTCATTGTTTGATTTACTTTTTTGTGTATGGATCCATCTGGATGATTGGACACTTTCCTATCCAATGATTGGAGTTCCTTTCACAACTGCTGTTTAGTCTGTAAACCGCTTAGACCTCTCCATCAGACAAGGAGGTATAGAAAGTTTGATTAAACAGAAACATACACGTAAATTTTAGAAAGACTGGACTGACTTTTTAGGTGCAGAAGTGTGTGTCAATTTCCAAATGCCATTTACCTGGGCAAATGAGCAATTTGAAAATTACTCACCTTCCATATAAATAAAACTATATGCTGAAGGATTTTTGTGTGGCTATCAGGATCGATTCTGCTTTCACTGCAGCTGCTCTGCCACCCCACAGGAGCTGCCTCCCCCAGGCTACCACCTAGTTTCCCTAATGGTTAAGCTGACCCTGTAGATATCCTCTAAGGATGCAGAAGCAGTGGTGGGCAGGGGTCTTCCTCTGAACATATGCCATAGTGAAAGGGAACCTCCTCCTCTGTTTTCCCAAAGCCTTTTCCCACAAGTAGTGCTCAGTCTGAACAGCAGCAGCCTTGAAAGCAGGGGGGAGGAGGGTCAGCGTCCATTCTAGTCCACAGTGCTCAGCGTGCCAGCTGCTCACAAACTCCTCCACCCTGAAGGGGCAAGTCTTTAGAGTCGCTCTTATTCAAGATTGACACACAGGAAAATGCCACCAGGATGGAGGAGGATACAGCTGTCCCGTGGGAAATCAAGGCCTGTCTGCAAAGTGAGTGGTGATGTGAGAACAATTCAAAGTCAAGCTTGAACCAGATAGATTTCAGCTTGCTTGCTGTCTGATAAAAGTTTGGGATCTTCCACATATCTGCAGGGGAAATTTGTTGGGATTTTTAATGGCAGAGTTGTGAAAATTCTAGAGAGAGAAAAAAAAATCAATAAATTAACTTCAGATATTTTTGAGAAATTTTCAGCCATGGGAAGAGACTTGATATACTGCCTTTCTGTGGTTACAGTTTACATGTTATATACAGGTGCTTATTTTGTACCTGGGACAATGAAGTGACTTGCCCAGAGTCACAAGGAGTAGTAGTAGGAATCAAACCCAGATTATCAGGATTAAAGCACACCACACTAACCATTAGGCTATTCCTCCATTACCAAATCCACTTCCGGTTTCTCCAAATATATTTTATGAACAATAACTCAAACGTTTCCATGTACCCCAAATTAGTGGAAGAATCTATTCTGAAAATTTTACAGTTCTCTGAAGAGCACTATACAGGTTTGTGCAAGGATCTCCCTCAAGTGGTAAAATGGAGGAAGGACACCTACAGAAATCTAATTTGGGAATAACTTGATCTTCTGCTGCCTTCAAATGTGAACATGTCTCCTTTGGAGAAATGTTTCCTCACTTGGAACCCAACTGTGTATTTGGTTCTCTGGCAATATGGTCCAGTACTAGGGTTGTCCAATCTTGCATTTACACTATTGCATGCAGGGACATTTTCTTTCTTAAGGAATGCAATAGGAAAATCTGGACCCAGTTGGCAACTGTAGGAAGAGCATTGAGAGATATTACAGCCCTCCACTTTTAACCCCATACCTTCTCCCCTCTGAGTCATATCTTCCTTCTCTGCTGGTCTTTGCCCTACAGCTTTGATTTTTTTCTGACTCGGGCTGCCAAGAATGGGCTCCTCAGAAATGAAAATAAAATCAGAACCCAAACAAGAGAAATTCATGATTTAGGGGCTCTGTTTTACTGATAACTCAATTATCTAGAAAGGTCCCTATATGCCAAAATGTTTTGTTGTGTATTGTGTTGACACTGTAATATAGCATAATATGCTATACTTTGTATTGTTGTTTGAATATTTATACTGCTTCAATTGTCCATCGCTTATGTTTGACTTATTTTTGCTGTAAACCTCCTTGAGTGAATTCCTTAAAAAAGATGGTAAATAAGTCCAAATAAATAAAGGTGTGCTCATAAATTTATGTCCTACTTTTAGCCAAATTTAAGAGCTTAAAATTTATAGGGCAATTCTATAACTTGGCACCTCGATGTAAGTGGAGCAAAAACAATGTAGAGGACCTCATATGGAACAACCGGGTACATAAGTACTGTAACCAGGCCCCTTTAGGTGCAGCCAAGGATAGAACAATCTCCTCCAGCCACAGGCTCCCGGTACAGTCAAGAAATAAATGCCCACCAGCAACTTTAATCTTAAGGACTTTATTCCATGCAGGTTTCTAATAGACCTGATACACAGTTCCAACAGCAGCATTCACCTTCAATCTTAAGCACATGTAAGCCACCTGAAAGTGTGAGGCAAATAGTCCCCTTTAAGCAGTAGGCTATCAGCACCTACCAGGATTCAATACAGGCTCACAGTCAGCTCCAGTCTGGGCTCTTTATCCAGTGCACAGTAAACAGTAGTTCAATTCCAAATAGACAGTTCATTCAGTTCATCATCACAGTTAAAACACAAAGCAGAAGTTTCTACCTCCTACTCTCTTACCTTCATGATGGGTTCAATATTTTAGGGATTTCTCATACCCAAGGGATTCCAACTTACATCCACTTCACTGGTAGATTCAATACTTTAGGGACCTCTCTTACCCAAGGGGTTTCAGCCTGCAAATACTTTTGGGACTTTCTCAAACCCAAGGGATTTCCACCCTGCCTCTGCTTCACTCTACCCTCTTCTTCCCTCCTTCTCCTTCCCCTCTGCCTAATCAATCCCTGGTTTCTCCTCTCACAACCGATCATTCTCCTCTCATTAGCTTCCTCCACACCCATACCAGCTGAGTTAAGCATTAGACTAATGATGAGCTCCTGCACACAGGGTTTCCTATCTCTCTTCCCCCCTAGTGGCAGCCCATCTACACGTCTTGCCTGCAATGCCTTCTGGGACTTGTATTTCAGACTGAAACTGCCTTAACCCAACTATCCTGGATGTGACTTTTTCACAGTACATAAGTATTGCCATACTGGGAAAGACCAAATGTCCATCGAGCCCAGCATCCTGTTTCCAATAGTGGCCAATCCAGGTCACAAATACCTGGTAAGATCCCCAAAAAATACAAAACATTTTACACTGCTTATCCCAGAAATAGTGGATTTTCCCAAAGTCCAAGCCTATGGACGTTTCCGTTAGGAAGCCGTCCAAACCTTTTTTAAACTCTGCTAAGCTAATCACCTTTATCACATTCTCTGGCAACGAATTTCAGAATTTAATTAAACGTTGAGTGAAGAAACATTTTCTCAGATTCGTTTAAAATTTACTACATTGTAGCTTCATTGCATGCCCCCTAGTCCTAGTATTCTTGGAAAGCGTAAACAGACGCTTCACATCTACCCATTCAACTCCACTCATTATTTTAAAGACCTCTATCATATCTCTCCTCAGCTGCCTTTTCTCCAAGCTGAAGAGCCCTAGCCGCTTTAGCTTTTCCGCATAGGGAAGTCGCCCCCATCCCCTTTATCATTTCCGTCGCCCTTCTCCTCACCTTTTCTAATTCCACTATACGTTTTTTGAGATGTAGCAACCAGAATTGAACACAATATTCGAGGTGCGGTCCCACCATGGAGCGATACAAAGGCATTATAACATCCTCATTTTTGTTTTCCATTCCTTTCCTAATAATACCTAACATTCTATTTGCTTTCTTAGCCGCAGCAGCACAGTGAGCAGAAGGTTTCAACGTATCATCAACGACGACACCTAGATCCCTTTCTTGGTCCGTGACTCCTAACGTGGAACCTTGCATGACGTAGCTATAATTCAGGTTCCTCTTTTCCACGTACATCACTTTGCACTTGCTCACATTAAACGTCATCTGCCATTTAGACGCCCAGTCTCCCAGTCTCGTTAGGTCCTCGTCTAACTTTTCACAATCCTCTCGCGATTTAATGACTTTGAATAACCTTGTGTCATCAGCAAATTTAATTACCTCACTAGTTACTCCCATCTCTAGGTCATTTATAAATATGTTAAAAAGCAGCGGTCCCAGCACAGACCCCTGGGGAACCCCACTAACTACCCTTCTCCATTGAGAATACTGACCTACTCTCTGTTTTCTATATTTTAACCAGTTTTTAATCCACAATACAACACTACCTCCTATCCCATGACTCTCCAATTTCCTTCTGAAAATCCAGATACACAATATCAACCGGCTCACCTTTATCCACATGTTTGTTCACCCCTTCAAAGAAATGTAGTAGATTGGTGAGGCAAGATTTCCCTTCACTAAATCCATGTTGACTTTGTCTCATTAATCCATGCTTTTGAATATGCTCTGTAATTTTGTTCTTAATAATAGTCTCTACCATTTTGCCCAGCACCGACATCAGACTCACCGGTCTATAATTTCCCGGAACTCCTCTGGAACCTTTTTTAAAAATCGGCGTTACATTGGCCACCCTCCAATCTTCAGGTACTACGCTCGATTTTAAGGATAAATTACATATTACTAACAATAGCTCCGCAAGCTCATTTTTCAGTTCTATCAGTACTCTGGGTGGAGTCAGGATGTACAGGAAGCAAGTTTATTCAAAGGACCCAACTCAGCCCGGGTTTCAGCAAACACTTGCATCAAGGGTCAAAATGAAATGAAAAATAGGAGGGGGAATGTATACCAGGCTTATCCAAAGACTAGAACCAAACAAAATTTTAATAATCAAACAAACAAAATTTATTAATGTTCTTTTAAAAAAGGACTCCACACAACGTTGTTTGCTACTCAATGGGATCTACTGAGTTCTCCAAGCACGTGGATTCTCTCAAAATGAAATGAAACATCTCGTGTCATCCTGTTAGGGTCTGCAATCACTGTGGTAAAGTATTGCAATATTTCATCAGGTATAGTAGCATGGTCAGAACTAATATTCCTATGGGTGTCTACACGGTTAGCGCATGCTAAAAACGCTAGCATGCCTTTGTAAACAGGGCCCTTATTTTAAGTCTATAAAGGCAAGTAACTGGAACAATAATATTGTCAGAGGCAGTAATCAAACCATATGCATAAAATCTCTTTGCCTTCATTGTAACTCCTCTTTGTGAGAATATGTGAATATCCTCTCCTAGTACTCCAAGCAGTATGCGTATGTTAGATCTGCTAAAAAATGCTGAGGCTCCTAAGTTGGGCTTTAGGCAGTTTGTTCCTGACTGGATGTCTGATGATCCCAGGTGACTTGGTGTGGAGTTGTTTCTTGTTTCTCTAGCCTCAATAGGTGTTCCTGCAACCTGTGTAGATGATGAGTGGTCCTGGCCACCCTCCTGGAAAATACTGTAAATATACAACTATGTCCAGTCTCTCCGTTACTTCTGGGCCTAGGAATGGGTGCAGCAAATTCCCTGTTCCCATTGTCTCAGCCACAGGACAGAGCTGAAGTGGCTTTTGTTACTGTCAATGCTAATCCTTCTTAGAGATTCTTCTGACTAGGGCACCCAGGTATCTCTGTCTCCTCCTGTATTTGCTTGGGCTGGATGGCTCTCTCCTCACATGCAGGTCATGTGGCTGGGGAGGCAAGGAGCCAAAGACAAGAATTTGAACTGATTTATACCCTATGAAAGTTCCCTCCAAATTCAATCTCCTCCCCTCATTATAATACTGGTTACTGAGGCAGCTCCTTCTCTCTAGGAACCAGTGATGTTGTGGTAAAGCTAAGGAAATATTGTTTTTCCTTAGGAGGGCCAAGGGGTGTTTCTGCGGCTCCCCTAAAAGCAGGACCGTATAATCTACATTAGCTTTTTGTAGATAACAAAATAAGACATGGAGCTAAAGAATTGGTGTAAATTTTGGAAGCTATGACTGGTTTAGGAATAAAACTTCCTTTTGTCTTCTCTCATTCTCTGTGTCCTGGGACAGAGGTGCCTTCGGGCCAAGTTCCTTTCCCAGAAGAGTGATAAAATCTGGGCAAAAGGTCAATACTCACTTTTTATAGATTTAGCATTGCCATTCAGCATGAACATGACAATATCAAAATACTTTTCCTGCAGATTATATTCCAACAAACTCAGCTCAGCAGTGAGACACTCAGTGAACCAAGCCACATGCCCCAACCCCTCCACCACTTTCTGATACCAGCAGAATGTCTTTCAATCATGTGGGGTTTTGTTTGTTTGCTCGTTTGTTTTTGGAACTCACTGTATTGCTGGAAAAATAAGGAAGGAAATGACAGGGTCATACGGAGAAGAGGTTTGTATCATGTACATCATTCAGTTTAGCCACTTATACAACTGGCTCATCTATCCCTCATTATCCTAATTCAAACAACATTTTTTGTGCTAACATCAGTCATTTTCTGTTATTTTTGGTCTACTGCTCTAGAAGACCTGCCAAGCCTGGTGGCACAGGATTGGAACAGTGACTAACGCATGAATAACAGGTAGGATTTATAGTCACATACCCGCATTTTTAATACAAAATGCTTGCTTATGCATTGATTTGACAATTAGAAGCGTGCAGCTTTTAAGTGAAAGTAGGAATGTTTGCAGATATGTCTTTGTATGCTCTGGTTGTCAAGAGATACCACTTTATTGGCAAATACAATGAGGTCAATATTCAAGGCTATTTCAGCAGGAAGGAGAGTCTCCGGACCGTTTTAACGTTAAAGTTAACTTTCATGATTTGTATGATTTTCATTTTTATGCTGTATATGATTTTAATTTGACTGTTTGTATGTTAGTTTCTACCCCTGATGCAGCCTGCTGGCGAAATGTGGCCATGTCGGGTAACTGTTTTAATAAAGCTGCACATCTTTCCAGACTGCTGGTCATCTGATGATATTCAGTGGCACTTATATGGGTAGTGATGCTGAATTTGGCAGTACAGGCCATCTATAAATCCAAGCAGGAAATGTTAGGGGGTCTTTTACTAAAGATTAGCTCGCGTTATCTGCAGCAGGCTCCATAGCAATAAAATGGGACCTGCTAAAGATAACTCAAGCTAATCTTTAGAAAAAGACCCCTTTAGTGATTTATTGCCACGTAGGGGAAATGCTGATTTCATACCGGGAATGGACTCCGGACTCTTCAGGAGATGGTCTGATTTAGGCACCACCTTGTTTGAGCATCTCTTTAATGAGGGGGGAAGATTTTATTCCTTTTTGAAATTACAGCGAAGAGTTTCTCTAACTCAGAAGGACTATTTTGCTTATCTGCAGTTACTGAAATAATTCAAACAACAGTTCAACAAACAAAAAAGCACCTAAAGGAAGAGGTAAAAACTAATCTAGAAAAATGAGAAAAAAAACCAATCCCTAAAATCTCAAAAAGACTCTCAAAACATGTAAGTTTGTTATTTATTATTGTGAATGATGGGGGGGGGGGGGGGGGGGGGGGGTCAGTGTAGGCCTGCACCCACAGCAAAGCAACTTTCAATGAAACAAGCCGACACCTTGAGACAGTTCACTGCAAACTTTGAAAGGAACATTGCTGCCCTAAAAATATGGAAACAACAAGCACCTTTTGATCCTGGAAAACATAGGAATAATAAGCAGCTTTCGTCCCTGAGGAACAATTCTCTGAAACAGAGTACTGTGTCGGATGCCAGCTGTGAATTATTGGTGCTTTCCTTTGAATGGGGTTGTTCTCAGTTTAATGTGAAATTGGACTACTTTAGAAGAGACCATTAAAGGATTGAAAAGGAGTTTTTGAGTGGTATTTTGATTGTTTTATTGTACAATATTACCACTGTTATTGAGGGGATATTATGATGCATACAGCCTTCATGCTAGCTGCAAAATAATGGCATGTTTCATTGAAAGTTGCTTTGCTGTGGGTGTAGCCTATATTCAATCCCCCTCATTAAAAAATAATGATAAACAAATTTACATGTTTTGAGAGTCTCTTTGGGATTCTGGGGATTAGTTTTTTCATTTATCTGCAGCTATATCATTACTATACAAGCTTAAATCAGTCAGGTTTACAGGGAACCAGGTTCAATTCCCACTGCAGCTCCTTGTGACCCTGGGAAAGTCACTTAGGGGCCCTTTTACCAAGCCGCATAAGTGTCTATGCGCACTCAACGCACGCCAAAATGGAGTTACCCAGCTACCATGTGGCTCTTGTGGTAATTTCATTTTTGTCATACGTCCGATATGCACGGCTGGAAAATAATTTTTATTTTTGGATGCTCATATCAGACACGTGCCAAGTGGCATTTGACGCACCTAGGTCATTACTGCCCAGTTACCATGTGAGACTTTACCACTAGGTCAATGGCTGGTGGTAAGGTCACAGACCCAAAATAGACGCGCGACAATTTTGATTTTGCTGCACATCCATTTTTGGCAAAAATTTTAAGAAGGCCTTTTTTACAGGAACTCTGACAAATGGATTGGCGTGCGCCCAAAGCCCGCGCCTACACTACTCCAAGCCATTTTTCAGCACACCTTAGTAAATGGACCCCTTAATCCTCCATTGCCCAGGTATTAACTTGGGGTCCCTTTCACTAATGCACGCTAATGGATTTAGCACATGATAAAAGCTAAGACACCCATAGGAATATACTGGGCATCTTAGCATTTAGCATAGAGGAGTGGCCTAGTGGTTAGAGCACCAGTCTTGTAATCCTGAGGTGGTGGGTTCTAATCCCTACTGCTGCTCCTTGTGATCTTGGACAAGTCACTTAACCCTCCATTGCCTCAGGTACAAACTTAGATTGTGAGCCCTCCTGGGACAGAGAAATATCCAGTGTACCTGAATGCAACTCACCTTGAGCTACTACTGAAAAAGGTGTGAGCAAAATCTAAGTAAATAAATCTGCTACCATGCCTTAGTAAAAGGGGCCATTAGATTATGAGCCCACTAGGGACAGAAAAAGCTCTTTTCTAATAAAGCACACACAATTTGTGCTTGTGCAATGGTTTTTACATACATGCACTAGTGGGAGACAGTGTGCACTCTTTTCTGATAAAGCACACACAATTTGTGCTTGTGCAATGGTTTTTACATACATGCACTATTGGGAGAGAGTGTGCACTCTTTTCTGATAAAGCACACACAATTTGTGCTTGTGTGATGGTTTTTGCATGCATGCACTATTGGGAGAGTGTGTGCACTCTTTCCATAAACATACCCTTTTTGAAAATACTGTTCACTCTTTGTGAAAAGTGCACACTCTTTCAGAAGAGTGCATATATATTAATGACACACTACTGTGTTCATCTGTAGAGGACTTTAAGCAGCACACTAAACCAATGGCTTTAAGATTTTGGGGGAGAAAAATATCCAGAGGAGGTGATTAGAAAAGCTTATCTATCAGCAAGATGCAGTGATTGTGATTCAATGTTAGAACATTGAGTTAAACCTGAGGAATCACAGTTAACTTGTGTTTTGACATATTCATGTCAAGTCTTTGCTTTTGGAAAATTGCTATTAAAATATTGGCATGTTTTATAAATTCAATCATTCTTTTCATCTCCCCTCTTCTCCCCCCCATTTTGCCTTTCAACATAGGAGAAATATGAGGGATATTTTTGGGTCCATTTTGTAATTCTGTGACCCAGAATGATGCCCATGGGTGCTCTGAATGTGGAAATTGTGTGATTTGGTCCACAGTTGGCATTTACCCATGTTTTGAGACCCAACCAGATTGCAGCTCCATGGGGCTTATATATGGAATGTTTCCTGGTGCCAAAATTTAACTTGTGACTACTAGGATTATCAGAACATGTATCATTGAGTATCTTTCTGCAATCCGGCGCTCTAGGGAAACCACATTGTTGGTATCTCATTGGAATACGGCAGCATATACACCAGATGATCAAAAATATTTTGTTACAGAACACATTTGGTGCCCCCCATGGTGCGGACAAAGCAAAATATTTACTTGGAATGCAATAGGAATACACTTCTCTGTGGAACACATTAATGCTTACACCTGTGCATTTGATGGAAATTTTGAGCAATTTCTTAATTACAAGGAATAGCAATGGATATGCCGGTTACAGTCTTTGACCCCATTGGGGCTAAACATGAAGGCTGACTTTTATTTATTTATGCAGAACTAAAAAATGCTATGGCCATTTTGAATAAAGCTGCCATGAGTAGCACTGAAATTGTTTTGGTAGGAGACCACACATTGTTGTTTTTTTGATGTCAGGCGTGGAAGAATTAATTATACTTATATTAAGTTTCTTTTTCTTTTAGGAGACTTTTCTGTGATACAGTTCTAAGCGAAACATGAGTTCATGTTGGAATTATTGTCTCCTGGATCTAAGTTCTATCATTAGCTATGGCTGAAGGAGTGGCCTAGTGGTTAGAGCACTGGTCTTGCAATCCAGAGGTGGCCAGTTCAAATCCCACCACTGCTCCTTGTGATCTTGGGCAAGTCACTTAACCCTCCATTACCTCAGGTACAAACTTAGATTGTGAACTCTCCTGGGACAGAGAAAATATCCACTGTACCTGAGTATAACTCACCTTGAGCTACTACTGAAAAAGGTGTGAGCAAAAATCCAAATAAATAAACATGTTCCACTGAAAAATGAATTCCTACTGCAACCTGAGTAAATATTTTGCTTTGTTCCTACCATGGGGGCATCAAATGTGTTCTGTAACAAAATATTTTAGATCTAACTTAAAGTGTCCGTTTGACATATATTTTACTGAATATCCTGCTTGCCCTGTTTCTCACAGTCCTAGTGGTCATCTCTATTATTTTCACTGCCCCTCCTAAGCTCACAAGGCATCTTTGACCTTTCTCTGGGGTCCTTTTACTAAGGTGTGCTGAAAAATGGCCTGCGCTGGTGTAGGTGCGTGTATTGGACGCGTGCGGGTCCATTTTTCAGCACGCCTGCAAAAAAGGCTATTTATGGTCGAAAATGGACATGCGGCAAAATTTAAACAAGCACGCACTCATTTTCGGCCCGAGACCTTACCGCCACTCATTGACTTAGCGGTAAGGTCTCACGCGCTAACCAGGCGGTAATCGTCAGCGTGCGTACACTGCCGATTACCGCCCAGTTGGCGCCATGTGGGAGAAAATAGAAAATATTTTCTGCCACGCATTTTGGACACATGTCAAAAATAGAATTACCGCCCAGGGCACACGGTAGCTGGGCGGTAGATCTAACTTGACGTGCGTTGGACGCATGTAGGCGCCTACATGCCTTTGTAAAATGCCCCCCCTATTTTACACCTTTGTGGTCCTCCCCTTCCCCGTGTCATATTAGGTATCTCTGCGCCATTTATGGCCTGCACAGGTTCCTCAACACTTTCTGGATTCATCGATCACCTCCAGCCTTGCGATTTATTATTTGACAGCTTGTCAAAAGACTTCTCTTTGCTGTTTTATTTATTTATATATTTTTCTGTTTGGCTCAGACACCAAGATTCATCTCAATTCTTCTTCAAAGCACACAGCGGATGGAGCAGAAGTCTGGAATAGAGCGATTCCATTAGAGAAAATGTATCCTCTGAGGTAGGTGAAGCTACCACAGCCTGATGTAGAGAATTTGCTGAAATGTGTTGAGATTCACACAAACAAAATGAAACTGATATCCACATCTAATGGAAAATAATTTATTGTTAATAAGTGAATAAAATTAAAGCTATCATCAGTGCACATTAAATACCCATTACAAATATTTAAAAATGGATAACACTTTTGTTAAAAAGAAAACCCAGTTTGCTAAAATTACTACAACGAGATGCAAAATAATAGATGTAAATTCCGAATGTAGCTGCAGAAACAAACATTCTTATATAATTAGCACCAGAAAAATAGAGAGGTATTTACATTTTTAAATGTTTGCAATAAGCATATTTGTCTTTTAAAATAAATATTATTTATACCACCTCCTATAAATCTATAGATACAGTGCATGAATAGACCTAAAATATCAGATAAGGGCATCAAGAGATTGTATGTTCTCGTATGTGGTGATGAATTAGGTCAAATGTAGAGTGGAACATGCTTGAAAGCTACAGATGGAGCAACAAAGGAAGACTGAGGAACAAATGTAGCCCAGTATTCTCATTTAAATAGCCTCTTGATCTCAAGTTAAACAACAGGACGGAAATTTACAAAGACTTTTATTGCTTTTTAAATGTTAATGAGAACAGAGTGTTCCATAATTTCAGTTTGTATCTGTTTTGCCTTAGGGTCACTTCCACAGCTGGATGTATGTAATTTAAGAGACACACAAACTCTTCTGTGACATCCCACAGTAATTTCAGTGTGAGTCAGCGGCTTCAGAGTCCTCTGTGAAGTCCCTGGCTGCTTTCTATCAGTGAGGAGGTTATGAATGAAAATATTAATCTTGTTTTTAATACGCAGGTGTGATGTTCACTTTGCTCATTCTGTTGTAAGCATTGCATGACATAAAGGAGCCCGTTTACTAAGCCAAGTGTCTACGCACACCCAACATGCGCCAAAATGGAGTTACCACCCTACTACCGTGTGGCTCTTGCGGTAGTTTCATTTTTGGCCCGCCCAGTTACCGCGCGAGTCTTTACCGCTAGGTCAATGGCTGGCGGTAAGGTCTCAGACCCAAAATGGACGCGCGGCAATTTTCATAAGTACATAAGTAATGCCACACTGGGAAAAAACCAAGGGTCCATCGAGCCCAGCATCCTGTCCACGACAGCGTCCAATCCAGGTCAAGGGCACCTGGCAAGCTTCCCAAACGTACAAACATTCAATACATGTTATTCCTGGAATCGTGGATTTTACCCAGGTCCATTTAGTAGTGGTTTATGGACTTGACCTTTAGGAAACCGTCTAACCCCTTTTAAAACTCTGCTAAGCTAACCGCATTCACCACGTTCTCCGGCAACGAATTCCAGAGTTTAATTATGCGTTGAGTGAAGAAACATTTTCTCCGGTTTTTTTGGCAAAAATTTAAAAAGGGCCATTTTCTATAGGCACACTAAAAAATGGGTCGGCGCACACCCAAAACCTGCACCTGCACTACCACAAGCCATTTATCAGTGCGCCTTTGTAAAAGGACTCCAAAGTCAGTTTCACAGTAGAGTTGTTGGAGACATTTTGGCCCTTTTCACTGACGCAACCTAACAAATGAACCAAAGATCGTTGTGCATGAACCTTTGAGGTTTTGCAGACTCCCTTTCTCAGTTGTCAGTGCTGTCTCCCGTGAGCCACCCAACATATAATCACAACCATCATGCATACAAAGAGATTTCGCTACCCGAGTGCTGCGAGGAATCAGAGGGGGGAGATGATGCTGTTGTGTTTCAGGAGGAATCTGAATTTATTTTTTTAGTAAAGCTGCACACTGACGCTTATCTGTGCTGTGTACTGAATACACACATGATGCCACCGGCCTATTCCCTCTAAGCTAAGTGGGAGTCCTCCAACTGCTTTGCTGCCGGTAGGGGGCGGTGTTTCAATATTGTGTTTCCAATTGCTAGGGACAGGCAGGATCCCTGGAGTCCTGCTGAACTTGCCTGTCCCTCACTATTGAAAAATGTGATAGTGAAACAGCACCCTCTACTGGCAGGAATGTAGGTGGCGGACTCCCACTCAGCTTAGAAGGAACAGTGGCCACCGGAGTATATTAGGAAGGTCTTTTGGGTGAAAAAGACATAGGGTGATGGGCACTGACTGGTAGGAACTAGTTTGATTCTCTCATTATTTTTCTTCTTGGGATACAACACGAGAGTAATTGTATAACACTGCCTCAGTTAATAGGGCAGGAAGCTGCCTATTTTATAAAAACACTTGACTCATGCTTTATATTTACAAAATACTAGCACAAATCCTGCAGAAATCACAGCAACATTGAAGGAGCAGACAGTTACACCTGCTTGGGAGCAGGACAACTGTAAAACATACATGTACTCATGTATTTTACAAAATATGGGGCCCCTTTTCCTACAATGCATTAAAATTTGCAGTTACTGTGACGTAGGGACCCTTTTACTACGCTGCGTAGGCAAATATATGCGTCCTACGTGCGTCAATTTTGAATTACACTTACTCTTCCCACCTGTTTTCCCTGATCCCTCCTGTTCCTCCCATTTCCTCCCCATCCTTTCTTATGTAGGATTTAACTTGTATTAGTTTAATTTGCCGGATCAACGATTGCTGAGAGGCGTCAGCCTTTGCGGTACGATGTAAGCCACATTGAGCCTGACGCTGTTGGGAAAATGTGGGGTATAAATGTGATAATAAATAAATTACCGCCTGGCTACCGCATGGCCCAGGTGGTAATTTCATTTTCTAAATGCACCCACTACGCACCCTGGAAAATTTCCGGCGTGCGGTGCTAACCGGGCAGTAATCAACATTGTACATGCGCTAACAATTACCGCCCAGTTAACGCATGAGATTTTACTGCTAGGTCAATGGGTGGCAGTAAGGTCTCAGGTCCAAAATGGACGCGCACCAATTTTAATTTTGCCGCACGTCCATGTTCAGCTAAAAAAAGCTTTTTTAAAGCAGGCGCACTGAAAAATGGATCTGCATGCGCCCGATACATGTGTCTACCCCAGCAGAGGCCATTTTTTGGCGCACTTTAGTAAAAGTACCCCTTAACAAACTAGCTGCACATGGCAGCTGCAAATTTTAGGCAGGAGTTTTGGAGGCGTTTCCACTACATTTATTGTAGGTCGTGCATTAATGTTCCTATTGCTGCCTCGTATTTAGGACGCAGAATGTAGTTCTGCATTAACTCTGCATGTAAGCTAACTAGCTCATGTTTCCACACCCACTCTCTGCCCATGCCACACCCCCTGAGGTTTAATGTGGAGAAACAGGTGTGGAGGGGCCGTCTGTCTGAAGTGCACTGCACCCACTACAACTGCTCCAGGTACCTGCATACTGCTGCGATGGACCTCAGTATGGCATTTGAGGCTGGCATTCAGGCTGGCAAAAATGTATTTGTAAACTTTTTTTTTATGGTGGGAGGGGGTTAGTGACCACTGGGGGAGTAAGGGGAGGTGATCCCCGATTCCCTCCGGTGGTCATCTGGTCAGTTCGGGCACCTTTTTTATGCTTGCTCGTGAAAAAAAATGGACCAAGTAAAATCACCCAAGTGTTTGTCAGGGATGCCCTTCTTTTTTCCATTATCTGCCGAGGATGCCCATCTCCTAAGCATGCCCCGGTCCTGCCTTCGTTACACTGCCGACACGCCCCGTGAACTTTGGTCATCCCCGCGACGGAAAGCAGTTGAGGGCGCCCAAAATCGGCTTTCGATTATGCCGATTTGGCCAACCTTGCAAGAAGGACTCCCATCTCCCAATTTGTGTTGGAAAATGGGCGCCCTTCTCTTTTGAAAATTCACCTGATAGTGACAGAAAAACCCTTAACGCAGCAGTACAGTAGCCCATTTCCCTTCAATAAAAGTGATTCAGATCACAGCTCCGCCCACAGTCTGCCCAGACTCCTCCCCTGAGCAGGCTTGCTCTACAAATACATGCCTACACGCACAGTGCATACTTTTAGAGGTGACCTAATTTTAGATTTTACAAGTGAAAAAAAAGTTTATAAAATTATCTCCCATATGAATCGTGGCAGTCTAATATCATATAGGAGATCAGTTTTATAAAATTTATAGTTTCATCAAATGGGAATTAATTTCAAGAGTATCCATTATTATTATTTTTGAGGATTCAGATGCCATATGTTGTAATAATAATGATGATAAAATATCCAATGTGCCTAAACTCTTTCTATTTGACCCAGAACTGACAAGTGTTTAACATAAGATATTTTCAGGCTGCTAACCTAAGGCTTAATCTTCAGACATCTAGAATCTTTGCAGCTTTAGTAACATAAAAACAGATTTTTTTTGTAAACGGTCAAAGTACATGGAGTGGGCCAGATGCAAGGTTCTCTGTCATTCCTGGAACCGATCAGATAATTAGAGCGATTAAGATCTTTTGTAGAAGCAAATGGTACAGATGCAGCCCTTAAGCAGAGAAATTCCACAAGAAATGAATGTGAGCCCCTGGGATTTTTTTTTTTTTTACAAAGGATTCCCAGAGTCTCTGGTGGCCTAAAAACATAGAAACATGACAGGCCAAATGGCCAAATGGCCCATCCAGTCTGTCCTGTCTAGCTATAAATTTGAACAATATCCCAGAAATAAAAAGACCATTCAAAGATTCATTTTCATGCAATGTCTGAAACTGCCTGCATGTTTCCTTGAAAATATCATTCTAAACTGCATGCAGGAGTATTTGCTGGTAGGTGAAGCAGGAGCGGGCATTTTTACAAAGATCCATGTTGATATTTTAAATTGAGGAACCTCAGCAAATTACACATTTACCCCCTAAGGGCCCCACTTACTAAGCCGCGCACTAGAGGCGCGTTAGTGCTTTTAGCGCGCGCTAACCATTAGCAGGTGCTAACTGTGTAGGCACCCACAATATTCCTACGGGCGCCCTAAGTACATAAAAGGTTCTAAAAGTTGCGTGTGCAAATTTGGGCACATGTCCAAGTTGCGTGCGCAATTTAATTGAATAATTAGCTAATTAATGCCAATAATTTGCTTTTTAACAAGCAAATATTGACTCTAATTAAATTTAATTGGCATTTACGTGCGTAAATTTGGGTGCAAATTTATGTGTCAGCTGATAAAGGAGGTGTGGAAATGGGAGGGTCATGGGCATAATGGGGGTGTTCTCAAAATTTAACACGCGTTGTTATAGAATAACAGGAACATTTGCCTAATGTAGGTGCGTACATTTGCACCATGTTTTGGTTGGTGCAAACGGTTGCGCCTAAAGTTAGACGCGATTCCCAGGCATAACAGCTATTCTATAAACCATGCCTAACATTTAGCACGGCTTATAGAATAGCGCTTTTTTCCCACGCTGAATTTCTTTTGGCGCCATATATAGAATCTAGCCCTTAAGGGCTGACATTTACACGTGGAAGATGGCATTTCAGGGGTACAACCATCATTTTTACAAACGTATATGTGGCCATGGTGCTAATTAGTAATACAGGCTGCAACCCTTTCTTATATACAATTTGGAAGGGGAAATTAGCAATGGGGGATGAAGGGAGAGAACTAATTTAATCCCTCCTGTAAAGCAATAGGTGAAACAAGCACTTTTGCAAGAAGTGAATGTACGAAAGAGCAGCTGTAAATCCTGATGCTGAAATACTTGTAATGCATGTGTGAGTTTCGGTCCCGCCCAGACACCACCCAAGTCCCTCTCCCATGCAATCTACATATACTGCAGATTCAGACTTGTCAAAACTAGCTTTCTGAAACTGGGTTTTACATATGTACATGACAAATAGGAGCTTCTAATATAACGGCCATATTCGATCATCTCAAAAATCATGATGTATTTCACGGTATGTAATCCTTTTAAAAGAGGGCTTCCCCAAATGTATTCCTGGCAACTCTGCAGCCAATCAGGTTTCCAGGATAGCAAAAATGCCTATGTAAGAGATTATCTACATGTACTAGGTCTCCTCTGTATGCAAATTTATCTCATGATATTCTTTTTGGATATCCTGAAAACCCAGACATCTGTGGAGTCAACAGGATAGGTTTAGGAACTTTAAGAAGGAATCACTATAGACATGTATAATCTCTGAAATTTTATGAAATATGCTGGTTGAAACCAAGTACAATCGATGGAATACACCAGCCATGCTTGCACACCATACAAGCAAATTAAAACAGACTTTCTAGACATTTGGAGATATTTTTTTTCAGCTACCTCATTTTTTTTATTACAACTTTGGCATCCAATTCTGTTTTGTGAAGCTAAGATTAAATTAGACAATGGTCAACATCATCGGATTGTCTCTCTGCAATGATACCAACATACATAGGAGCCAACTTTTCAAAATTATTGGGGGTGCCAGGCCCAATGAAAATAACCCTTCCCTGGAAACATATAAGGAATTTTTTCAACATTGGGGGTGCTCAAGCACCCACAGCACCCACAGAGTCGGCTCCTATGCCAACATATGGGGTACTACAGAGTTTAAGGATGTGGAACTGTGGAAGACATGGGTGGCCAGAAAACAAGGGATGGACAGTGAACCTTCACAAATGAGTCAGGATTCAAAGGGTGTAGTTGATTTTAAAACAGTTTATTGCAGAAGCACCACATGTACTGTAGGGAGACAACCCCCCCCCCCCCCAAAAAGAAAACAAATAGGGAATGAGAAATGGACCACATGACTTATACGGTCTGTGCCAGAGCCGGTGGTTGGGAGGCGGGGATAGTGCTGGGCAGACTTATACGGTCTGTGCCCTGAAGAGCATAGGTACAAATCAAAGTAGGGTATACACAAAATTAGCACATATGAGTTATCTTGTTGGGCAGACTGGATGGACCGTGCAGGTCTTTTTCTGCCGTCATCTACTATGTTACTATGACCACGTGATCCAGAGATGAGCGAAGACACTTCGTATATTCTACAGATTGTTTATTAGCGGAAGAGTCTGCTAATAAACAATCCTAATACACGGAGTGTCTTTGCTAATCTCTGGATCGCGTGTTCCATTTCCCACTCCGTATTTGTTTTCTGTTTGTTCCCCGTGGGATTGCAATGTTCCTCTGCTTAGGCAGATCTTCACGGACCTCTAGGCCGACCCAACATGGAACCGTGTTTCGACGGAATAGTCGCCTGCTTCATAGGTTGAAAGAAATCTGTCCAACATGGTGAAAAGTTCTACTGCAGCAGCAGTGCTCTGAAGTAATGTAGTTTCAGATCAGAACATCACAGAACGTTTAAGGATGTAGCAGTCACATCCCCTTCCGTTCTTCCATCAAAGCAGCTAATTGCTGTTTGGAGCCTAAACTACATTACCTCAGAGCATCACTGCTTCAGTTGAACTTGATCACCGTACTGGACAGATTTCTCAATCAACCCCTGAGGCAGACGGGTATTCTACAATGTCGGTTCTCCCTAAAGTACATGTGGTGCTTCTGCAATAATCTGTTTTTAAATCTGAGACATTTTGCTAATCAGAAACAAGAAATGAAAAAGACACTATCCAGTCAGAATATCACTCTCGCTTTTGTACACTCCGTCAGAAAAGTAGAAAGTTACAGATGTTTTTAAGAATTTGGATTTTTATCCCAATTTCTCAAACAATGCTCAAGATAGCTTACAGCATCATTAGTAATTCAGGCAAATAAGGCCCTGCCCCAAAGAGCTTACAATCTCAGTAAATACCTGTAGCAACAGGAGACAAAGAGATCTGCTCACTAAAGTGAGAAAATCCCTGCGAATGCAGATCATGCTAATTTAATGACAGTTAATTGTTGTGGCCCTATTTTTGTAAATGGCGTGGTCAGTGGCGACCCGACCATTAGGAAACCTGAGGTGGGGGCCTCAGGTGACACTCATCTGGAGTGGCACCCTTCATGGCATTTTACCTCACGGTGATGTTCCCAACCCGGCAGCGATTCCAAATATGCTGCCCTGCCGTCACCCGCCTCTTCCCTTTACTGTGACCGCCTCTCTGATGTAACTTCCTTTTCATCAGAGGCTCAGGCAGCTGCAGTAAAGGGAAGAGGCGGGTGCCGGTGGCAGCAGGGTAGCGTATGGGAATTGCTGCCGCTGCTGGGTTCGGAATATCACTGTGAAGTAAAATGCCACGGGGGGGGGGGGGGGGGGGGGGGGACGGCATCTTGCCTTGGGCTGACCCTGGGCGTGGTTCATGAACTTGTAAAGTTAGCATAATCCACATGAGTTATCACACTTTAGTGAGAAGCTCTCTAATGTGACTTGCCCAAGGTCACAAGGCGTAGCAGTGAGGGAAGTAGAATCTGAACCCTGGTCTCCCTGTGCTCTAATCGCTAGATCATTTCAAGGAGGGTTGTCAAAAATAGCAAACTAAATCTCTCCAGTCTAGAATCAAAGGTAATAAGGGCAGTTCTGTCATTAGCTGTGCACAAGTAAAACGTGCTAACGCCCTAATCACTAGTTTATAAAGGCGTGCATAATTTCTATGGCGTGCAAATGAAAGAGAGCATATGCATGGACAGTGCTTGGGAGGTGCGCTGCCTCACACTTATTTGCTATGGCAGTTACGCAGATATTTGCAGACAGTGGGCATTGTAAATATTTACTCATGCAACATGAATGTACATGTTGGCACCTAGTTTCTGTAATTGTCCCATAACTGTTAACACAGCAGATAAGACAGTGCAGTTAATGCCACCTCAGTAGATTATCTTCCTTACATAAGCATCGCCATGCCGGGACAGACCAAGGGTCCATCGAGCCTAGCACCCTGTCACCAACAGTGGCCAAAAGAACAAGCAATTTGTCCCGCCCATCCTAGAAATAGTGTATTATTCCCTCGTCCATTCATTAACATTCTATGGCTTTTTCCTCCAGGAAGCTGTCCAACCCTTTTTTGAAGTCCGCTAAGTTAACCGCCTTAACCACCTTTTCCGGCAGCGAATTCCAGAGTTTAACTATGCGTTGAGCGAAGAAAAATTTCCTCCGATTCGTTTTAAATTTACCACGCTGCAGCTTCATCGCATGCCCCCTTGTCCTACTATTTTTGGAAAGCGTAAACAGACGCTCCACATCGACCCGTTCCATTCCACTCTTTATCTTATAGACCTCTACCTTAGAGTTAACACATGCTAAAAAATGTTTTCTTTGCATTAATTGAATGGGACACTTTTGAGAATGCCTATAAGAGTTAACACAGAGTTTTGCAATTACTATACTGTGAGTTAGGACCTGTTAAGAACTGCAACTTTGAGAGTCTTTGTACATCTGCTGTTCAACCCCAAGTAGACAATGATATTGTGATTATTAAATGTTAAATTAAAATTGTCCATGTGACATTTTAATTCTGATGCTGTAGGTCTGAAAAGTAGCTACTACTCTGTTTCACTTCCTTAGAAAAACACTTTCTAGAAATATCAACAATCCCCATGGCGGGACTTGTGTAGCACCTTAAAAGGCTGTTTAACCAGTAGCAACCGGAAATGCATAAAAGGTAAACAGTGAAGTTGAGCGAGGTCGCAATGTCGCATTGTAACAGTGCTACATATGATGCAGCATACGTAAAATGCAGTGATGGGACTGCAAGGTTTTAGAAACAAAACAGGAAAAGCAGCCTTAATAGAACCATTTTACGTACAAAAATATTAAATCAAAATAAATAATAATTCCAGACATAAATAGCATATTTTACATCATTTGGAATATACACATATATATATACATACACAAAATGGAAGATAGAGGTATTGCAACATTAGGTCTTCATCCAGGTCATGTCTGCTTCTCGGTTTAAAAGCACCTGCGAGACACAAATGCGTTGGATAACAAAATTAATCTTTAGCCGTAACACTGCAGCGATATTTTCTAGACATTTTATTTATTTATTTGGGACATTTATATCCCACATTATCCCAAACAAGTTTGAGTTCAATGTGGCTTTCAAAAAACAGTATAGGAAACATAATAAAGAATAAAGCATAAGAAAATAATTTGTTGTAAGAATCCAATTTTAAAATATAGTATCATAAACATACTTGGATAGCTATGGATGTTTAACATTTAGAAAATCTATTATGAATGAGAAATTGTACATGAAGCAAAGAGAAGGTTAACAGTAAAGCGAATGCTACATACCTGTAGAAGGTATTCTCCGAGGACAGCAGGCTGATTGTTCTCACTGATGGGTTGACATCCTCGGCAGCCCCCTCCATCGGAAAGTTTACTAGCAAAGGCCTTTGCTAGTCCTCGCGCACCCATGCGCACCGCGCATGCGCGGCCGTCTTCCCGCCCGAAACCGGCTCGAGCCGGCCAGTCCAGTATGTAGCAAAACAATACACTTCAAGGGAAGACTCAACTCCAAAGGGGAGGCGGGCGGGTTTGTGAGAACAATCAGCCTGCTGTCCTCGGAGAATACCTTCTACAGGTATGTAGCATTCGCTTTCTCCGAGGACAAGCAGGCTGCTTGTTCTCACTGATGGGGTATCCCTAGCCCCCAGGCTCACTCAAAACAACAACCATGGTCAATTGGGCCTCGCAACGGCGAGGACATAACTGAGATTGACCTAAAAAATTTACCAACTAACTGAGAGTGTAGCCTGGAACAGAACAAACAGGGCCCTCGGGGGGTGGAGTTGGATCCTAAAGCCCAAACAGGTTCTGAAGAACTGACTGCCCGAACCGACTGTCGCGTCGGGTATCCTGCTGCAGGCAGTAATGAGATGTGAATGTGTGGACAGATGACCACGTCGCAGCTTTGCAAATTTCTTCAATGGAGGCTGACTTCAAGTGGGCTACCGACGCAGCCATGGCTCTAACATTATGAGCCGTGACATGACCCTCAAGAGCCAGCCCCGCCTGGGCGTAAGTGAAGGAAATGCAATCTGCTAGCCAATTGGATATGGTGCGTTTCCCTACAGCCACTCCCCTCCTATTGGGATCAAAAGAAACAAACAATTGGGCGGACTGTCTGTGGGGCTGTGTCCGCTCCAGGTAGAAGGCCAATGCTCTCTTGCAGTCCAATGTGTGCAGCTGACGTTCAGCAGGGCAGGAATGAGGACGGGGAAAGAATGTTGGCAAGACAATTGACTGGTTCAGATGGAACTCCGACACCACCTTTGGCAAAAACTTAGGGTGAGTGCGGAGGACTACTCTGTTATGATGAAATTTGGTGTAAGGGGCCTGGGCTACCAGGGCCTGAAGCTCACTGACTCTACGAGCTGAAGTAACTGCCACCAAGAAAATGACCTTCCAGGTCAAGTACTTCAGATGGCAGGAATTCAGTGGCTCAAAAGGAGGTTTCATCAGCTGGGTGAGAACGACATTGAGATCCCATGACACTGTAGGAGGCTTGACAGGGGGCTTTGACAAAAGCAAACCTCTCATGAAGCGAACAACTAAAGGCTGTCCTGAGATCGGCTTACCTTCCACACGGTAATGGTATGCACTGATTGCACTAAGGTGAACTCTTACAGAGTTGGTCTTGAGGCCAGACTCAGACAAGTGCAGAAGGTATTCAAGCAGGGTCTGTGTAGGACAAGAGCGAGGATCTAGGGCCTTGCTGTCACACCAGACGGCAAACCTCCTCCAATGGAAGAAGTAACTTCTCTTAGTGGAGTCTTTCCTGGAAGCAAGCAAGATGCGGGAGACACCCTCTGACAGACCCAAAGAGGCAAAGTCTACGCCCTCAACATCCAGGCCGTGAGAGCCAGAGACTGGAGGTTGGGATGCAGAAGCGCCCCCTCGTCCTGTGTGATGAGGGTCGGAAAACACTCCAATCTCCACGGTTCTTCGGAGGATAACTCCAGAAGAAGGGGGAACCAGATCTGACGCGGCCAAAAAGGAGCAATCAGAATCATGGTGCCTCGGTCTTGCTTGAGTTTCAACAAAGTCTTCCCCACCAGAGGGATGGGAGGATAAGCATACAGCAGGCCCTCCCCCCAATCCAGGAGGAAGGCATCCGATGCTAGTCTGCCGGAGGCCTGAAGCCTGGAACAGAACTGAGGGACTTTGTGGTTCGCTCGAGATGCGAAGAGATCCACCAAGGGGGTGCCCCATGCTTGGAAGATCTGTCGCACTACCCTGGAACTGAGCGACCACTCGTGAGGTTGCATAATCCTGCTCAACCTGTCGGCCAGACTGTTGTTTACGCCTGCCAGATATGTGGCTTGGAGCACCATGCCGAGACGGCGAGCCCAGAGCCACATGCTGATGGCTTCCTGACACAGGGGGCGAGATCCGGTGCCCCCCTGCTTGTTGACATAGTACATGGCAACCTGGTTGTCTGTCTGAATTTGGATAATTTGGTGGGACAGCCGATCTCTGAAAGCCTTCAGAGCGTTCCAGATCGCTCGCAACTCCAGAAGATTGATCTGTAGATCGCGTTCTTGGAGGGACCAACTTCCTTGGGTGTGAAGCCCATCGACATGAGCTCCCCATCCCAGGAGAGACGCATCCGTGGTCAGCACTTTTTGCGGCTGAGGAATTTGGAAGGGACGTCCCAGAGTCAAATTGGAGCAAATCGTCCACCAATACAGGGATTTGAGAAAACTCGTGGACAGGTGGATCGCGTCCTCTAGTCCCCCAGCGGCCTGATACCACTGGGAGGCCAGGGTCCATTGAGCAGATCGCATGTGAAGGCGGGCCATGGGAGTCACATGAACTGTGGAGGCCATGTGGCCCAGCAATCTCAACATCTGCCGAGCTGTGATCTGCTGGGACGCACGCACCCGCGAGACGAGGGACAACAAGTTGTTGGCTCTCGCCTCTGGGAGATAGGCGCGAGCAGTCCGAGAATCCAGCAGGGCTCCTATGAATTCGAGTTTCTGCACTGGGAGAAGATGGGACTTTGGGTAATTTATCACAAACCCCAGTAGCTCCAGGAGGCGAATAGTCATCTGCATGGACTGCAGGGCTCCTGCCTCGGATGTGTTCTTCACCAGCCAATCGTCGAGATATGGGAACACGTGCACCCCCAGCCTGCGAAGTGCCGCTGCTACCACAGCTAGGCACTTCGTGAACACCCTGGGAGCAGAGGCGAGCCCAAAGGGTAGCACACAGTACTGGAAGTGGCGTGTGCCCAACTGAAATCGCAGATACTGTCTGTGAGCTGGCAGTATCGGGATGTGCGTGTAGGCATCCTTCAAGTCCAGAGAGCATAGCCAATCGTTTTGCTGAATCATGGGGAGAAGGGTGCCCAGGGAAAGCATCCTGAACTTTTCTTTTACGAGATATTTGTTCAGGGCCCTTAGGTCTAGGATGGGACGCATCCCCCCTGTTTTCTTTTCCACAAGGAAGTACCTGGAATAGAATCCCAGCCCTTCTTGCCCGGATGGCACGGGCTCGACCGCATTGGCGCTGAGAAGGGCGGAGAGTTCCTCTGCAAGTACCTGCTTGTGCTGGAAGCTGTAAGACTGAGCTCCCGGTGGACAATTTGGAGGTTTTGAGGCCAAATTGAGGGTGTATCCTTGCCGGACTATTTGCAGAACCCACTGGTCGGAGGTTATGAGAGGCCACCTTTGGTGAAAAGCTTTCAACCTCCCCCCGACCGGCAGGTCGCCCGGCACTGACACTTGGATGTCGGCTATGCTCTGCTGGAGCCAGTCAAAAGCTCGCCCCTTGCTTTTGCTGGGGAGCCGCGGGGCCTTGCTGAGGCGCACGCTGCTGACGAGAGCGAGCGCGCTGGGGCTTAGCCTGGGCCGCAGGCTGTCGGGAAGGAGGATTGTACCTACGCTTACCAGAAGCATAGGGACCAGTCTTCCTTCCCCCGAAAAATCTTCTACCTGTAGAGGTAGAGGCTGAAGGCTGCCGGCGGGAGAACTTGTCGAATGCGGTGTCCCGCTGGTGGAGAGACTCTACCACCTGCTCGACTTTTTCTCCAAAAATGTTGTCCGCACGGCAAGGCGAGTCCGCAATCCGCTGCTGGAGTCTATTCTCCAGGTCGGCGGCACGCAGCCATGAGAGCCTGCGCATCACCACACCTTGAGCAGCGGCCCTGGACGCAACATCAAAAGTGTCATAAACTCCTCTGGCCAGGAATTTTCTGCACGCCTTCAGCTGCCTGACCACCTCCTGAAAAGGCTTGGCTTGCTCAGGGGGAAGAGCATCAACCAAGCCCGCCAACTGCCGCACATTGTTCCGCATGTGTATGCTCGTGTAGAGCTGGTAAGACTGGATCTTGGCCACGAGCATAGAAGAATGGTAGGCCTTCCTCCCAAAGGAGTCTAAGGTTCTAGGGTCTTTGCCCGGGGGCGCCGAAGCATGCTCCCTAGAACTCTTAGCCTTCTTTAGGGCCAAATCCACAACTCCAGAGTCATGAGGCAACTGGGTGCGCATCAGCTCTGGGTCCCCATGGATCCGGTACTGGGACTCGATCTTCTTGGGAATGTGGGGATTACTTAGTGGCTTGGTCCAGTTCGCAAGCAATGTCTTTTTCAGGACATGGTGCAAGGGAACAGTGGACGCTTCCTTAGGTGGAGAAGGATAGTCCAGGAGCTCAAACATTTCAGCCCTGGGCTCGTCCTCCACAACCACCGGGAAGGGGATGGCCGTAGACATCTCCCGGACAAAGGAAGCAAAAGACAGACTCTTGGGAGGAGAAAGCTGTCTTTCAGGAGAGGGAGTAGGATCAGAAGGAAGACCCTCAGACTCCTCGTCAGAGAAATATCTGGGGTCCTCCTCTTCCTCCCACGAGGCCTCACCCTCGGTGTCAGACACAAGTTCACGGACCTGTGTCTGCAACCTCGCCCTGCTCGACTCGGTGGAACCCCGTCCACGGTGGGGGCGTCGAGAGGTAGACTCCCTCGCCCGCATCGGCGAAGCTCCCTCCGCCGACGTAGTCGGGGAGCCTTCCTGGGAGGTGGCCGCGGTCGGCACCGCACGCGGTACTGACGTCGGGGACCTCAACCTGGGCGATGGGCCAGCCGGCGCCACGCTCGACGGTACCGGAGGCGCAAGCACCGCCGGTACCGGAGGGGTAGGGCGCAACAGCTCTCCCAGAATCTCTGGGAGAACGGCCCGGAGGCTCTCATTTAGAGCGGCTGCAGAGAAAAGCTGAGAGGTCGATGCAGGCGTCGACGCCAGAACCTGTTCCGGGCGAGGAGGCTGTTCTGGGCTGTCCAGAGTGGAGCGCATCGACACCTCCTGAACAGAGGGTGAGCGGTCCTCTCGGTGCCGATGCCTGCTGGGTGCCGAATCCCTCGGCGACCCAGAGCTCTCGGTGCCGACGCGGGGAGGAGACCGGTGTCGATGCTTCTTCGACTTCTTCCAAAGCATGTCACCGGAGCTCCCCGGCACCGACGAGGAGGACGTAGAATCCATCCGTCGCTTCCTCGGGGCCGAGACCGAAGAGGGTCGATCCCGGGGGGGCTGTACCGCAGGAGCCCTCAGGGTAGGAGGAGACCCACCCGAAGGCTCACCGCCACCAGCAGGGGAATGGACAGCCCTCACCTGCACTCCTGACGATGCACCTCCGTCCGACGACATCAGCAGACGAAGTCTCGGTACCACCGACGTCGATACAGTCGCCCGATGCCTCGGCGCCGATGCAGAGGTCCGATGCCTCGATGCAGTCGATGGAGCGGCAGCCAAGGAAGATGGTCCGGACGCTGACGACGTCGATGCACTCGATGCCTCCGGTGCCGATGCCGACGAAGAGCCCGAGAACAAAACGTTCCACTGGGCTAATCTCGCTACCTGAGTCCGCCTTTGTAACAGGGAACACAGACTGCAGTTCTGAGGGCGGTGCTGGGCCCCTAGACACTGAAGACACGCAGAGTGCCTATCAGTGAGCGAGATTACCCGGGCGCACTGGGTGCACTTCTTGAAGCCGCTGGAAGGCTTCGATGTCATGGGCGGAAAAATCACGCCGGCGAAATCAAAAGCCGAAATGGCGAAAATTGAAGCACCAAAATTTAGAGGGAGAAAAATCTCGACCGAGGCCAAAAGAGGCCTACCCCGACAACGAAAGAAAACTTACGGGGCAAAAACTAAGAAATACGGGAAGGGCAGAAAACCCGAAAGGGTCTTCCGGAATACTACCGGAGCGCTTCCCGAACTTTTCTCAAGGAAAAAAAAAGGACAAAAACACGTCGAAAAGGACGCGCGAGGTCGACTCTCTGGGGCACGAACGGCGTAACACGACCGTACCGAGTGCGGACGAAAGAAGACTGGCCGGCTCGAGCCGGTTTCGGGTGGGAAGACGGCCGCGCATGCGCGGTGCGCATGGGCGCGCGAGGACTAGCAAAGGCCTTTGCTAGTAAACTTTCCGATGGAGGGGGCTGCCGAGGACGTCAACCCATCAGTGAGAACAAGCAGCCTGCTTGTCCTCGGAGAAATAGAGTAATAACCAATTCAGATAATAATTAGTTGTTTGAGATATGGTTGTTCTTTGTGAAGGTTTGTATGAATAGGAACGATTTGAGGATTTTGTGGAATCTAGTATATTCCTGTATATTCCTGAAACAATCAGGGCAATAAGGGATAACTGGCATTGTAATGTGACATTGGTTGAATCCTGCTGTGTGACTGACTAATGAGTTTATTTTGTTATGGTAATGGCATGCGGTAACATCAATACAAGTCATCCCTACTATATTTACTACTTCTAAACATTTATATAGTGTTACAACCTATAGGCAGAAACAGGCTCTACAGCATGGAGTGTAGAGTTTAGTCAAGACAGACGAGAGGTGAGAATCAAGGAAAAGAATTTGTTCCGATGCTGGGAGCATTTTGTGTGACAAGGTAAAGCAATGAAAACCAGTTGCGCAGCCAGACCTGTTATTTTGGGTGGGCCTCACAAAATTACCTCCCTTTATTCTGCATCTTGCTTGCTCTTCTCCGCATTTGCCACCCCACCCCCGGATCTGGCATTTGCCACCCCCCCCGGTGTACCTCAGCTTCTTCACTGGCAGTGGCAACAACATGCAACCGCTGCCTGCACCAGTCCCACAGGTTTTCCTCTGCTACATCCCACCAGAGAGGAAACAGGAAGTGATGTCAGTGAGGGCGGGACATGGCAGAGAGAAGTCTGCAGGGCACAGGCAGTGGATGCGCGTTGATGCTCATGCCTGAGAAGGTGATGAGGTATACCGGGAAGGGGGAGGTTTAGAGAGAGGGGGAGCTGTTGCACCTTGTCGGGCGGGGCAAATGCCAATTTTGGATGTAGACAAGAGGGAGAGAGGGGAGCAAGATGGCCACTGCTGAATTGTCTGGGGTGGGCCTGAGCCAAGAATGGGTGGGCCTGTGCCCACCCAGGCCCACCCGTAGCTAGGCCACTGATGAAAACTGAATCCTTGCCCCACTAACAATCTATGGGCCCTATGTACTAAAGTGCGAGGTAACTCTGCAAAAGTGCACTCTGTAAAAAGTAACACAAAACACCTGGAAATGCACAAAAAATGCTACAGTGCCTGCAATTTTTGCTATTGTTGCCTGAAGTGCAATTTTGCAAAGTCACTTCATGAGAAAGTTTACCTAAATGTTTCATTATTGAGCTGCAGTGATGTAAAATCATGCAAAGTAGCTCATTAATGCACAAAAAAAGTGAAAATAGAAACATGAAAAAAGCTTTGTGGGCACATTTTTGCAGAAAACAAATATCAGTTCAGGAGCTCACGTCCTTACTTGGCAATCTGACCTGTAGCAGTAATACCGTGAGACTACCACTAGGGGTCAGAGATGACATTTTGATGAAGGCAGCTGCTGAGGCAGGAGAGAGGAAGATTGCTCCTGATCCCATTATCCTACAAATCCCTTGGATTGAGTTGTGGTGCTCTAGGGTGTCAGCGGGATGGCAGTTATGGGGAGGGGACATAGGGCAGGTTTTTACTTTTGGAAAGGGCAGGGTTTCAAGAAGGGGCATCAAGCCGACTCACCACCAGGGGATCAGGCCCCTTAATGCAACTCAGCCGTAACTAACTGTCTTATGCAGGACCTGCATAACTTCTGGTGGCAAGAAGCAGTCCATTCAACCCCAAATAGTCAATGTTACTGGCCGGACACGGCTTTCAGCATTGATTATCAGGGCCTAATTCTGCCCGAGGCAGTGAGATTAATAAAAAATGCTCACCACCACTGGCCTGCATATTGACTGGTAAATATTTTATTAACGTATTGGCATATAAAGGCTTCACTGTACAACCATGAGAAGCACAGAACAACTTACCTCAGGCTGAAATGGTATAACATCACTGTCATGATAGCACCTGCACTCTTAAGCCAGTTCCAGAGGACGGAGTACACTTCCCACAGTAGCCTCCACACTTCCCCGTTACTTTGGTTCCATCCTGTCAGCAGAATTTAAAATAAAGCTGCAGATGTATTAACAATTTATAGCCCAACCTTCTGGAACAAACTGCAGAAGGTGCGGAACAGTGTCAGAAAAACGGACTGCATGACAGTAATAGGGGGGTGTCTTAACATTGCAGTTCCTAAATCAGAAAGAAATTCTGTCTACTATACCAATAAATAACTGTCATAAAAGTGCACAGCTGTAATTGGCAGTCTGTCAAACATAATATGCACATGCAGTGCATCTCAAGCACCCTCCCAGTTTACCTCATAGCAAGGCGCAGCCAAATGCCTTCTTTATAATGCATCTGCTTATACATATGATATCAACAATTTAGATGTGCTTTATGTTACAAAAATAATATGGTTACTGGATGCACAAAAAACTGAACAAAGGTGGTGGGTGTAAGGAGCAGATGCACAAAGCTTACCATGCTGGGAACATTTGCTTTAGACTGGTTGTAGCCAGTCTAAAGCAAACCTTATTTAGCCAGTAATGCAGAAAGGGGTTTTCTGTGGCTCTAACGTGTGTCGTTAGCAGCCACTGAGAACCTCATGCAAATGTATTACAATGAGCTCATTAATATTCTAAATAGCATTCCGGGGGATGCACAGCTCCAGAGCGCCTAGCTCTAATGAGCAAATTTTATGACAACTCTGGAGCTGTCGGAGAGGAGGGAAGCACAGGCAAGCGTCTGCAAAGGCTGCCTGCTTGTGCTCCCTTACCTCTCATCTCTCGATTTCCTGCCCCTCCCCCACCAGGCAAGGCAACTGAACTCTCGACCTCCCCATCGGTGATGCCCCTGAATACTTTTCTAATATTCCCCGGTGGTCCAGTGGACCCAGGAGCTCCCTCCCCCGCACCCCCTCCAGACCCCCCCCAAAGGCAGCAACCCACTTTCCCTCCCTGTACCTGGAAAAGATGGAGACAGGAGGGCGGGAGCAACACCTCCCACCCTCCTGCCTCAGAGTCCACCCTGCACAAAATGGTGGTGCCAAGCCCCGGCCCAGTGTATGGCTAAGCACCCTATAAGGAGCTTTCTTCTTTATATGGCACATAGCCCCTGCTCAGTGCATCCCAGGATGCACTGGGCTGGGGCTAGGCACCACCCATTTTGTGCAGGACAGGCCTCGCGGCAGGAGGGTAGGAAGTGTAGCTCCCACCCTCCTGCCTCCATCTTTTCCAGGAATGGGAAGCGGGGGATCAGGGTCACTAGACCACCAGGGCCATTGCTGCTTTTGGGGGGTCGAAGGTCCACTGGACACCAGGTATACGTTCTTTGAGGTCGGCAGAGGGTGTTGAAGTCGGGGGTGGGTGTTGGGGTCAGATTGGGTCTCACCAGGAGCTTTCAAATACATTTGACAACAGTGTCAAATGCATTTGACAGCTCGTAATTACACACAGTGACCGATGCACAAAGGGGGCTCCATGCAACTTATTTGCCTGCTATTCCCTTTGTGCATCAGTCACAGTTTGCAACTCATTAAATTTTATCGAAGTAGCTGTATTTTACAGCTGCCTTTGTGCATCGGGTCCTAAGTCCCATCCCTAAAGAGTTTACAGCCTAAATGGAGATAAACGGGGTCATTTTATAACGCTTTTCCTTGTGTATTTCATGTATTACATGAAGAGAAGAGCTCTAATATAATTGCAAGATTGTGAATAAATTTATGCAGTCTTCCAGAAAACAAAATGTTTATTCCTTTAATGCAGGAGTCAGTAATTTGTGATATTATTGCTGGTTAATGACTCCCACAATAAACTAAGTTGCTGTACAATATCATATTATACAGTAGCTTCCTCCCCCCCACCCCAGTGCACACCAAAGAGTGCAATAACAGGGAAATTTTATAAGACAGCATTTAGTTTAACAGGACAAGTAGGTGTTTACTTATGCACCATTTTATAAAGACACATAATCGCATATCTCTATAAAATTTTGCATAAGTGAAAAAATCACACCTACATTCAAGGCATAGACAGTTATACCTGCTTGAGAGCAGTAGTAACTGTCCACCCCTATATTACTAAAATAGATAATGTACACATGTACTGGCAAACTCTGGCCCTGTCCATGTATACTGGCAAACTGAATGTCATCATGTCAACGTGCGTACTCTAAAATAGATAATGTTCACATGTACTAGCAAATTCCGCCCCTGTACACATCTACTGGCAAATTGCATGTCATTGTGTCAACGTGCGTACTTTTATAAGAGGCCATTTACATGCAAAAATGACAAATTAGCCCCTGTGAGGGAGTGAGTAGCAGGCATCCCTAGAAACTGTCCCTCACTGAGGTTACAGTTCAGCCTTACAGCAGGTGGCACTAAACGTGCCATGCCAGAGGGGCAAAGCTCAAGCAAAGAGGAGGTTAAATTTCCTGAGCCAGAACAGTTCAGAGAGGTCCTGAAGCACATGGTGAGTCTCTGAGGCAAGAGGTCTCTGGAAGGGAAGGTCATGAGCAAATTCCAAATGTTAGGTGCCTAAACACTTTGGAAATTAACATCTATATGATGATTTCTACTAAAGCATTCTTCATCTCAGACTGCAATATGACCACCTCATTTCAACCATTTGAAGTAGAGGAGTTTGGTAGCCCTGTTAGTCCACTCTTAAGGTTAGCAATAGAAATCCACACCCATCCTGTTAGAATATCAATGATATGCTTTGATGTCCCCATGCATACCTCCTACCCACCCCCATCCTCCCACCCTGTCAGACTGTCATAGTAATGCTTGAATGTTTTCACTTATGTACACTGTCAGCTAGCACATTTGCTTATTTCCGATCTGACGAAGAAGGGCAACCTTCGAAAGCTAATCAAGAAATGTATTAAGTTATGTCCAATAAAAAAGGTATCATCTTATTTTCTTTTCCATGTTTTATTTTGTTTGATTTCTATTGATAACCATTTGAAGGAATTTTAAGTTCATCCAAGAGAGGAACACAGGAAAGAAGTTGAACTGCTCCTCCCAGTGGGCAAGATTTTCTGTTGGCTGTAGTACCCAGAGAAGGTCTGGGAAAGTGGAGTGGCCTTCAGTGGACGTTTTTACCCGAAGTTAGTGTGAAGATGAGGTTCCAGTAAGCTAGGAGAAATTACTTGGAACCTAAATAAAGAGATCTGAGAAGTGACTGCTTAACCTGTGAGAGCTGTGTCTGGGACAAGCTACAGGGACCTGATTCATGAGGGAAAATACTATATAGTGAGCTGTGGAACCTGCCAAGAACAAAGTTCCAGGATTATGTTTAACAGACTTTATTGAAAGTGAAAAGTCCTTTTTATACAGAATAACGCCTTTCTTTTTGACACTGAACTGCCCTCTGACTGTATTTTTTGGGGACTCCATGCCTTTCTGTCACTCACATGACCAAACCCTCAAAGTGCATAAGGGGCAACTCTGTAATCTAGGTGCCTGAGCTTGCATACACTTTGCACGTGTAAGTGTCTAGAATATTGTGTTCAATTCTAGTCGCCGCATCTCAAGAAAGATATAGTAGAATGTGGAAAAGGTGCAGCGAAGGGCGACTAAAATGATAGCGGGGATGGGATGACTTCCCTATGAAGAAAGACTAAGGAGGCTAGAGCTTTTCAGTTTGGAGAAGAGACGGCTGAGGGGAGACATGATAGAAGCATATAAAATAATGAGTGGAGTGGAACAGGTGGATGTGAAGCATCTGTTCACGCTTTCCAAAAATACTAGGACTAGTGTAGTACATTTAAAACAAATCGGAGAAAATGTTTCTTCACCCAACACATAATTAAACTCTGGAATTCGTTGCCGGAGAACGTGGTGAAGGCGGTTTGCTTTAACCTAAATGGAGAAAATGTTTCTTTTCCTTTTTAAAAAAAACTTCGGGTGTCGGTACCTTTATAGTGGGGTTATGATTTTTTCAAAAAAAAATTTCAAATGTTTGTGAGGATTTTTATTATCGTTCCGGTTGGACTGTTTTATTGGTTCAAGATTTTTTGTTTTCACAGTGACGTCATGATAAGCGAGGGCTCTCTTTAAATATATAATAACAATAAGAAGTCTGCACGTATATAGAGTATGTATAAATAAAGAAAGCAAAGGTATTGCTGTTGGCAGACATCAAGTATTCAATAATGGCACCTGGGCACAGAAAGCCTCCTAACGCACATCCTTGGGGCATCTAAATGGAGGTGGCCAGTTGTCAAATTGCCCCCTCAACGTGAGGAATGGGCATCAGCTGCACATTTCAGTCAACACATGACAACTTGCCATGCATGACCTGCTACCACATCAAACAATGCAGATCACTTAACGCCACCTCAACTGGTTTTTTGCTGTTTCATTTTTGTTATCTTTGCCCTTTGGCAGGACATTATGCTGGAGAGGTCCTTCGTATTTTGCTAAACTCTTCATCTTGTGAATGTTTTTCTCCTGAAGAAAGCCAACTGCTGTCCTATTAAAACATTGTTATCTTTTAAACAAGGTTTTCAGCGGTGCTGACCAATGCCTGAAACAACAATTATTTTGCCAAGTCCTGCTTGGAAAAGTAATTACTGCAAACACTATAGACTGCAGACCAGTTAATACTTGCCAAAGCAAAATCTTTTTTAAAACAGTTTTTGCAGAGTGTACTTTTATAAGAACAGCGGGGATACGGAGCTAGCTTTTTCTTTTGCTGACTTAGCCTTTTTTCCCCCCTGTACAAAAATCTGTAGAACATACAAATGATTCTCATATAAATCTAGTCAATTAGAGCACATGGCTCTTTGCAAGAAGTTACTATCAATATACCTTTCAACAACCCCTTTCTAAACACATCCGTCAGTCAGCACTCTATAAGAAGGCAGAACTGGCGACAGGGATGCTTTTAAGCATAAGCGTAAGCGTTTGCTTACTGTCTCATCATTTTATGAGTTTTAACATCTTAACAGCACACCTCCTACAGTTTTAACTTATTCTTCTACGCTAAGGAGGACTGCGCTGCACAATACAGCACAGGATCCATTATACAAAAATGTTCCCGGGTCGAAACTGAAACCCAGTTAAATCAGGGGTGGCCCAAGATAATCTGCCACCTCCTGCACCCCTGAGGAATGAGCGACCGCCACTTTCTCGACGACCCCTAAGACGAGGAATGAGCTGCCGACGCCTCCACCACCCCCTACCTCGGTTTGCCACCTCCCCCTACTACTACTACTACTTAACATTTCTAGAGCGCTACTAGGGTTACGCAGCGCTGTACAAATTAACAATTAAGGACGGTCCCTGCTCGGAAGAGCTTACAATCTAAAGGACGAAATGTCAAGTTGGGGTAGTTAAGATTTCCTGAGAAGAGGTGTAGTGATTAGGTGCCGAAGGCGACATTGAAGAGGTGGGCTTTGAGCATTGATTTGAAGATGGGTAGGGAGGGGGCACGGCGTATGGGCTCAGGGAGTTTCTTCCTGGCATGGGGTGAGGTGAGACAGAAGGGGCGGAGCCTGGAGTTGGAGGTGGTGGAGAAGGGTACTGAAAGGAGGGATTTGTCTTGAGAGCGGAGGTTACCTTCCTTCCCCAGCCTCCTTCCACCGATTTACCTTTTCTTTCTCGTTTATCCAAAGGCGGTGGCAGCGATTCCCAGAGGCTGCCCTGCCGCCGGTCCTGGCCCCTTCTCTCTACTGTGGCCCGCCTGTCTGACGTAAATTCCTGTTTCCTCGGAGGCGGCGCAATGGAGGTGGTCAGGACAAAAATAGAGATGTGGGATAAACTCAGAGGACCCCCCTATATAGCAAGATTATCGGGATCAAAGCAAAATAAGGGGTTCTTTTACCAAGGTGCAGAAAAAAGGGCCCTGTGCTGTAGGTGGGGCCTGATTTTCCCTTACGCCAGGGCTCTTTATACCACAGCGGGTAAACCCCCCCCCAAAAAAAACCTGCACACATGGCCATGTGGTAAGACAACACTTACCGCATTGCCATGCAATGGGGAGCCCTTAGTGGGTGGCGATAAGGGATCCCTCGCTAACCCATCGGTAACCGGGCAGTGTACGGCAATGCCCGATTACCGCCAGGTTAAAACCGCGCAAACCATTTCCGGGGGGTTTCTTTTTCCCCAAGAAATGGTGCACGCTCGGATCAGGATTGCCACCAGTGGCCGCGTTTGGCAGGTGGTAGTCCCGAGAGAGCGAGCGGTAAGCCCGCATTGGACTTACTGCCGCTCTGCAAAAGGACCCCTAAATGACTTTCACACTTCAAGTCAGCTAAATTTAAGAACCAAGGACTAGAGTCAGTAAACGGTGCTGAAAAATATCTGTGCGGAGCACTGTGCTATAAATGGCGCTCTGAGTTAGGTCCCATCTATAGAATAGCGCTTAGAGTCAATTTCCATGCCAAACTTTAGGCACGAGGATTTACACCAACTGAAACCTGGTGTAAATCCTGGTGCATAAGTTAGGCGCGGATCCCCGGTATTCAGTAATATTGCGCACATATTTAGTGAATGCCCCTGACCAGCCCATATCCCTCCTGTGGCCACGCCCCCTTTGAGTTGTGCGCTATAAGATTTACGTGTGGATCTTTATATAATAGTGCTTAGCAAGACGCACATGGAAATCCAAAATGTTTTCAATTAACGCCAGTAGCATCCAATTATTGGCGCTAATTGGCTTGTTAGCTAGTTGATTGTGCATCTCAGGATAGAATGCAGTTTTGCACGTGTAAATTTGCACGCCATTTATAGAATCCAGAGGCAACTGTGTGTGTAAGTTACAGAATACTAGCACTTGCATGCATGATTATTACAGTTACAAGCCTAAGTACTAGCTGCACGCTCAGCAGTATTTTAGCATGTAAATGCAAGGGAACATACAAATGGGTGGGACTTAAACTGGGCATCGGTGGGTCCCAAATTTATGCACATAACTTACAGAAGAATACTGTAAGTTATGCACTAAACTGCCGCATTTAGGTGCATGCATTTACATCTGATGTTGACATGGCATAAGTTGGCATGCCAGAAAAAAACAGCACAAAGGGCCTTTAAAAACGAAGGGAACAAAATTTTCCTTGAAAAAATAACTTTAATAATGAACTTTGATTGAAGAAAGACCCGACACGGGCCATGTTTCGGTGCTGCCGCACCTGCGTCAGGGGTCACACCAGTGACAAGAGAGGATTCTACAGACAGTTTTCAAACGTCTTGATGTTTTCAATGATATATTCCTCCGATATCACACGATATGGAACTTGGTATCCTCCGATGGTGTGCGTGTAGCTATACATTACATTCGGAGGATACCAAGTTCCATATCGTGTGATACTCGGAGGACTATATATATTTTTTTATTACATTTGTACCCCGCGCTTTCCAACTCATGGCAGGCTCAATGCAGTGGGCAATGGAGGGTTAAGTGACTTGCTCAGAGTCACAAGGAGCTGCCTGTGCCGGGAATCGAACTCAGTTCCTCAGGACCAAAGTCCACCACCCTAACCACTAGGCCACTCCTCCACTGAAAACATCAAGACGTTTGAAAACTGTCTGTAGAATTCTCTCGTCATTGGTGTGACCCCTGACGCAGGTGTGGCAGCACCGAAACACGGCCCGTGTCAGGTCTTTCTTCAATCAAAGTTCATTATTAAAGTTATTTTTTCAATGAAAGAATTTTGTTCCCTTCGTTTTTAAAGGCCCTTTGTGCTGTTTTTTCTGTTTTGACCTTTTTTGTACTTTGTTCGCTCTCTTTGTTACACTATAAGTTGGCATGCCTACATGTTGGCGCATAAATGCCAACATAAGAGCATAAGATTATCCATACTGGGTCAGACTAATGGCCCACCTAGCCCAGTATCCTGCTTCCAACAGTGGCCAATCCAACCCAAACAGTAGCAACATTCCATGCTACCAGTCCCAGGGACAAGCAGTGGCTTTCTCCGTGTCTATCTCAATAGCAGACTATGGACTTTTCGTCAAGGAACTTGTCCAAACCTTTTTTTAAACCCAGATACACTAACCGCTGTTACCACATCCTCCGCCAAAGAGTTCCAGAGCTTAATTATTCATTAAGTGAAAAAATATTTCCTCCTATTTGTTTTAAAAGTGTTTCCATGTAACTTCTTTGAGTGTCCTCTAGTCTTTGTACTTTCAGAACAAGTAAAAAATCGATTTACTTCTACTCGTTCTACATCACTCAGGATTTTGTAGACTTCAATCATATCAGCCCTCATCCATCTCTTTTCCAAGCTGAAGAGCCCTAACCTCTTTAGCCTTTCCTCATATGACAGGAGTTCCATGCCCTTTATCATTCTGGTCACTCTTCTTTGAACCTTTTCTTATTCTGCTATATCTTTTTTGAGACACGGAGATCAGATCTGAATGGAATACTCAAGGTGAGGTCGCACCATGGAGTGATACAGAGGCATTATAATATTCTTGGTCTTATTTTGCATCCCTTTCCTAATAATTCCTAGCATCCTGTTTGATTTTTGGGTGCTGCCGCACCCTGGGCAGAAGATTTCAGCGTATTGTCTACGACACCTAAGTCTTTTTCTTGGATGCTGAGCTCCAAGGTAGACCCTAGCATCAGGTAATTATGATTCGGATTATTCTTCCCAATGTGCATCACTTTGCATTTGTCCACCTTAAATTTCATCTGCCATTTGGCTGCACAGTCTTCCAATTTCCTAAGGTCTTCCTGCAATTTTTCACAACCGCTTGTGTTTTAATAAACTTGAGTAGTTTTGTATCATCTGCAAATTTATTCACCTCACTCGTATTCTATAACTGAATCTGGGCACCCAGATGCCAAATAACACAGCCAGCCAAGGTTGGGGATATAAGGTAAATGCTTTACTCACTGAGCCTGAGGCCTGTTGCTTCACAGGATCAGGCACAAAAAGATAAAGTCTCTTAAATTCAGAGGGAAAAGTCTTGATAAGAGCCTGTGGCTGACAAGGCCCAAACACAGTCCATGGCCTGTGACTGCCACCCCAACCCCCCCCCCCCCCCCCCAACACAATCTGTAAAGTTTCTTTCTCACTCTCTCTGGGCCAGCCAGGCCTCAGAACCAGGCTAACAAGTGTTTAAATGAAAAAGTTGGCTTATCTCAACCAGGTCATAGAAGCTAGATGTACGTAGTGAAGGTGTATACTGGAGAACACTTCTTCTATCCCTGGGCCTCCTTAACCCCACTCTGGCTCTGCCTTTTACAGTTCCCGGTTCCTGTCCTTTCGGCTCCACCCCTCCCGTCTCACTTCCTCTCTGGGCTGGACTAAGGGTTTTCAGGTGGCTCGCAGTACCTGAAGGATAAGGGTGAGGGGAAGTGTTCTATATACCCCATCACAGAGGGGCATAACCTGCATGGAGTGGCCAGTACAATCCTAAATAAAGGCAGAGAGGAGGTAACCTGCACATTTTGTATGGAGCAGCAGAGGTACGACTCTAGCCACCTTACTGGGCTGACTAGATGGACCAGGCTGATCTTTAGCTACAGTCTATAACTAGGCTACACTCATACAGTGGCCAAAAAGAGAGGCTACAAAAATAAACCCATGCAATAGGTTTGGCATCCTTGACAGCTACAGTCGCTATGACTAATCCTGAATAAAACAAATCAATTATCCTGCACTACAACTAAAGAATGGAAGAGAAGAAAGGAAACAATCTCAAAAACAGTGAGTACAACAATTCTGGCTGCTAATTCAGGCTGAACACCAGCTATGACTATTATGAGCCTGGTACTTGAGAAGGGGGAAAAGCTTTCAGCAAAGGAAAATGACTCATCTTTAGAGAAAAGGGCACCCAAGCTCTGACTTCAGTTCTTTTGTAGCACTAAATCTGCCCGTGTTCTAAAAATACTTCCTTAGGAGGGAGTTTTAGCCTGACTTTCCAAAGGATGCTCAAAGCAGCATTATCAGAATTCAGGTACAATGAGTCCCTGCTGCCTACCCCCCCCCCCCCCTCCCGCCCCCAAGAGCTTCCAATTAAGTGGAAACCTCAGGTATTGAAGAGGATAATTTTCTGTAGGTGTCTAGGTTGCAAAATGGCATGTAAGAAATAGGGCTAAAATGATCAAGACCATTTTCATCCAGAGTTTGAGATTGGACAGATTACTGCTTCCTTCACTCTCTGTGGATAGGACCCTTCTAGAAGGTAATGAATCTAAGACGATTTTCATGAATGGAAATACAGATCAGCACACAAGTTATGATTTTTTTGGCATAATCTACACCCAGACAATCAAAGTTTCAGGATATCAACTGTGGATATGTATAACCTAGATTTCCATAGACACTGGCTGGGTATGTCCTAAGGACTGGGCTAAGAATCACTGGCCTAACCAAAAGCCTTTATAACAGGGGTGTCCAACCTCGGCCCTCGCCAGGTCGGGTTTTCAGGATTTTCCCAATGAATATGGAGGAGTAGCCTAGTGGTTAGTGCAGTGGACTTTGATCCTGGGGAACTGAGTTTGATTCCCACTGCAGCTCCCTGTGACTCTGGGCAAGTCACTTAACCCTCCATTGCCCCTGGTACAAAATAAGTACCTGAATATATGTAAACCGCTTTGAATGTATTTGCAAAAACTTCAGAAAGGCGGTATATCAAGTCCCATTTCCCCTTTCCCTTTCCCCCTGTTAGCATACCATGGAGGCAGTGCATGCAAATAGATCTCATGTATATTCAGTGGGGAAATCCCGAAAACCTGACTGGATTGTGGCCCTCGAGGACCGAGGCTGGACAACCCTGCTTTATAAATAGCTGCAGAAAGTTAAACAGCCTTCATCAGCTCAACGCATAGGAAATAACGAGCTTCTATTAGTTTGATATCTATCAGAGGAACCTGGATTTTATTCTAGAATCAGGTCTGTGGCCAGCTGGGTTCATTTCTCAATAAGTGACTAAGAGTCAAAAGCAGCCTTATGCATGTCATTTCCATGTGCTTATAATGTTTTTTTTTAATGAACCCTCCAGGGATAGAAACATACCTACTATACTTGAATGTACACCAGTTCAATAGCCTTCAGACTTGCAAGTTTCTTACACATTCAGGTATGGTAAGTATTTTTCTGTCCTTGGAGGGCCCACAATTAAGAAAAATCACAAAGAGCTGCCATGGGATTTGAACTTTGGTCCCTTGGTTCATAGCTCACTGCGCTGACCATTAGGCTACTCTGCAATGCTGTATAAGATTTTTGTAATTTTAAAAAGATTTTTGCGCCATGAACCTCCATAGTTCCTGAAGTTATTGTCCCTTGCTAGTTTCACATTCAGGGGAGGGAGGGGGACAGCAACTACTAGGGGATTAAGGAGTTAAGGACTTGCCATAATCCCTCCAATAGACAGCTGCTTATTCAGAGTGACCATGATGTGCCAAGCACTAGATCTAAATAACAATGTCCAACTTTTTGAACATAGACATCCCTTCGCCTTCTGAAATTATAGTTGGATGTCCATATTTTGGCTCCTTCCTAATACTGCAGGATCACACCCCCTTTCCACAAGATTTGGCTGTCCATGCAATATGAATGTCTAAATGCTGGCTTTCAGATGTAGTCAGGGGTTAAATAACAGAAGTAACATGATACCATCTTCAGAGATGATTAAATAATTATCTTACGGGTGATTTTTTTATTTCGGCCACTGCATAATTCCCTTGAGATATCCACTTCGTTGTTTCTGGTAAACAGAGGCCAGTCCCATGGAGGTTGATGCTAAAACGACCCTGAAAAGAAAAATAATAAAAGATGTTTCAGCTCAAGAAATAAACACACAATTTATTGCCTAAGACTATGTGGGGGAGGGGGAGAGGCATACACAGTGCATACGACCTATAAGAGAATTCTGCTGGATTCCTTCTAAAGCCCCAGTGTGCTCGTCTCCTTCTTATGAAAGTGTTTGTTTTAATGACTCAGAAATAGGAAGTTATTAGCCATTTTATTACTGGTTTACTCTAGTGAATGCTGCACTGTAGAAGAAAGGTAACCATATCAGTGTAAACAAAAACAAATTTGATGAGTCAAATCCCAAGCTCAGTTGAGCGACACATCACAAAGGAAGTGCTCTGATTTGTGAGACTGGACAGTGATTCTCAAGAGAAGCTTGACGTTAGGCAGAGAGAGGAGGAAAGCAGATTATTACAGAAGGGAGTAGGGCTTCCAAGATACCCAGTACCAAGGGGAGATTTTAGGCCAGGGCTGCACTTCTGGCAGCCCCAATGTGATGCATTCTGGTACCTACAGCACTGATTTCAATGAGTAGAATTAGGGACTACAGATGTCACCTGGCATTGGGATGCATGTCCAAATCGAACCCCCCCCCCCCTCCTTCCTGGAACTAGCAGATCTGGGAGAATGAGTTCTGAGAGTGTAGACAAGGCAAGGCTATCAAAGGTGGTCTGGTGTGGTAGTGAAATAAGATGTTTTTCAGAGGTCCTGTACTGATGGCCAAAATGCCACCATTCTACTTTATTCGGAACTGGGTCCTGGTAAAGGAAAGAGGTGTGGCTCATGCACCAACCCAACCCCCTCCCATCTATTGCTATGCCAAACTGCAGAGCCATCTTTAGACTCATGTGACCCAATCTTCTCCCATCAGCTGCTGTTCTACACTGCAGAGCCATCTTTAGACTCGTGTGACCCAATCTTCTCCCATTAGCTGCTGTCCTACACTGCAGAGCCATCTTTAGACTCGTGTGACCCAATCTTCTCCCATTAGCTGCTGTCCTACACTGCAGGGCCATCTTTAGACTCATGTGACCCAATCTCCTCCCATCAGCTGCTGTTCTACACTGCAGAGCCATCTTTAGACTCATGTGACCCAATCTTCTCCCATCAGCTGCTGTTCTACACTGCAGAGCCATCTTTAGACTCATGTGACCCAATCTTCTCCCATCAGCTGCTGTCCTACACTGCGGAGCCATGTTTAGACTCATGTGACCCAATCTCCTCCCATCAGCTGCTGTCCCATACAGGAAAGACATCTTTAGACTCATGTGACCCAATCTCCTCCCATCAGCTGCTGTTCTACACTGCAGAGCCATCTTTAGACTCATGTGACCCAATCTTCTCCCATCAGCTGCTGTTCTACACTGCAGAGCCATCTTTAGACTCATGTGACCCAATCTTCTCCCATCAGCTGCTGTCCTACACTGCGGAGCCATGTTTAGACTCATGTGACCCAATCTCCTCCCATCAGCTGCTGTCCCATACAGGAAAGACATCTTTAGACTCATGTGACCCAATCTCTTCCACCTGCTGCTAACCCACACTCAGAACCATCTTTAGATTAATGTCCATAAAACGTTAAATAACCACCTGGGGCGTCCAATTGTCTCAGGAATTGGTTCATTGTTGGAACCTTTGTCCCAGTATTTTGGTGCATTTCTTCAACCGTTGGTACCAAAACATTAAATCTTATGTTTGGGACTCTGCTCATTTGTTGTTACAATTGCAGCAATACCAATTACTTGAAGATCAATCAGTTTACCTAGTAACAATGGATGTTTTGACATTGTGCATTACTCGTCAAAAAGCACTTGTAGTAACACATAAGATAGATTTTTGATGTCCTTAATGTATTTTGTTTTGGAGAAGAATTATGTTTTTATTTTCAGATCAGTTTTCTTTGCAGATTAAAGGCGCAGCGATGGGGTCTACAGCAGTGGCGTAGCTACGTGGGGCCGGGGGGCCTGGGCCCCTGTAGATTTGGCCCTGGACCCCCCTCCCGCTGCCAACCCGCCATCGCCTGCCTTTGCTGTTTCTGACGCCTTACGTCCTGCACCGTGCATGTAGCCCCGTGCAGGACGTAAGGCGTCAGAAACATGATCACACAACGAAGGTGCCGGAGTCGACCTGCGCTGAAGAAGACTGTTTGGCTGGCGGGGATTGGGGACCCCCGCCAGCAAACAAGGTACCTGATGTAGTGGCGGGGCAGGGGGTAGGCAGTGGCGGCGGGGGGGGGTTGCGGTTGCGGCGGCGGGGTGGTCCAAAATGGTGGGAGGGGGGTCAGCGGCAGGGGGAGGTGGCTAAACAGTGCCCCCACCTCAGCTCTGGCCCCCCCCTCCCGCCGAGGTCTGGCTATGCCCCTGGTGCTCATTATTACTTGTTAAGAGCTGTTATCAACGCTGATTAACTTGTTAAGCCAATTAAGTTATGTGCATTGCTATAGAATCCGTGCCGATTTCGGCGTGGATCTCTAGGCGCACTGCATAGAATCCGGGGGTATATGCTGAACATCAATGGTTAATGTTACCCAAGCCTGACAATGCTATGCAGGAAGTAAAGGTGTTCTGCCTTATTCCCCAAAATGTTTGATGTGAAGTGAATAATATAAAAACATTGGCAAGTATTAGAGTTTTACTCTCAATTAAGTTTAACACCTAGATTTGTGCATGAGAAGTAAAATTTGGGGGGATCAATTAATGAGTTCTATGTTACCCACTACAGCTTTGAGAAATGAATCTTGTCAGATTGGACATTTTAGCTGTGGACAATGTAGTGGCTGTGATTTAGTTTGGACATCACAGGTGCCAATCCCTGGTCAAAATAAAGTATTTTATTTAAAACAGAAGTCAGATTTTACTACTGCAGAATTCGTGTATTGTATCAATTGTCCTTGTGAGAAATATTATATTGGATATACCACATGTAAAATTAAAGTATGAATAGCTGAACATTTAAGTAATATAAGACAATCCAGAATGAAAGTGCCATTGGTTGAAAATAATCACCAATTACATGATTTCAGATTTGTAGTACTACTGACAATGCATTTTCCAAGGGGGGGGGGGGAAATAATATTTCACAAGCTTTGCTATGTAAAGAACAGAAATTTACTTTTACTTTTGAATGGAACACAGGTTCTCCAACAGGTCTCAACAGGGAAGTAGAGTGGATGTCATTATAAGGTTCTTGTAGAGCCAGGGCTGCAGAGAGCCTGAGCTGGGCCCGGGGCAAGGCCGCCCCCAGCCCCCCCCCCCCAAGGATCGCCATCGCCCCACCTCCCCCCAATCGCTACTGCTGTCGCTTCCCTCTCCTGCTCCCAGGCCACCGGTGCTGCAGTCCCCAGTCTCCACCTACCTACCCTCAGCTCCCTTCTGTCTGCAATCTGACCACCTTCATTTAAAAAAAAACAAAAAAAATCTGAAACCGGCAGTGCACCGCCTTCTGTGTGAAAGCGGCAGATCACCTCGGGCAGGCCTTCCCTCACTGTGTCCCGCCCTCGCGGAAATAGGAAGTTACATCAGAGGAGGGCGGGACACAGTGAGGGACGGGCCGCCCGAGGCGATCTGCCGCTTTCACACAGAAGGTGCTGCGCTGCCAATTTTGAGTTTTTTTTTAAATGAAGGTGGTCGGATGGCAGACAGAAGGGAGCTGAGGGTAGGTAGGTGGAGACTGGGGACTGCGGCGCCGGCGGCCTGGAAGCAGGAGAGGGCAAGAGACCCCGGTGCCGGGCCCTCCTTGGAGTCCCGGGCCCGGAGAATTTTGCCCCCCCCTCTCAGCGGCCTTATGTAGAGCATGTGCTGTGATCATCTTACTTGATTTGAAAAGCAGGCTTAGCATCTTCGCTTCTCCTGAGCACCATCTTGGAGTGGAGTGGTGCTTGACCTTCTGTATGTCAATTAATATATATGAAGAAGTCTTGATTTATTGAAGATATTTGCTTTATTGTTTTCATTTTTGAACACTGATTTCTTCCCTTAAAGAAGCCAATATAGTTGGCGAAACTTGGATCTGAGTTGGGAAGATGAATTTTAGGAAGATGAATTTCATGGATTGAGAACCTGCATGACCCTGCATCCATTGCACATAGTTATTTCAGCTGCCGACATTGTCTTTCAAGTGTACAAACCGTGAAGAATGAGTGATTGGAAGTTTCATCGAATAAGATAAGTACTGAAAAAGTTGATTACAGTGCTTATTGTGGACATTAGATTTGGACTAAGTGGGAGGCTTGATGTGCAATGATTGATGACAGTGGCTGAAAGTGAATTTTTTTCATGTTATTTATAAGGCACGATTTGTTTTCTGAGCACATGATATCACATTATAATTTTTAAATAACTTTCTGGTTGTTTGTGGTGATGTGACAGCAATGTAATGGAAATAACCAGCTGGCTGAATACAACTAAAGAGTAAAGATTTTTGCAACTCTTACCCTTTCGGACACACTCCTTACACAAATTAATATACAGACACAAAATGTTATAGAATGTACAGATTTTTTTTCTTTTAAATGTCTTCTCGCTCTTTGACTGTAGAGGGCACCGATACACTTCTTTCAGATTTGGTTTGCATGCCTCCTCTTTAATTTGGAAAGAGGCTTATGAACATGTAATATATACCACTTTGGGTGAATTTCTTCAAAAAGGCCATAATTAAATTACTGTAAATAAAATAAAGACACTGCTGCTCTTCAGTCAGATCTAAAAATATGACTCTGTACCTATAGTTCCAATTCTGCTTGGAAAGAGAGAAATACGGATCTATACAAACAATGGAGGCCAAACCGGAACAGTATCTGCCTGTCAGAAAGGGCAAGGGAAATGGGACTTGATATACCGCCTTTCTGAGGTTTTTGCAACTACATTCAAAGCGGTTTACATATATTCAGGTATTTATTTTGTACCAGGGGTAATGGAGGGTTAAGTGACTTGCCCAGAGTCACAAGGAGCTGCAGTGGGAATTGAACTCAGTTCCCCAGGATCAAAGTCCACTGCACTAACCACTAGGCTACTCCTTCACTAGCAACATGCCATGTAGAAGCCTGCCTTTGCAGATCAGCAATGTGGCCGCGCAGGACATCAGACTCAGAAACAGAACGAAGGAAGAAGAGGACCTCGGCTGGCGGGGGTTGGGGTCCCCCGTCAGCAAAGGTAGGCGACGGTCAGGGCCGTGCCGATGCGGTAAGCGGGGTAAGCACCGCAGGGGGGCGCCCACCTCTGGAGGGCGCAGCCGCGGTGCTTACCCTCGCCCCGCGCCGCCGAGGCCTTTAAATCTTTTACTTCGGTCGCAGCAGCCAGCAGCGTCAGTTAAAGCGCTGCCGACCAGTGGCGTAGCGTGGTGGGGGCGGTCCGCCCCGGGTGTCACCAGAAAGGGGGGGTGCCGCCGCTCCCGCTGCTCTTCTTCCTGGCACCCCCCGTACCAGCCCTTTAAAAATAAATTGTCGACATGATAGCGAGCGCAGCACCTCGTGTGCAAGTAAAAGAAGCGGATCCGATCATCTCATTGGGCCTTCCCTCACTGTCCCGCCCTCCTCTGACGCAACTCCCTATTTCCTCTAGGGCGGGACAGTGAAGGAAGGCCCAATGAGATGATCGGATCCGCTTCTTTTACTTGCACACGAGGTGCTGCGCTCGCTATCGCGTCGGTAATTTCTTTTTAAAGACCGGGTGGCAGGGAGAAGATGAGGCAGGGTGAGGGTGGGGGACAGATGGGGTGAAGGTGGGGGGGGGGACTCAGATAGCAGAAGGGACTGGGTGGGAGACAGATGGGGTGAGGGGGACTCGGATGGGCAGAAGGGACTGGGTGGGAGACAGATGGGGTGAGGGTGGGGGGCACTTGGATAGCAGAAGGGACTGGGTGGGAGACAGATGGGGTGAGGGTGGGGGGCACTTGGATAGCAGAAGGGACTGAGTAGGAGACAGATGGGGTGAGGGGGACTCGGATGGGCAGAAGGGACTGGGTGGGAGACAGATGGGGTGAAGGTGGGGGGCACTTGGATAGCAGAAGGGACTGGATGGGAGACAGATGGGGTGAGGGGGACTCGGATGGGCAGAAGGGACTGGGTGGGAGACAGATGGGGTGAGGGTGGGGGGCACTTGGATAGCAGAAGGGACTGAGTGGGAGACAGATGGGGTGAGGGGGACTCGGATGGGCAGAAGGGACTGGGTGGGAGACAGATGGGGTGAGGGTGGGGGGCACTTGGATAGCAGAAGGGACTGGGTGGGAGACAGATGGGGTGAGGGTGGGGGGCACTTGGATAGCAGAAGGGACTGAGTGGGAGACAGATGTGGTGAGGGGGACTCGGATGGGCAGAAGGGACTGGGTGGGAGACAGATGGGGTGAAGGTGGGGGGCACTTGGATAGCAGAAGGGACTGGGTGGGAGACAGATGGGGTGAGGGGGACTCGGATGGGCAGAAGGGACTGGGTGGGAGACAGATGGGGTGAGGGTGGGGGGCACTTGGATAGCAGAAGGGACTGAGTGGGAGACAGATGGGGTGAGGGGGACTCGGATGGGCAGAAGGGACTGGGTGGGAGACAGATGGGGTGAAGGTGGGGGCACTTGGATAGCAGAAGGGACTGGGTGGGAGAAAGATGGGAGAAGGGGCATAGAGCTGGAACTGGGGTCTGAAAAGTGAGCAGGAGGGAGAATGGGGTCATGCCTGGGGCAGGGGTGGATGGGAGAATCAATGGATCTGGAACTAGGGGCAGCCGCAGGTGAGAACTGGGAGCCGAAAAGAGGGGGCAGTGAGAGAGGGGGGATAGATCCTGGATGGAATGGGGAGTGAGAGGGAGGGCAGACCCTGAATGGATGGGAGGGGGAAAGAGAGAGGGCAAATGGTGAATCGAAGGAGCAGAGAGAAAGGGCAGACAGTGGATTGAAGGGAGTGAAAGAGCAGACAGTGGATGGAAGGGGGCAGAGATAGAGGGCAAATGCTAGAGGGAAAGGAGAGAGAGCGGGCAGATGGTGGATGGAAGGGGGAGAGAGAGATGGCAGACTGGGGCAGATGGTGGATGGAAGGGGCAGAAATAGAGGGCAGATGTGGATGGAAGGGACATTAGAGAGGGCAGACACTGGATGGCAGAGAGAGAGAGCGAAGACAGATGCTGGATGGAAGGAAGACGGTGAAAAGAAGATGAGGAAAGCAGAAACCAAAGACAACAAACTGTAAATATATATTTTTATTATTTTGCTTTAGGATATAGTATTTTAGCTGTGTTAATAAATGTTTATAAATAGAACATGTAAATAAGGTAATCTTTTTATTGGACTAATTTTAATACATTTTGACTTAACTTTCAGAGAACAAAACCCCCTTCCTCAGATCAGGATAGGACACTGTAACAGTACTATACTGAATTGACCTGAGGAAGGAGGTTTTGGCCTCTGAAAGCTAAATGTATTAGTCCAATAAAATGATATTATTTGTTTTATTTCTATTTGTTAATTTGTAATGTGGTGATTGGTATTTGTTAGTTTTTTCAAATTTACATCTGCTGTCTTTATATTTTGCACAGTACTAGAGGACATTTTCTGTTTCTGTGGTGTTGCATTGTATGCAGAGTCTGGCATCGGGGGTTCAGTTTAATTTTTGTCTAAATAGAAAGTTTATGATTACTTATTCTATAGTGGATTAGGGTGTATCTGTGTTTGTGAAAAAGACATGGCTTTCAGTTGGCATTGACTGTGCAGGATCGACGATCTGTACTATTCTATCTGGTTTCGTTTTACAATAGGTGAATTGATGTTCTAGTGCTCACTTAAGATGCTTTCCTTTTCCTTGTGTGACTCGTAGAAACGACTGCTTATAGTATGGTAGAATTGCTCTATAGGTCGTGAGTGTTTTGTATTCTCGGTATGCCTAGTACTGGATTTGGGGGGGGGGGGGGGGGGGTTAAAAAATGACCGGCCCCGGGTGTCAACTACCCTAGCTACGCCACTGCTGCCGACGTCTGCCTTCCCTTGCACTCGTTGGTTCCCTCAGTGTCCCGCCTTCTTCTGACGTCAGAAGAAGGCGGACACTGAGGGAACCAAGAGCGCGAAGGGAAGGGAGACGTCGGCAGCGCTCCGCTTTCACTGACGCTGCTGCGACCGGAAGTAAAAGATTTAAAGGCCCCAGGGCACGGAGGGAAGGGCAGAGAGGCATGGATGGGAGGGCAGGGCCCAGGGAGAGGACAAATTGCTGGAAGGGGAGGGGAGAGAGGATTGCTGCTATGGATGAAGGAGGGAAGGGCAGAGAGGGACAAGGATGGACATGGGGGCCCAGGGAGAGGACAAATTGCTGGAAATGGAGGGGAGGGGAGAGAGGAGGATTGCTGGCTATGGATGGAGGAGGGAAGGGCAGAGAGGGACAAGAATAGACATGGATGGGAGGGCAGGACCCAGGGAGAGAGGAGAAATTGCTGGAAATGGATATAGAGCAAGAAATGAAGAAGAAAGGAGAAAAGTAAAGAAATAAATGGAAAGGAAGCCCTGGAAATGGAGTTAAGAGGACAGATAGCAGCAGAATCAGATACTGGACCAGCATGATCGAAAAAAGAAAGTCACCAGACAACAAAGGTAGAAAAAAATCATTTTATTTTCATTTTAGCGTTTGGAATATGTCCACTTTGAGAATTTACATCTGCTATCTTATTTTGCAATGTATAGCAATTTGTTTCTAAGAATATTGCTGACAATTCCTTTCAGTGTGGCAAGTGGTGAGCGATCATTTTCATGGGGAGGGGCGTGATCATTTTCACGGGGGGGGGGGGGGGCGCCAACTGATAGTCTGCAGGGGGCGCCAGAGACCCTAGGCACGGCCCTGGCGACGGTGGGTTGGCGGCGGGAGGGGGGGTCAAGAGGGTCGTCGGCAGGGGGGTCCAGGGCCAAATCTATGGGGGGCCCAGGCCCCCATGGCCCCATGTAACCACACCCCTGACAGGTACACGTGGAAGAATGTGCACATTATATTTAAAATCAAATCCCTGCATGTTTTTCCCCCTCCCTGATCCAGCATCACCCCCCATCCCTCAGGATGGTCCACTTTTCTGCAGTTAAATATATCCACCTGGCAAAGCCAGGGGTCCTTTTACGAAGCTGCAGCAAAAGAGGGCCTGCGCTGGCATCGACACGTGTTTTTGATGCGCCCCGAGGTCCCCTAAACGTTTTTTTTCAAGGAATGGCCATGCGGCAAGTGAAGCACTTGCCGCACAGCCATTTCGGGGGACTTTTACCGCCACCCACTGAAGTGGTGGTAAGAGCTTCTGTGCTAACCCTGCAAACTGGGCAGCACAAGGCACTTCCCGATTACTGCTGAGTACACACCAGCACTACAAAAATTTGCATTGCTGGAAATGGCGTGTTGTAGCCCAGTGGTACTTCCCTATCAGCGAGCGGTAAGCCCGCATTATGCTTACTGCCACTTGGTAAAAGGACCCGGGGCCCTAAACAGGTACATTCCCTTGCTGTGAAGGGGGAAGTTTCATTTCCATGGATCTAGCTAGCTCAGGGGTGGACCACCACAGTCCTCAAGGGCCACCACCCAGTTGGGTTATCAAGATTTCCACAATCAACATGCATGAGATTGATTTGCACATATGGCTTTCATTGTATGCAAATATTTCTCATGCATATATTCATTATGGAAATTTTGAAAACCCGATTGGTTTGTGGCCCTCGAAGGTTGTGGTTGCCCACCATTGGCTAGCTAATTCTTTAGCATTGTTAGATTCCTTTGCAGCTGTCCTTCCCATCTAGGGGGGGCATATTATATGGAGGGACAACATTTTAAGGTCACAGAAACATCACAGGCATAGGGTGTCATATTGGCTGATTCAACCTGTCTAATTTCCCTCATTTACCAGGTCTGGTGTTAGAGTGGAGGAATGGCCTAACGGTTAGTGCAGCAGGTTGTGGACTTGGGGAACCAGGTTTGATTCCCGTTGCTGCCTGACAATCGGCAGTGGGTTGAGATCCTGGGGAACCCACGTGACCCTGGGCATGTCACTTAGCCCTCCATTGCCCCAGGAACCACATGTAACCTAGATTGTAGGCCCATAAGGTACAGTGCAAAGTACCTAAAATAGAAATTGTAAACCACATAGTTGCCTCAGGGACCACTTGTGGTATATTATGTGCTATAAATAAACATACAGGGGCCCAGGCAGGGGGACCCATAGCCTACCTTCAGGCTATGCCTTCTTCAGCAAAAGGCAGGCTTGGGATCCAGGGCAACTGCCCAGGTTGCTACTCCCTAACACCAGCTCTTTTGTTTTCTGTGCCCCAATGGACTCTACCCAGCCTTTGGCTGTCTCTTCCCCTTGCCTTATTACCATATCTGTGTCTCCTCCAGTCAAGCAGCAGCTAAGCTATTCCAGACATCTATCACCCCCTCAGCAAAATATCAGCATTTTGAAAAAAATGACCTCTTTGGAACTGGTTCAGTCACAGCTAAATGACAAACGGTCTTTTTAAAATGAGAGGCTACGGGTATTCACTGGTAATGTAAATATTTCTGCAGCTATCACAGTTTAAAGAGTGTTAGTATTTTTCTTCAGGGACTAGGCAGTCGGGAAGTTTACTGGAAGGAAAGACAGAAATGCCAGTATAAATAATGGAATTACCAATGGAGACAGGGCATAAAACAATGTGCAGCTAAGGACAGAAGAAAGAGAAAGCATTTCCTGCTAGGTGTTTAGAGAAAAAGAGACAAATTCCACATTTTTTAAAAATCTAAGGGGCCTATAAACTAAAATGTGCTAAGCCCTAATGTGAATTTAACGTGCAAGAAAAAGCTTATCGCAAAACGCGCTAAAGTATTATGCTGTAATTTGCCTGTCAGTATGCACTAATCGAGAACTATTTTCAAAAGTTTTTTCAGGAGGGGGGGGGGGGTGTCATGTGCAGGGAATGGGCGTGGAAGCATTATCCAGATAGCGTGTTCACATTAGTACGTGCTAACTGGGTAACACGGATTTTAATGCAGGAGCACTTACCTCAGGATTCTATATAGCGCGCCTAGCGTTCCGCGCTGAAATCCAAGTGTATTCTATAACAACGCACGTAACTTTATTGGCTTAACAAGTCAATCAGGGTTGCTAACAGCACTTAACAAGGAATAATGAGCATGAATTGGCAATAATTTGAATTTGCGCGCACAATTCCCCAAGCGTATTCTCTAACGCACTGCGCCTAAATTTTAATGCGTGCAGGCAAAAAGTGATGCGGTTATGGGTGGGGAAATGGGTGTTTCATAAGTTACATACGTTGTATAGAACATGGCCCTCTGTGCCTAAATCTTCGCACCGGGATTTACGCCATGTTTTCGTTGCTGTAAATGGATGCTGTATTCTATGTACTGCGCCTAAATCTAGGCACCGCTTATAGAATACGCTTAGGTAGAAATGTTTTCCACGTGGATTTTTAAGCAGCATATATAGACCTATACGTCTAGCTCCATCTCTACCTGCTTTCAAATCTATGCTGAAAACCCACCTTTTCACTGCTGCTTTTTAGCTCCTAGCCACTACTCAATTGCCCTCCCCTTGTCCCTTCCTTCCTTCTCACCCATTACTTCCCTCACCCGTAACTGTCTTGTCTGTCTGTATTATTTAGATTGTAAGCTCTTTTGAGCAGGGACTGTCTCTTTGTATCAGGTGTTCAGCGCTGCGTGCGTCTGGTAGCGCTATACAAATGCTAATAATAATAATATAGAATCTGGCCCATGGTGATAAGTGCCCCCACGTTAATTTTTTTGCAGGTCTCGTGTACTAATGGAAAAATTAGTGTGAAACCTGAAAAAAGAAAAAAACCCTATTAGAGGGATGTGTTAAAAATGGGCTTAGTGCGCTGAAAAGTCCAGCGTTAAAACATGCTAAGCTCATTTCTTAACGCATCTTAGTAAAAGGGCCCCTAACTTGCCTAAAAGAACACATGTAAGTAATTTTTCTTGTAAAATACAAATTAAATGGTATTTAAAAAATAGATCATAATAAAAACATTTGAACTAAACTTATGATATACTATAGATGATGTCACTTTGGAGCCCTTTTACAAAGGCGCGCCAAAACGTGGCCTGCAGTAGAGTGGGCACGTGAATTAGACACGTGCTGACACCATTTCTCCACCGCGTCTGGAAGAAAGGGGGGTATTTTGGGACGGGAAACGGGTGTGCAGCAAATAAAAACCAGCACGTGTCTATTTACGGCCTGAGCCTTTAACGCCTCCCACTGACTTCGCGGTAAGGGCTCATGCGTTACCCACACAGTAACCATCCAGCGTGCGCCAACTGCCGATTGCTGCCAGAAACGCCCCCGAGGGTAGAAAATTATTTTCTACTGCGTGTTTTCTGCGCACGCCAAACTTGGAATTATCGCCAGGCACATGCGCTAGCCAGGCAGTAATGCTGATTTGACGCTCGCTGCACATGCATAAGCCATTACGTGCATTTGTAAAAGAGCCACACTATTAGGATAAACGCATTTGAGCTCTACCCTCCTAATCAGATCAGAACTAAACATTTACTTTAGGGGCCTGTTTATTAAAATGCAATGAAATTTTGCACTTACTCCTCCTGATTGTATGAATGTTGCCAAAAATTGCATGTGCAAATTTGGTGGTGTGCCGAATTTGCGTGTGCAATTTAATTGAATAACAAGTCAATGAGTGCCAACGATTGGCTTTTGAACAAGCAATTCTTGGCGCTAATTGAAATCAATTAATATTTACACAAGTAGATTTAGGCACGTGATCTGTGCCTGAATTTAACGGTGCGTTCTGGAAAAGGGGGTGCAGAAATGGGAGGGTCATGGATGTTTCGGGGCGGGTGAGGATTCAAGATAGGCACACAAAAGGGATTACATAAGTACATAAGTAATGCCACACTGGGAAAAGACCAAGGGTCCATCGAGCCCAGCATCCTGTCCACGACAGCGGCCAATCCAGGCCAAGGACACCTGGCAAGCTTCCCAAACGTACAAACATTCTACACATGTTATTCCTGTAATTGTGGATTTTTCCCAAGTCCATTTAGTAGTGGTTTATGGACTTGTCCTTTAGGAAACCGTCTAACCCCTTTTTAAACTCTGCCAAGCTAACCGCCTTCACCACATTCTCCGGCAACGAATTCCAGAGTTCAATTATGCATTGGGTGAAGAAACATTTTCTCTGATTTGTTTTAAATTTACTACACTGTAGTTTCATCGCATGCCCCCTAGTCCTAGTATTTTTGGAAAGCGTGAACAGACGCTTCACATCCACCTGTTCCGCTCCACTCATTATTTTATATGCCTCTATCATGTCTCCCCTCAGCCATCTCTTCTCCAAGCTGAAAAGCCCTAGCTTCCTTAGTCTTTCTTCATAGGGAAGTCGTCCCATCCCCGCTATCATTTTAGTCGCCCTTCGCTGCACCTTTTCCAATTCTACTATATCTTTCTTGAGATGCGGTGACCAGAATTGAACACAATACTTAAGGTGTGGTCGCACCATGGAGCGATACAACAGCATTATAACATCCTCACACCTGTTTTCCATCCCTTTCCTAATAATACCCAACATTCTATTCACTTTCCTAGCCGCAGCAGCACACTGAGCAGAAGGTTTCAGTGTATTATCAACGACGACACCCAGATCCCTTTCTTGGTCTGATTCTGTGTGTAGATTTAGATGGGGGCATTTGCACTACATTTTCGTTGGAGCAAATGGATGTGCCTAAATTCACATGCGACTGCTGTGCTTAAGCACCATTCTATAAATTGCTCTTAACTTTAAGAGAGGCTTATAGAATAGCACTTAAGCATTTTTTTCAGTGCCAATATTTTAGGCACACTTTATAGAATTCACCCCACTCCGATAATGATTTCGTCTTCATCACTTTCACTACCAAGAAAATGTCCCATGCATGTAGCACCCGTTCTGTGAAGAAATAACATTTTCTCTTGAATCTATATCCTCCATCCTCACATCTTAATCCTAAGTTCTGGAAAGTTCTTTCCTATTTCAAATACTATACTGTGAATACATCTCTCTGTACTGACATTCTCTCTAAAAAAGAAATATCTTTAGCCAATCAAGCAATCAATCGCTGACACCCAACAACTGTGAGGTGTAATTAGCTTACCTGTGGGCATTTAGCTGCGCTGTAGCAGTCACCAGCAGTGGCAAAAGGAACCGGTCGTCCATCATGTGTCCGTGCAAACTGCAAATCGGTCGCTGCAAAAAGCATTTGGTAAATTAGGAAAGTTGTGGATAAATTGATGGTATGCTTCCTTGATCACTGCATCTATAATACAGTGGAAACATGGCACACGACTGACAAAAAAGCAAGACTTTTGGGAGCTGTCTTATGAAAAAAATCATTGTTTAGCATGCAAATAAATGAGGTCTTTTTAGAAGGATAGCACATTATCCGCCTTATTTTCGAAAGAGAAAGACGCCCATGTTTCGACCCAAATCAGGAGATGGGTGTCTTTCTCTTGTGGGCGGCCAAATCGGTGTAATCGAAAGCCGATTTTGGGCGTCTTCAACTGCAATCCGTCGCGGAAACGGCCAAAGTTGACGGGGGCGTGTCGGAGGCGTGGTGAAGGCGGGACTGGGGCGTGGTTATCAGCCGAACAGAAATGGCGGCTTTTGCCGATAATGGAAAAAAATAGCCGTTTTTAGCGAGAATTTAGGGCACTTTTTTTGGACCCTTTTTTTTCACAAACAAGTCCCAAAAAAGTGCCCTAAATGACCAGATGATCACCGGAGGGAATCGGGGATGACCTCCCCTGACTCCCCCACTGGTCACTAACCCCCTCCCACAAAAAAAAAAACAACTTTTAAAAATTTTTATTTCCAGCCTTTATGCCAGCCTCAAATGTCATACCCAGCTCCTTGACAGCAGTATGCAGGTCCCTGGAGCAGTTGTTAGTGGGTGCAGTGGACTTCAGGCAGGCGAACCCAGGCCCATTCCCACCCCCCTACCTGTTACACTTGTGCTGGTTAATGCTGAGCCCTCCAAACCCCCCCAAAACCCACTGTACCCACATGTAAGTGCCCCCCTTCACCCCTTAGAGTTATGGTAATGGTGTAGACTTGTGGGCAGTGGGTTTTGGGGGGATTTGGGGGGCTCAGCACACAAGGGAAGGGTGCTATGCACCTGGGAGCTCTTTTACTGGTTTTTTTTTTAATTTGTAAAAGTGCCCCCTAGGGTGCCCAGTTGGTGTCCTGGCATGTGAGGGGGACCAGTGCACTACGAATTCTGGCCCCTCCCACAACCCAATGCCTTGGATTTGTTCGTTTTTGAGATGGGCGCCTTCGGTTTCCATTATTGCTGAAAACTGATAGCACCCAGCTGTAAAATGGCCAACTCCTAGGCATTTGCCCTGCACAACCCGTATTATCGGAAAAAAGATGGGTGCCCATCTTTTTTCAAAAATACGGTTTGTCCCATTCACGGAAATAGGCGCCCACGGATATAGGCGCCCATGGAGATGGGCGTTCGCGTTCGATTATACCCCTCTATGTACACAAGTAAATGCCAGTTTTACCATGTATTTATTTATTTATTTAACATATTTATATTCCGTGTAGTCCATAGTTCCTAGTGGCTTACAATTTCAACACACAAACTACTACTACTACTACTACTACTACTTATCATTTCTATAGCGCTACTAGACATATGCAGCGCTGTACACTTGAACATGAAAAGACAGAGCTTACAATCTAATTAGGACAGAGAAACAGGACAAATAAGAGCTAAGGGAAGAATGATAAAATAAGGGTTCTGAACAAGTGAGTAAGGGTTAGGAGTTAAAAGCAGCATCAAAAAGGTGGGCTTTTAGCTTAGATTTGAAGACGGCCAGAGATGGAGTTGACGTACCGGCTCAGGAAGTCTATTCCAGGCATATCGTGCAGCAAGATAAAATGAACGGAGTCTGGAGTTAGAGGTGGAGGAGAAGGGTGCAGATAAGTGAGATTTACCCAGTGAACGGAGTTCCTGGGGAGGAGTGTAGGGAGAGATGAGAGTGGAAAGGTACTGAGGAGCTGCAGAGTGAACGCACTTGTAAGTCAATAAGAGGAGTTTGAACTGTATGCGGAAATGGATAGGGAGCCAGTGAAGTGACTTGAGGAGAGGGGTAATATAAGCATAACGACACTGGCGGAATATTAGTTGTGCAGCAGAATTTTGAACAGATTGAAGAGGAGAGAGATGGCTAAGTGGGAGACCTGTGAGAAGCAAGGTGCAATAGTCTAAGTGAGAGGTGATAAGAGCGTGGATGAGGGTTCTGGTAGTGTGCTCAGAAAGGAAAGGGCGAATTTTGGTGATATTATACAGAAAGAAACGACAGGTTTTAGCAGTCTGCTGAATATTTGCAGAGAAGGAGAGGGAGGAGTCAAAGATGACCCCAAGGTTACGAGCTGATGAGACAGGAAGGATGAGAGTATTGAGCTTCTTATCTTTCCCCCTAACCAACCTCTCCTCTTCCCCCATTCTCTATTTCTGTGGACAACAAAATCAAAGCAACAAATATCTACCATCTAATTAAAACGTTTTTAAACATACGAAAGCATAAAATTACAACAAAACAGATCCCAAATCATATTACAAATAACAATCAAGAACCAGTCCCTACCTTCACTCAATTTATAAAAGCAGATTGTGAAAATGCCTTCTGAAATAGATATGCTTTAAACTGCAAATGTGGATGGGGCAGCTTAGGCAAGCAAGCCAAATTAAGCCTTTAAAAAAACTAGTGATAGGTGAATGCTCCAAGCATATGCTTTAAAGTACCAATACAGACTGTGAGAAGAGTCAGTCTCAGTAGTGCTGAACAAAAAATGCTGAGGCTTGCCTAAGCTGCCCCATCCATTGGCTTACAGAACAAACAGACTCCTGAAGCAGGCATTTTTTGCCGAAACACAGCTCCGTATCGAGTCTTTTAAGTTTTTTTTACATTTTTTAAATAAAGGTTGATTATCTCTTACTCGCCTCCACGGTGTTTTGGAAGTGTCGTGTTGATCACTCTACTTTTTGGAGGTTTTTTTTATCTTTACCCTTGTAGCGGATCTAGTTTCTCCACTTTTGTTGGTTTTTTTCACTTGACATTTTAAAATGGAAAACCAGCGCAAAAGGCAACAAGAATGAAAGGGTCATCAATCTTCTCATTTCCCCATCATTCCCCAAATATTTTTGCAAATGTTTCAGTTTTACTGAGCAGTTGTGAAAATATTTACACTTTGAAAAATTCATCTTTTGTACATTTTTCGTGGCAGAATTCACAAGACTGCAAAATTTTACAAGTTGCTCCTAAATTTATGTGCAGAACCCCCTTATTTAATAATTGCATGCGTAACCCAAAACCACACCCACGGTCTGCCCCAAAACACCCACGACCCTCCCATTTCATAAGTACATAAGTACGTAAGTATTGCCACACTGGGAAAGACCAAAGGTCCATCGAGTCCAGCATCCTGTTTCCAACAGTGGCCAATTCAGGTCACAAATACCTGGCAAGATCTCTAAAAAGTACAAAACATTTTATACTGCTTATCCCAGAAATAGTGGATTTTCCCCAATAACGGTCTATGGACTTTTCCTTTAGGAAGCCATCTAAACATTTTTAAAACTCCGCTAAGCTAACCACCTTTACCACATTCTCTGGCAACGAATTCCAGAGTTTAATTACACGTTGAGTGAAGAAAAATTTTCTCCAATTCGTTTTAAATTTACTACATTGTAGCTTCATTGCATGCCCCCTAGTCCTAGTATTTTTAGAAAGCGTGAACAGACGCTTCACATCTACCCGTTCAACTCCACTCATTATTTTATAGACCTCTATCATATCTCCCCTCAGCCGCCTTTTTTTCCAAGCTGAAGAGCCCTAGCCGCTTTAGCCTTTCCTCATAGGGAACTCGTTCCATCCCCTTTATCATTTTTGTCGCCCTTCTCTCCACCTTTTCTAATTCCACTATATCTTTTTTGAGATACGGCAACCAGAATTGAATACAATATTCGATGCCCCTCTTTTTGGGATGCACCTAAGATTTATGTGCAGATCTTGCGCCTAAATTTATGCACGTTCATCTTGTTTGATTCCAATGAGCACCAATGATTGCTTGTTAAAATCCAATTAAATTGTGCATCCATATTGGGCGCACACCCAAATTTGCGCATGCGAGTTTTGGCAACATTTATAGAATTAGGGGGGGGGCAATGAATATATTATTCCTAAATTATAGAGCCTCCATGTAATAGTTTGGTGTGATGATACAATTTTTACTTTTATTAACAGATATAAAAAATGTTAATCGTATCGCTGTACATTTTTATAATTCTACCCATTTCAGCACTGACTCGTGCTTTAGAAGCTTAAATTGGAAAGCGCTATGACATAAGTAATGCAATAAATTGGCTTTACTCTTCCCTCTGCTGTCTGTGTCTTTGGCACTCTGTTTTGAGAGCAATTTTCTGTAAAAACATTAATGCATAATAAATCTCACTCAACATATGGTGGTTTGAAATAATTTTCAGTAACAGAGAAGAAAGGAAAATAATTCTCAATAATAAGGAAGAGGAACTCTCTCTAAATTATTCTTTAGTAAGTGGCATTTATGCATGTATAGAAAGTAGCTCAAAAACGGTTCCTCTCTCAGCTTAGTATCTGAGTTTCCATGATAGCCAATCCTAAGTGATTAGGGAGCTCTCATTTCAATTACAAGCTAAGCAAGGATGGTCAACTTGATTCCAAGTAATCTGACTGGCTGAAGCAGAGAGCCTCAGTTCCCTGGAAATTCTGTTTCACAAGCTTAAGGGGCCCTTTTACTAAGCCACGTAAGCGTCTACGCATGCCCAACGAGAGCCAAAATGGAGTTACCGCCTGACTACTGCGTTGCTCTTGCGGGTAATTTCATTTTTGATGCACGTCCGATACGTGCGTCTGAAAAATTATTTTCAGGCGCACGTAACGGATGCGCGCCAAGTGGCATTTGGCGCGTATAGGTCATTACTGCCTAGATTCTTTACCACTAGGTCAATGGCTAGCGGTAAGGTCTCAGATCGAAAATGGACGCGTGGCAATTTTGATTTTGCCACACGCCCATTTTCGGCAAAAAAAAAGGCATTTTTGTAGGTGCACTGAAAAATAATTCTGCGCATGCCCAAAAAACGCGTCTACACTACTGTAGGCCATTTTTCAGCGCACATTAGCAAATGGCTCCCTAAGTGTTTGCAAATTCCATACCAACTGCTCCTTGGTTTCTTTTTAAAATATGATTCCTCCTTCCCAACACGAACTGTAATAACTTCTGGATGAGCTGTTTACTTTGTCTTTAACTCCTCCAGATAGAGGCATCACCTGCCAGTAAATTCCCTCTATTACTATTGCAGGGCTCTCAATGATCATAGGCAGGGCTAGCATGTGCGAGCACAGATAGCAGCACCCTCTATGGCTGGGAGGGCTGTCTACCCAGAGTGCTAAGGGCAGTGATGTCATCTTAATCCCAGTCTTGCACATGTGAAAACAGAAGTGCAACTGTATAGATTGTAGACTCTGAAACTGGCCTTGCTGATGTGTAAGAGGAAGCATCTACAGAAAACCAACACAAACCCAAATGGGTATTATTTGGTCGTTATAACACTATTTAGATGGTTGGCACCCCACATTAACATGTGTCATCATGGTCAGGAATAGAACTCTGTGCAATCTCCATACCAAGGAAGGCCCTCTGGCTCTGAGCGCTGATAGTGGGTCTAGTATCGAGACCTTTCTACATCGCTTGGTGAGTGTAAAGTAGTTTGAATGACGAGGCCCTGGTTTTACTCACTTATTATGTGCATAGTGTTCAGGTCCAGCCTTACTTTGCTGAAGGTGGAAAAGCCAGCTGCTGTATAATCTTTTCTGCACTGGCAGTCCTCTCGCCGGCTCCCGTTATACGGACATTCGGTTGGGTTATGTAACCTAGGCCGAAAGGAAAACCAGTAAAATATTATCACAAATGAAGTGAAAAAAGTCTTAGGACCCTGTTTACTAAGGTGCATTAGTGTTTTTCGTGTGAGTGCTAACCATGTAGGCGCTACAGGGATATCGTAGGCATGTACATGGCTAACGCGTGTACACGGTTACGTGCGTTAAAAACATTAACAAGCCTATAACGCTGCTTAGTAAACAGGACCCTTCATTATGGAGCTCAATAATATCTGGTTACTTAAGCAAGACTTAAGGGATTTATACTCCAAGTGACCAATCTTACTGGATATCATAGACTGTAAGCAGCCTTAAGAATGTTTATGAAACTAAATATTTGTTGCTAAAGAGCATCCATAGAGCAGTGTTAGATAGACAGCTTCAGTCATAAAGAGGGGCATAATCGAATGGGGGGCGCCCATCTATAAGGGCGCCCATCTCTAAGGACGGCCCCGACCGTATTATCGAAATAAGATGGGTGACCTTAGAGATAGACGCCCTTAGAGATGGCCGACATTCGTTTTTCGCTGATAATGGAAACTAAGGACACCCATCTCAAAACCGGCCAAATCCAAGCAATTTGGTCGTGGGAGGAGCCAGCATTTGTAGTGCACTGGTCCCCCTCACATGCTAGGACATCAACCGGGCACCTAGGGGGCACTGCAGTGGACTCACAAATTGCTCCCAGGTGCATGAGGACGGCCATCTCTTAACCACGCCCCCGTCCTGCCTTTGGTACACTGCCGACGCGCCCCCTTGAACTTTGGCCGTCCCTGCGACGGAAAGCAGTTGAGGACGGCCAAAATCAGTTTTTGATTATACCAATTTGGCCGCTCTTAAGAGAAGGGCTCCCATCTCCCGATTGTGTCGGAAGATGGCGCCCTTCTCCTTTGAAAATAAGCTGCCTAGAGGCAAAGTTTTCAACCCGAGCTACCATTAAGATATGTTATTTTACCACTAACTTGTGCTGTTTTAGGAAGTTCATCCACACTAATTCAATCACTTACTAGCCAATTTAGGGGTGCTTTTACAAAGACGCGCTGAAAGATGGCTTGCGGTAGTGTAGGCGTGAGTTTTGGGTGCGCGTCAATCCATTTTTTAGCGCGTCTGTAAAAAAGCCCTTTGTTTTGCCGAAAATGGATGTGCCTCAAAATCGAAATTGCCGCACGTCCATTTTGGGTCTGAGATCTTACCGCCAGCCATGACCTAGCGGTAACCAGGCAGTAATGACCTACACATGCCAAATGCCACTTGGCGCGCATCCATTTCGCACGCCCAAAAATAAAAAATATTTTTCAGACGTGCGTATTGGATGTGCTCCAAAAATGAAATTACCGCAAGAGCCAAGTGGTAGTCGGGCGGTAACTCCATTCTGGCACGCGTTGGGCGTGCGTAGACAGTTATGTGGCTTAGTAAAAGGGCCCCTTAGGGTTTGCATGTATTCAAAACCATCCCAGATGTTATAGGATATCACTTTGATGGCCTTTAAAAGGTTTTTATTTCGTTTTAAGTAAAAATACTTCAATGAGAAAATTATAAAATTACAACTCATGCTACCACTTAACACCACAGACCACGAAAAATTCATTGACGGTCTGGACCCAATCCCTGATGAATACCCAGCAGACCGAATCTGGACAAACTTCGATCCACTGACCGACGAAACCATCACCCTAGCAATCAACAGATTCGCCAAATCCCACTGCAAACTGGACATATGTCCCAACAACCTAATAAAATCTGCTTCTATGCGCTTCATAACAGACCTAACGTCACATATCAACTACATGTTACAACATGGATTCTTCCCTAAGGACCAAGGAATATTACTACTTACCCCAATACCTAAGGACTCAAAGAAAAAAGCAAATGGCATAACCAATTACCGCCCGGTAGCATCCATCCCCCTGGCAGTCAAACTAATGGAAAGTATGGTAACCAAGCAACTTACCGACTACTTAAACAAATTCTCAATACTACATGAATCACAGTCAGGATTTCGATCCAACCACAGCACCGAAACAGTACTAATTACTCTCCTAACCAAATTCAAACAAACAATTGCAACTATTTCTCCTACAATCTGACATGTCCAACGCGTTCGACATGGTCATCCACAAAATACTACTGAACATCCTAGAATACTTCGGGATTGGAGGAAATGTACTTAGATGGATCAATGGCTTTGTAACCGCAAGAACATACCAAGTGATATCAAATTCGAATACATCTTCACCATGGAAACCTGAATGCGGGGTACCACAAGGATCACCGCTCTCTCCAACCCCTTTTTAACCTAATGATGAACTCCTCTGGCCAAATCGCTATCCAACCAAGGCCTCAATCCTTACATTTACGCAGATGATGTCCCGATCTACATCCAGTTTCAAACATGATCTAAAGAAATCACAAATGAAATCAAACACAGCCTCCAAATAATGAATTAATGGGCGGATGCATTCCATTAAAGCTCAATGCAGAAAAAACTCAATGTCTCATCCTTCCTCACAATTATACACAAACAAACCCACCACAATAAGCACCCCAGAATACACCCTTCCGGTTTTGGACAGCCTGAAAATTCTCGGAGTTACAATAGACTGAAATCTCACTCTAGAAAGCCATGCAAAAAATACAACAAAGAAAATGTTCCACTCAATGTGGAAACTCAAAAGAGTAAAGCCTTTCTTCCCAAGGGAAGTACTCCGCAGCCTGGTACAATCAATGGTGTTAAGCCACCTAGATTACTGCAATGCCATCTACACCGGATGCAAAGAACAAATCATTAAGAAACTCCAAACTGCCCAAAACACAGCAGCCAGACTCATATTTGGAAAAACGAAATACGAAAGCGCCAAACCTCTAAGAGAAAAACTACACTGGCTTCCACTAAAAGAACGAATTGCATTCAAAATCTGGTCCATAAAATCGTTCACAATGAAGCCCCAATCTATATGTCAGACCTCATAGACCTGCCAACCCGGAACACAAAAAGGTCAGCACGCACATTCTCGAATCTACACTACCCAAGTTGCAAAGGACTTAAATACAAATCAACATATGCATCCAGCTTCTCCTACATAAGCATGCAACTATGGAACGCACTACCAAATGTTATAAAACAATGCATGACCTAACAATCTTCCAAAAACTGAAAACCAACCTGTTCAAAAAGCATACCACAATGATCCATCCTAAATACTAGAAACGAAACTTCACCAAAACTAGACAAAACGGAACTCTCTACACTTGACTGCTTCATTTACGCAGCCACTAATGAACGTTACGCACCACTCACTGCCACTCTACTTCTTATGCAGGATATGAACTTTCTATATTTGACTGTCTAACTTAATCTACAGCCTACTCTATCATTTATGAACTTAATGCAAAACTACTTTGTAATGTACCTTATCATTGCCAATCCGGCACAATGTAAGCCACATTGAGCCTGCAAATAGGTGGGAAAATGTGAATACAAATGCAACAAATAAAATAAATAAAATAAGAGACTCGATTCAGTTAATTTGGTCTTAAGTACAAAAAGCATGCAATGTTTTCTTTACCTGTGACCAAATACTTCTGAAAAATTTTCATTCTCATTATTCACAAGGGTCACGTACTCCTTTGGACTCTCTGAGTGCATTCCGGCACAATATATCTGAAAAATATTGTGTAGGCATGATGAGACATTTAAAGTTTAGATTACAGGAGCCAGAACATCATTTTCAGGAGATTCACAACTGAGAGAGAAGCCAGAAGGACTGACTTTGCTGTAATAAGTACAAATATCTGAAATGCACCTTTAATATTGTTCCTTAATTATAAGATAATATTCACCATCTTCAGGCACACCTTTTTAGTTGTTTGGCATCTTTACAGGATTTTGGTAGTTCACCTGAAATGTATAAAGTAAAGAACAATTAATGTTTATGTTTATTGCTGTGTTTAATATAGCAGTATCGTAGTGTCTACGAGGGAAAGTCTAACTGTTACGGCAACAATTTCAAGCTGTTAGTTGCACGTTACAAAAAAGTCATCATCGACTTAAAACCCCCCGTGTAACATTTTACATATATGTATATTTTTTTATTTTTGATTATTCAATTTATACTCGCTTCATCTCAAATTACTGTGATAGTCTTTTAAATCAAAGTGCATTTGTGCATTGAAACTTTGATTTAAAAGACTATCACAGTAATTTGAGATGAAGTGAGTATAAATTGAATAATTGAAAATAAAATATATACATATATGTAAAAGATGTTACACGGGGGTTTTTAAGTTGATGATGACTTTTTTGTATGTGCAACTAACAGCTTGAAATTGTTGCCGTAACAGTTGAGACTTTTCCCTCGTAGACACTACGATACTGCTTGTGTTTGTTTTTTTTGAGAGTATCAGCATTAGTGAGCAGTACTGATCTGTGGATGGTATTGTGCAGTGGCGTACCAAGGGGGGGGGGCGGACCGCCCTGGGTGCACGCCGCTGGGGGGGGTGCCGCGTGCTGGTCGGCTCTTCGTTTTCATGCTCCCTTTGCCCCGGACCAGGTTACTTCCTGTTCCGTGGCAGAAGGAGCAATTGAAAACGAAAGAGCCGGCAGGCGCGCGGCCCCCCCCCCAGCGGCGTGCACCTGGGGGGTTCTTTCGCCGGGGGGGGGGCATCGCGCTGTTTCGGGGGGCGCTGCACCCGGGGGGCGGGCGCATCGGCGATCCGCCCCAGGTGTCAGCCCCCCTAGGAACGCCACTGGTATTGTGTTTAATATAGCACCAATCCACTTCTAGCAGAAGATGGCAGTGGTTCACAAAACTAATAAACAAAGATAAGAAAGGAACTCCAAAAACAGACAGGAAAGACTCAATCAAACAAGAACAACACACACACAAATATACATATATTAAATTAAATAAAGATAACATTAACCAGGGCTATTTTTGAGGGGGTACTTGGGGGTACTGAGTACCGGCACCTTTTCCATTGTGTGATAAAATTGACCCGTGGTCCCCAAGTTTTAATGAAAGAGTTCAGGCTCTACATACCATAGATTCTGTGACTGGATGCAGGGGCCTGGCTATTGTGGGGTGGGCCCCTCAGTGATCACCCCACCCCTGAAAGGTGGCCTGTCATTTGAGTACTGACACCTTTTTTGCTAGAAAAAATGCACTGAAATTAACATTAAAATAAAAATAAAATTCTGAACAGATTGGCCCGGTGAGCACCACCAGATCGCAAGAGGGGGAAAACCAAAAGCAAGAGTGAAACAGTGAGTTTTCAGGAGCGTTTTAAAACAAGGGAAAGAAAGTTCAGAATGTAAAGCCGGAGGGTGCAGTGTCGTCCACCCCCCCCCCCCCCGGCACATCACTTCCAAGCCCCCCCCCCCCCCCGGTGCATTCTTCTTACTTGCTGGGGTGCTGGGAGCAGCCACGGCTGTCGGCGCTGCCGGTTCCCTGCTCCCTCTGCCCCGGAACAGGAAGTTAACAGCAGAGGGAGCAGGGAATTGGCGGAGCTGACAGCCGCACGGCTGCTCCCTGCACCCCTCCTGCAGCGTACTTCCGGTGGACCGCCCTCACCGCCCCGCCCTCTGTACGTTGCTGGGAATTTGATAGCAGTATTCTGCAACAGCTGGTTGCTTGAGGCTATAGAGTGGAACACCCATTACAAGGGAATCACAGTAATCAAGACCGTTCAATATGATCTTACAGTCATGGTTGTTATGGCATGCTCTCTGCTCTTCTGGTTTGAAAGCCAGGGGACACATGCTGCTCAGCTGGTCATCATTTGTCAAGCACTGCACTGAACGTTGAATCACTCCAGTGCCACAGGTTACAGAGCACTGAAAAAAAAAAAAACGAATCTTCTAATACTCAGTCACGCTGGAATCTCTTACTATTGCTTTTAAGCACCCTTTGTCCTTTCGTAAGAAGCTTAAACCTTTTCTGTTTATCTAATTGTACTCCAGGATAATCAGCTTTGTATCAGGAATTCTTTTTTTTAATTATTGTACTATGATAATGGTTAAGGGGCCCTTTTAACATACTGTGGTAAAAAGTGGCCTTAGCACGATTTATGTGGGTCATTCCCGCACGCTAAGGCCAGTGCTACAAAATACCCCCCCCCCCTGTTTACTAAGCCGCGCGTCAATGCCAAGACAGCCCATTCAAAGTGAATAGGCTGTGTCGGCATTAGCGCACGGAAGCTGCCAGTGCGGCTTAATAAACAGGGGGCCTATTGCAAAAATTACGCAAGATGCCTGAGTGCCTCGTGGTAAGACCTTTTTTGCTGCAGTAAGCATTTGTTAATACTCACTGCAGCTTAGTAAAAGGACCCCTAAGTGCAATACTCAGCATTAACCAGTTAAGTTAAACTGGCAAAAGATAGGACTGCTGGATGTTTCAAATTATGATTTCACCAGACAGCTGAATATTGAACTCTGTTGAGAAATTTTATTGGATACCTGTGTAAAAATTCCAAAAAGTTCCTATTTTAACCCATTTTATTTTCACCCTAGATCACGAAACCAATTTTGGAACACTGAACAAAAACTGGTTAAAGTGCAAATTTTGTCTGTGCACTACAAGTGCACAAGCATATCTTATAAAATATGCATGTGAATCACAACTCCGCCTCTACTCAGCCCAAAATACCCCTCTTGACAAAGACTACCCACTCTTTCTATGCACATACTTTTCATGTGTGTAAGCGGTCAGGCAATTTTGCAAAAGTGTAAGTTTACAACATGACATGATGATGCAAACTTTGATGGTGGGCGTGCACAGGGATGGAGTTTGGGCGGAAATAGCACAAACTACTACTACTACTATTAGCATTTATATAGCACTACCAGACGCACAAACCTGCAGATTATGAAATCCACAGAAATCCACAGAAGCTTAGCTGAAATTGGGTGGCGGGGGGAAGAGGGTTGGTGGTTGAGAGGCTAGGATGGGGGAGGGCAGACTTATACGGGGTCTGTGCCGGAGCCGGTGATGGGAGGCGGACTGGTGGTTGGGAGGCGGGAAATACTGCTGCACAGACTTATATGGTCTGTGCCCTGAAAAAGACAGGTACAAATCAAGGTAAGGTATACACATGAGTTTATCGTGGGCAGACTAGATGGACCGTGCAGGTCTTTTTCTGCCGTCATCTACTATGTTACTATGTTACTATGAAATACCTTAATCCATGCATGTATATGTGTAAAGTACACACCTTCATTTACAGCTGCTTTTCAAGTCCCACCTCCAGATCTAGCAGAAAGCAACAGTACTGGGTTTAAAAAAAGGATTGGACAAGTTCCTGGAGGAAAAGTCCATAGTCTATTATTGAGATGGACATGGGGAAGCCACTGCTTGCCCTGGGATTGGTAGCATGGAATGTTGCTACTATTTGGGTTTCTGCAAGGTAATTGTGACCTGGATTGGCTACTGCTGGAAACAGGATGCATGGCTAGATGGACCATTGGTCTGACCCAGTATGACATGCTCTTATTTGATAAAACAGTAATTCCCAGAAAAGCATCACTCTCAGGGCACGTTGGCCACCTCAAGAAGAAGACTAAATGCTGTCCAAACCTTAAGGGGCCTTTCTGGATTTTAAATTTGTGCATCCTGGTGTGGAAATGACTTGGGAAAATAAGAATTGAAAAAAAATGGGTCTGGCTTAATTTTTTTTGTTACATTTGTACCTGCGCTTTACCACTTATGGCAGGCTCAATGCGGCTTACATGGGGCAATGGAGGGTTAAGTGACTTGCCCAGGGTCACAAGGAGCTGCCTGTGCCTGAAGTGGGAATTGAAGTCAGTTCCTCAGGACCAAAGTCCCCACCTTAACCACTAGGCCACTCCTCCACTTTCCCACCCCCCCCCCCCCCAAAAAAAAAACCTCAGTGCAAAAATATATCTATGTGGTCTATATTCAAAGGGTTTTAACCAGACAGAGAGCCTCCTGCCTGGTTAAACCCTGCTGAGCTGGCTGGCCGCTGATATTCAGAGACTCATAATCGGGTAGTGGCACTGAGTATAGGTTCTAACCAGCCATTCCTAACCAGCTACGGGGCCGTTTTACTAAGCTGCGTAGGTGCCCATCAATTTGGAGTTACTGCCCGGCAACCGTGTGGCCGGTGCGGTAATTTCATTTTTTATGCGCGTCCGCTACGTGTGCCAGAAAATATTATTTTATTCTGGGGCGAGGCAAAAATCGGGCGGTAACTCTGACTTGATGCGCCTAGGCGATTACCGCACGGTTAACACGAGAGACCTTACCAATAAGTCAATGACTGGCGGTAAGTTCTCAGACCCAAAATGGAAGCATGCCGAGTTTTATTTTACCGCACGTCCATTTTCGGCAAAAATTTTAAAAAGGCATTCTTTACAGGCGTGCTAAAAAATGGATCTGGGCATGGCCAAAAACCATGCTTACACCAGCGCAGCCCATTTTTCAGCGCACCTTAGTTAAAGGACCCCTAAGTTACAGACGGCCCAGTAGAGTTTGGGCAGAGCTGCCACTAAGCCAGTTAGCGGTAATATTCAGTCCACTAACCAGCTAAGTGAGCAGATAAAGGGGTCCTTTCACTAAGCCGCGTTAGCATCTACGCACAACCCAATGCGCACCAAAATGGAGTTACCGCATGACTACCACGTGGCTCTTGCGGCAATTTCATTTTTGGCTCGCGTCCAAAAAGCGCGTCTGAAAAATATTTTTTATTTTCAGGCGCGTGAAACAGATGCGCACCAAGTGGCATTTAGCATACGTAGGTCATTACCGCCTGGTTACTGCGTGAGTCTTTACCGCTAGGGCAATGGCTGGCGGTAAGGTCTCAGACCCAAAATGGACGCACGGCAATTTTGATTTTGCCGCACATCCAGTTTCGGCAAAAAAAGGGCCTTTTTTACAGGCACGCTAAAAAATGGATCGGCACACGCCCAAAACCCACGCCTACACTACCGCAAGCCATTTTTTCAGCACACCTTTATAAAAGGACCCCAAAGTTAGGATAGCAAAAATGTTGGGCTAACTTGATCTGCCAAGTTAATCGGGTTATCAGCCAGCATCCAGTTAACTTTCCAGTTGCCACACTAATCCTGACTGGAGGCCAGACATACCCTGGCATTGAATAATCAAGGTTAATTTAGCCCACGAAGGCTGAATATTTGTCCTTATGTCAATTTCTAAACCAGAATGCACAGCATTGTCAAATTTAATAGAAAGAAAAAAAAACCCTCAAGAAACACTCACTTATTATCATAATCTCCAATTAATTAAAGGAAGGAAAAAAGCCTCAGGCTGTGATTCACTGAGAACCTAGCAATCCTTACAATTACTGTCACAAGCCTGGAAAAATGGAAAGCATTACAGAACTTACGCTTCCCCAGTTTCCAACTCTCCAGGACGCAGAAACAGGGCATTCGCCGAGGTAACAGTTGCGGACGTACTGTGGCTGGGTGCCTGGACAGTTTGCTGTACTCTGATAGCTGTACTCATAGTGTTCTTTCTCCGAGAAAACTTCACTGCAGGAAACGAGTCTTTGCTGGTAGCCTTCGCCGCATGTTACCGAGCACTGGTAGAAAAAAAGAGGAGAATGAGGAACACTTCTTGATTTACAGAGCATGGAGCATATCTAATGAGAAAGTCAAGATCCCAAGAGATACCACACATAAATAAAATAGATACAAACAAACTTCTTCAGAAATAAATTTTAGCATAGACCCCCCCCCCCCCCCCCCGGATTCTACATAGCCCGACTTAAGTTGTGAACAAATCCAGTTGTATTCTGTATTGCCTACGCAACTTAATTAGCTAACAAGCCAATCTATGCCTATAATTGCCACTTAACAAGCAATTACTGACATTAATTGTCATTAATTGGAATTCACGCATAGAACTAAGTGTATTCTATAATGTGATGTGTGTAAATTCTACATCACATAGTTGAAAAGGGGGCGTGGCCATGGGTGTGGAATAGGCGGACTGTGGGCATTTCTAAAATCTATACGCATTGTTACAGAATACAATCAGTCCACATGTTATGTAGGCGTTGGTACTTATACCAAGTAAGTGACTAAATTTAATTGCACGGATGGGTGGTCAGCGTATTCTATAAAGTATGCCTAAATTTAAGTGTACTTTAGAGAATATTCCTAGGCGTATTTCGTTTCGGCACTGATTGTTTAGGCATGATATATAGAATCTAGTCCAGGATGGCTATTTTTTTCTCAGATTCCGTCTAAAATATCAATCAAAAATTTCTGTTACACTTAATGGTGAGAAGTGACTTTCTAACATAACAGTTATTTGTTCTCGAGTGCTTGAGGTACTGACCTATCAGGTTTTTTTAATACAACATGAATTATTAAATAAAACAGAGGCAGGTGCTATGTTGTTGAGAACCAAAAAAAAAAAAAACAGCACCAAAGACATGAATCCCAATAAGGTTCCAAAGAAGATTTATTCAGCAACTAAAATTCCTTCAAGTAGGAAACAGCACCCAACATGACCATGCTTCACCGATAAAGACTACATCAGGGTCACTACATTCTTCTAAATATTAATCTCAAAATCTCGTGATAACATCAGTCAAAGAAAACTAACATTGCCTGGTTAAACTGGAGCTTACTTGCCGTCTTATCAGCCTTTCAGGCTTATTTTCGAAAGAGAAGGACGCCTATCTTTCGACACAAATCGGAAGATGGGCGTCCTTCTCCCAGGGTCGCCCAAATCGGCATAATTGAAAGCTGATTTTGGGCATCCCCAACTGCTTTCCATCGCGGGGATGACCAAAGTTCACGGGGGCGTGTTGGAGGTGTAGCGAAGGCGGACTTGGGCGTGCCTAACACATGGGTGTCCTAGACTCATAATCGAAAAAAGAAGGGCGTCCCCGATGAGCACTTGGACGACTTTACTTGGTCCTTTTACGTTAGGACCAAGCCACGAAAAGGTGCCCGAACTGACCAGATGACCACCGGAGAGAATCGGGGATAACCTCCCCTTACTCCCCCAGTGGTCACTAACCCCCTCCCACCCTCAAAATCATTCTTTAAAAATATTTTTTGCCAGCCTCAAATGTCACTCAGTCCATCGCAGCAGTATGTAGGTCCCTGGAGCAGTTTTAGTGGATGCATGCACTTCAGACAGGCGGACCCTGGCCCATCCCCCCCCACCTGTTACACTTGTGGTGGTAAATGTGAGCCCTCCAAAACCCACCAGAAACCCACTGTACCCACATCTAGGTGCCCCCCTTCATCCATAAGGGCTATGGTAGTGGTGTACAGTTGTGGGGAGTGGGTTTGGACGGCTCAGCACACACGGTAAGGCAGCTATGCACCTGGAAGCAATTTCTGAAGTCCACTGCAGTGTCCCCTAGGGTGCCCGGTTGGTGTCCTGGCATGTGAGGAGGACCAGTGCACTACGAATGCTGGCTCCTCCCACGACCAAAGGCTTGGATTTGGTCGTTTCTGAGATGGGCGTCCTCAGTTTCCATTATCGCCGAAAATCAGAAATGACCAAGTCTAAGGACGACCATCTCTAAGGTCAACCTAAATTTCCAGATTTGGGCTTCCCCGACCGTATTATTGAAACAAAAGATGGACGTCCATCTTGTTTCGATAATATGGGTTTCCCCGCCCCTTCACGGGGATGTCCTGCGAGGACGTCCTCAGAAAAACTTGGGCGTCCCTTTTGATTATGCCCCTCCACATTGGTAAACTGTGGCCTCATCAAGTACTGTGCTTCCCACTCAAGATCATTTAGCTGCTGAATAAATCTTCTTTGGAATCTTATTGGGAGCCCTGTGTGATTCGTACTATCTTATTCTACAAGATGAATTATGACCAGAACTGTTGGCAAAAGGCATTTCCCAGCAGGGGGAAGCAGCTAGTGAGGACTTCCTAAGGAAAGGCTGGGGATTTGCAATTTGGTGAGTACCGCGAAGCCCGATCACACTGTCTTGGGTGCGACTGGCATGTGAAGCAGCAGGGTCTCATACTTTGCTAACCAGTACACTGTGCTCTATGTGGCTGAAACCCCATGCTTTGATTTGATGTATCAGTTTATTAATTTGTACCTTCGACCATTCTCCGGTGATCCAAATGTATTCACAAGGCTGTACGTTACAACTTTCCACTTCAGAGGGTTTCTCTTTCTTCATGCAGTATGCACCATGCACCTCTTCCTTATCCTGATTCATGCAAAGGACTTTTCGGTAGCGGGATCCCACGCCACAGGTTTTTGTGCACTGTCAAAACATTTGGAAAAATTACAGCATTTCTGTTAGAGAGTTACATATAGTAACATAGTAGGTGACGGCAGAAAAAGACCTGTACGGTCCATCCAGTCTGCCCAACAATATAAACTCATATGCGCTACTTTATATGTATACCTGACCTTGATTTGTATCTACCACTTTCAGGGCACAGACCGTAGAAGACTGCCCAGTACTAGCCCCGCCTCCCAACCACTAGCCCCGCCTCCCAATCTCTGCTAAGCTTCTGAGGATCCATTCCTTCTGAACAGGATTCCTTTATGTTTATCCCATGCATTTTTGAATTCCGTTACCGTTTTCATCTCCACCACCTCCCACGCCGAGATGAGGATACAGGAGACAACCTTGATACAGCAAAATTGCGAAACATAGTTCTATGTCGGTGGATTAGTGTCTCCAGCATGAAAAATACTACTAATGAAAGCTAAGTACATTAGTGTACATTAAATTGGAAAAGATTAATGCTTAATGTTTAAAATTGGGAAAATTTGAAAAAATTTATATGAAGAAAATGTAAATGAGAGGATTAATGAGGATTGCGGTGTGCCCCTTGAAAACTGCATGGCTCAGCTATAGCCAATACGGAAGCACCTACGCTGATCTGATGAGCCTATAAAGAGTATAAAGCCTATTCAGTCCTGTTTAAGAATAATTACACTGAATATTGGAGTGAAGCTGAGTACTCTGAAGTTGTTTGTACTAATTATGGAGCGGCATTTCCCCCCCCCCCCTTCTTTCCTCAACTCCCCTCCACAGCCTACCTCCTTTTTTTGTTTCTCTAAAGGTGGCGGCGGCAGCGATCCCCATACGCTGCTCTGCTGCAGGCACCGGCGTCTCCTGTACTGCGGCCCGCCTCTCTGATGTAACTTCCTGTTTCCTCAGAGGTGGGCTTCAGTACAGGCGGTGGTGCTGGTGGCAGGGCAGCACATGGGGATCTCTGCCGCCTCCGACTTTTGAAAACAACAACAAAAAAGAAGGTAGGCTCGGGGGTGGAGAGAGATGCTAGACCGCAGCTGGGGAGACAGGAAGGAGTTGGCAGGGGGGCACGAAGCTTTGGGAGTGACCTGAAAAAGGCAGCAGATTGCCTTGGACTGCCCCTGCAGGTAGGCCTGTAGCTCTTTGGCCCCACCTCCTCTGAGCTTGCATACTAGAGGTGGGCCATATGAATACAGGACCTTGGTACTTGAAATACAGGACTTACTTAATACCTTTCATAGCAGCATAGCCAGAACCAGAGGAAACCGACAGGTCTATGGGGGTGGAAGGGTAAGGACCAGAGGCCTGGTGGGCAGGATTGGGGAATCAAATTAGTTCAGAAGTTCGTGATAAGGAAGAGGAAGTAGAAGAAACTTGGAAGACCATTTGGAGAGGTGAGAAAAGCAGAATTTCATGGGAGTGTAGGATGTTAGGCAGCACAGTAGCTACTAGCTATATTGAAAGTGCTTAGGGTTAACCAAAAGTAAAAAGTTCCAATGGTTTGCCCACATAGTGGCAGTATTGTTTTGCAAGTCAATCTGTGAATAAGTGGATATAATGAAGAAGACATTTCAACACCTAACTATCAATACACATGATTAATGTTTTATAGATGCATTGCTGCCCATTTCACGGGAACTGCTTGGTCCTCTTTCTAAATGTCATAGTTACTCTACCGTACCTTGCAATAAATCTTAGCTTTAGCCTCTGCCATACAAGGAGGTCTCTGGTTTCTGTACGTTTCAGCACAACGTGTAGGATCAGAGGCTCTGTGCTACTCACCATTTATGAGAAACCAACACTGTACATAAAGTCCTCAACAGATTGTAGAGAGTATTATTTGTTCTGACATTTACACTCAACTTTCTTTGCTCTGCATTTCCCTGTCTCATCTTTTGAATTCCTAGGTCTTCTGTTTTCTATTGTTGATACTTTTACATTTTTGCTTAAAAAATAAAAGGTGCATATCTTAAATATGATAAAACTCTCTGTAGTGACTCGATGTGTTTTAGAAATCAAGGCCGAGGGTTCAGAACGAACCAGATTTAGTAAGATTCAGGGCACAGCCATGGGTATCTGACGACCTAAGCAAACCATCAGCCATCAACCCATGCATCCTTGCCCCTTCCCTAGCCCCCTCCTCCCATCCGGTCTCCAGCGTATCCCTTTCCTACCTGTCAGGTATCCATCATCTCTCCTTATTTTCCTCCCCTCCCAGATGTTCAGCATCTCTCTCCTTTCTTCCTCCCAAGGTGTCCAGCATTTCCCCCTCTTTCCCTTCCCCTGCCACCACTGCTACTGTCACCACCACCAAACTTGACAACGCTTTTCTATTCCTGCCCCCCAACAGTTTGCAGACAATGCACCACATTATAGTTAGAGGACAAATCTAATGTAATGTTACAGAATCACTAGAAGAAAGCCAGGTTTCAGTGGCACACAATACAGCCAGTTGTCCATCAGCTAACGTATAGAACGAAGCAGCTTTTTATGTACTAAGTGGGCATTTAAAAAGGGAAGGATTGGGCCCAGGGTCTGCCAAGAGGACACAGCTGGGCCTGGGGCAAGACTGCCCCCTAGGCTGCCGCCACTGGCCCCCCCCCCATATTCACGCCATCCCCCATGTTTGGGCTGCCGTCCCCTTACCTTCTTCGGTCTGTCATCTCCTGCTCCTGTGTGCCCAGGTTATCATGTTAATGCAATCATCCATGAATCCCCCCCTACCCCCAAAAAAACAATCATTTGTTTGATAGGAAATCATACTGCCACAGTGTTTTGAAGATTTGAGATGTTGCAGGATAATGATTTCATATGTCATTGTATTTTGCCAAAACATAATCACTCTACCCTCTTTTTGGATCTGCAAAGACTGTTTAGTTTTGTTTTCCTCAAACCAGTCATTAAAGATCCCTCCCAAAACCTGTAATGTGGCCAGGTTCTTTGCCTGCCTAAGCAATACTGTAAGCATTTATAGGTGAATAACTCTTCTGGGCAAGGCTACCCAATGAGTAATTCCCAGGTTCCGTTTACAGAAGTCTGGCTAAACCAACTTCCTAGCTCTCTGTCAAGGGGTGGTTATAAAGGAACCTGGCTGTTCTGGGCCTACACCAGAACTTTTCTTCTGTTAGAGAGAACTGGAATAAAACAAAGTCACTGCTGAAATATATTAATTTATAAATATAAATAATACACCCTACACTACGGCTTAGCTGTACAAATGTAGCTCCCTTATGCTGATAAGCAAACTATAGAATGTATTGTCTAACTAAAACACTGATATCACTGGTTACTAGGTTATTACACAATCCTGATTAGCAATACTGACTAGGTCATGAAGTAATACAGTAAGCAGCACATCTTCCTGATCACAGTTCTGACTAACCCGCCTTTGCTGAGGCAAGAACCTACTAGCTAATCCCCGACTATTAGGAAATAAACCTCTGTAATCCTCACCTAGCTGACCCTGGGTGGTCGCTCAGATGAAGTGGACACCGGTTTTCCTTTTAGACTGCAGCTGTCTTCCACACGAGTCCCCGTCTTAGGAAACAGCACAGGCTCCTTGCAGCATGCAGGATTACAGTCCCTCTGGCCGGTACAGCTGAACCAACAGGTACTTTCTTCAGATGGTCAGGTCACAAGGTTGTGGACCACTTCAGGTCTCGCTGGTCTGCTTGCCAGCTACCCTTCTTCCAGTAGAACCAGACAAATTCTCCCTTTCTTCCTATCTTCCTTCTCTCTCGTCTCTTTTTCTCTGTCCTTTTTTCTCGTTTCCGCTCTCTGGCCCCTGATTCCCAGATGACCAGACAGCAACCAATCAGGATCTTGTCCAGCTCCTTCCCTGAGCAAGAAAACCTTTTTGATCTTCCAGTTGTTAAATTGTGGTATGCATTCCTGTCTCTCATCAGACTCACTGGCACCATGGCCTTACCCCCTGTAGCTCATCAGGGAGGTGCAAGGGTCAGGTAGCCCACTGCATATCCTTGAGTTTTTCCAGACCTGCCAGTTATTACCACAAGCAGAGCTCTGCCACAAACAGAAAGTTGAATCTGCTTGGTCACTGAAGTGCAGGGTCTTAGTTCACAGACTCCATCTTGACATAGTTGTATACACAGGCTGAGACCAGCAGAGTGAGGCTCACAGGGAAATAGCCCTACAATACCCTTGGCAGTTCAGGAAGCTGGACCCATTTGAATGGTGGGGGTCATACAACCCAGGTCTAACTCCAATGATTTGGCCATAGTTCAGCACTTATGTAGGAGTTCCAGTACAGCAGCTCAAATATGGCAAACCTTCTCTAATGAGGTGTTTTTGGAGACCCCAGACCTGGCGCTCGATCAGGTCACCTGTCTCACCTGCCAGTTCTGATGGCCCTGAATGTACCCCTCATCCTACTCCTTCTCCATCCCTTGCTCTCAGGAGGAGCAGCCTAATGGTTACATCAATGGGCTGAGAAGCAGGGATGTCAGGGTTCAAATAGTACTGCCACTCTTTGAGATTTTGGGCAAATCACCTAACCCTTCACTGCCTCAGGTATAAATTTAGGGGCTGATATTCAGTGGTAGATATCAGGGATGAAAAGGCTCCTACCCAGTTTATCTCTCGCTGACTAGGTGATCCCTGGATTTTCAGCAGCACATAACCAGAAGTGCCACTGAAAATACAGGGAGAACACCAGCAGGATACTATTCGGTTAATGCTGGCTTCGTGCAGGGTGGAGGCAGTGTTGGCCCGGAAGCTATCCAGGCACCGATGATACTCAGTGCTGGTGCTTGGATAAATATCCAGGCAAGTAGAACCACAGAAATAGTCATCAAAACTTGCCCAGAGAGTTTTTGGGGCAATGGAGCTGAACATTATCCAGGATCTGGATAACTTCAATGCCCAAGCATGACCTGGATATTCAGTGATGGTATATCTAGGTCGAATTTCTGCCCATGATGGTCAGTGCCTTAAAAATCACTGACAAGGGCCTTTAGATTGTAAGGGGTCCTTTTACTAAGGTGTGCTGAAAAATGGCCTGCGCTAGTGTAGGCGCACGGTTGGAGTGCGCAGATCCGTTTTTCAGTGCACCTGCAAAAAGGCCTATTTTTGCCAAAAATGGACTTGCAGCAAAATAAAATTGGCGCATGTCCATTTGGGTCTGAGACTTACCGCCACCAATTGACTTAGCGATAAGGTCTCACACGCTAACCGGGCAGTAATGGTAAACGCACGTACAATGCCGATTATGACTGGTTATTGCTGCTCGCCAGAAAATTTAAAAATATTTTCCAGTGCATGTAGCGGACGTGCGTAAAAAATGAAATTGCGGCCTAGGCCAAGCAGTAGTTCAAAATTGATGTGTGTTAGATACGCGTAGGCACCTATGCCCCATGTAAAAAAGGCCCCTAAGCCTTTTGGGGACAGGGAAATACCTACAGCACCTGAATGTAACTCTCTCAACACCTACTAGGATGAAATAGCACCCTTAAGAGCAAGATCTTCACGTAAGTGTTATGATTCTGCCGGTTTGGCTGAGGGGGAGGGGGGGAGGTCTCTTCTGATTGGCTGCCAGGGGTTGTGCTGACATCAGGGGATAGTACTTTAGCTTGCAGCTGAAGAGTTTCTCTGCTTTTGCGTTACTTACGCTTGGTGGTAACTGGAAAGCCTGATAGTTTTCTCTCAGAACATGCTCTAGGTTCTGACAGGGATCTGTGTTGTGTTATTCTTTTCCTTCCCTCTGGGTTAGCTGCTGCTGTGTGTGTCTAATCAGGGTCAGCTGCTTGTTTGTTTAGTGGGGGCTGGGCATTGCTTAGCCTCTGGGGCTCTGGGCTGAGTGAGAGGTTCTCCTTTGTTTGTTTGTTTTAAGGATTTCTCTTCCCAGTGTCCCTGCTGGCTCAGTGAGTTTAACCCTTTGTGTACTGTGTATATGGTGTTCCTGCCTCTGCCAGTGTGTTTGTTCTATGGGCCCTGCGCCCTCTCGGGGGAAGGGAAGCGTTCTCTCTGATTGTTTGTTGATTTATGGAACTCTCTCTCTGCTGGCTCTACAAGCTTAATCCTTTGTGTTCTGTTTGCCTCTGTCTACAGTGGGTTTGAGGCAAAGGCTTTCTGCCTTCCTTTTGTGTCTGGTTCCTCTGGCTTCTGCCTGGGGCTTCCTACCCTGGTGGGGGGGGGGGTGCTGTGTTAGTTCCCTGCGCTAGTCCCCTGGGTGGGCGTGGCCCACTCTGGTTCTTTGTTTCTCCCTCTGCCCTATTGCTGGTGTTCAGCGCGTGTCTGGCATCTTGGGGCCCGGGGGGCCCTCTGGGTTCTTTCACCCCTCCCTGTGTGTGATTGGGTTCCAGTTCAGCCGTGAGGCTCGCACGAGTGGCTCTGTGTGCATGGGTTCCGGTTCGGCCGCGAGGCCCGCCTGTATGCCTATTTCCCTTCTTCCTGAGGGACTGCGGGGAGGGGTAGCTTAGGGGTATTGGATAGCTGGGATGTGTGGTGGTGGGTCGGTCTCCTCTTGGCCTCGGCCAGGGCCCAAGGGCTCACGACCAACCCAACGGATTACAGTAAGCATAACTCGATACCATGGTTCAACGATGAACTGAAAAGCTAAAATTATCTATGGTGAAGCCCCAGGATACATGACAGACTTAATCGACCTACCAACTAGAAACACATCCGAATCAACACGAACATACCTAAATCTGCACTACTCAAGCTGCAGAGGACTCAAATACAAATCAACTTACGCATCCAGTTTTTCCTACATAAGCACACAACTGTGGAACGCATTACCAAAAGCCCTGAAAACTACGTACGACCACCTAAACTTCCGGAAAAAAACTAAAAACTAACCTGTTTAAAAAGGTGTACCCTACCGATCCAACATAAATGCCTGATCCCTGCAACACAACAAAACTAAAGTGCTTATTGGACATAACACAACTCTTCCGTTGTACGATTCCCTAATGTGGTTGGGCCACATGAACTATATCTTACCACAACATCACTTTGTATTTGTTTACACCGGAGTCTCCAAATGCCTCTCCGGTACTATGTAAGCCACATTGAGCCTGCAATTAGTTGGGAAAATGTGGGATACAAATGTAACAAATAAATAAATACTGCAAAAGGCATGAGCTAAACAAATCCTAATCCTTCCGTCCCTTATAGAGTAATATATGCCTTATTTCCCTATAAGAGGATTCAAAATAGTTTATATCATATGAGATAAAATGCATCCATTGCAGGTTGGCCTCCTTTGATAGAATAATTTCACATGCCAATTCCTGTACAGTTGGTCAAACAGAAATCCTTGAAAAGTTCCCTTGGAAAAGTGCTACAGGAAACATTCCCCAAGAGCAGAAAGAAAAGAAGGAACCTAAATTTTCAACATCTGCAGTGCATTTCCCACTCCAGGATTAATTAATGGGCAACAAACATTTTCATCTTGGCACAGAGTTCGTCACATTTTCAGAGAGGTCTCAATACAGTGGAAGCCATTATGAAGACTGTGTGGCACATCCAACACCCACCTTACCAAGGAAGACGGGGAAGTAGCAAGGGGTTGGAGGATGGGTGGGGGTTGGTAATGCTTTCCAGCTGTGGAACAGATGTAAAAAGGGCCAGAGATGGGGAAGACACAAGTCTGCATTTTGGGCTAATTATATTGTTTGCTCAGTTTTACCACTGCAGCCTTAGACCCTAATAGGAGATTCAGTATAAAACTCCATAGATTTCAGAAAACGGCGGAGGTGTCCTATTTTGTTTCCGGTCCTATGGCAGTTCAAAGTATATTTTTCTTATCTCTAACTATATAAATGACAAGTGACCGACTCACCCGCAAATGCGCAGTAGAGAGCAGCTGCCATCGACGTTCCGTGCATGCGTTGCAGTCACGGAACAGCTGTCGCGTGGCGGGAATAAAATAAAATGATAACTGCATGAAGAGGAGACGGGGAGGCCAAGCAGTCCTCAGCAGCGGCTCACAGAAACGGGAGTGCGCGGCACATCATGCCCGACGTTCCTGGGCGGAGCTGCTTCGGCAAGCTGGGCGAGGCTAACCTCCGGAGAGAAGCGTGATGTTCGCCTTCCCTTCCCTCTCTCAGCTGTGGTCCCGTCCTCCCGCCCTTGCGGAAACAGGAAATGAGGGCGGGACCACAGCTGAGAGAGAGAAAGGAAGGCTCCTGAAGCGCACAGCTCACACGCTTTTCACTGCTGCTGCCTGCCGCTGTAACCCGATGAGGTAAGATGGAGGGACGCCTTGGAGCTGGGAGGGATGGATGGAGGGAGGCCTTGGAGCTGAGAGGGACGGAGGGAGGCCTTGGAGCTGGGAGGGATGGAGGGACGCCTTGGAGCTGGGAGGGATAGACGGAGGGGGCCTTGGAGCTGGGAGGGAGGCAGGCCTTGGAGCTGGGAGGGAACAGACTAATACTCGCCCATTTTAACGGGCTTAACGGCTAGTTTTATTAATAAACGGGTCAATATTCAGCAGGCGAAGGTGAGCGTTTCTTTTTTTAAATGCTTACCGTCGCTGGCTAAGTTGGACCTGCATTTTCAATACCGGGCCATCTGCAGGCATTGGCATTTAAGATCTGGACTTGACCAGATAGGAAACAGCTACCGAGACTTAAGCAAGTCCTGGTCAATATTGAACTGGGCACCTGAATAAGACACTTATGTGGGTTCCAGCTTAATATTGTAGAAGAGTAGCTTAATGGTTTGTGTAGTGGGCTGAGAACCTAGAGAACTGGGTTCAATAACCACTGCAGCTCCTTGTGGCCCTGGGCAAGTCAATTAACCCTCCACTGCTCCAGAGGCAAACTTAGATTGTGAGCCCAGTAGGGACAAAGTACCATGTGTACAACATTGCATATATATAGTAGCGCTATAGAAATGATAAGTAGTAGTAGTAATATTGGTTAGAAACCATATAAGGGTGTTTGGCCAAGTCCCGATCTCCTCCCAAATTCCAATCACCCCTCACCTCCAGAACAGCAACAGACCCCGCCCCCTTCTGATTGCTCCTCCCACCCCCAGAACTGCAACAAAACTACCCCCTCAGATCTCCTTCCCACCCCTCTCCAGAAGTGGATCCCCCACCCCACCCAGAATAGCAACTGACCTCCCCAAGGATCTCCTCCTCCCTAGCCTACCATTTTCAATCCTGCCCATCTCGGCTTCCCCTTCAAAATGACTGCTGCAATCTCTAGCGGCACTCTTTGTGCTCTTAGGCAAGTCACTTAAGTGTCCTCTTTTTCAGGTACAAAATTTAGATTGTAAGCCCTTGCGCAGGGAGCTGCCTACTGTACCAGTTTCTGGCAGGGCTGGATTTAAGATTACAGCATTTCTAGGCAGAAGAAAGATGGGGACAGGAGCCCTCTGGAGATTGGAGAGTGGGGTATCTCAGTCCCAAATCACAATTTTTGGGTGCCTCCAGAATTTGGCAACTTGGCATGTGCCTATGCTACTTATCCTAAACCCAACCCTGATACCTGGATCTTGGAAAGGCAAACAATAAACCATGTGGCTACTGGCCACTCTCAAATATCTTCTGCAGGCACATGGTATTCACTTTTCATTACATAAAATGCTCTAGCTTACATACAGTGCAGTTTTTGGAACAATTTAGGGGTCATAGTAGATGACAGCAGAAAAAGACCTGCACGGTCCATCTAGTCTGCCCAACAAGATAAACTCATATGTGCTACTTCTTGTGTATACCTTACCTTGATTTGTATCTGCCATTTTCAGGGCACAGACCGTAGAAGTCTTGCCCAGCACTAGCCCCGCCTCCCAAACACCAGCCCCGCTTCCCAATCTCGGCTAAGCTTCTGAGGATCTGAACAGGATTACTTTATGTTTATCCCACGCATGCTTGAATTCCGCTACCGTTTTCATCTCCACCACCTCCCGCGGGAGGACATTACTAAGGCGCCTTAACAGATTTAGGGCATGCTAATGATTAGCATGCAGTAAATAATAAGGTGCCCATAGGAATATAATGAGTGTCTTATCATTTAGTGCATGCAGTCATTAGCGTGCCTTAATGAAAGGACCACTTATTTATTTATTTTCCTTTATTTCATATACCACCAATTGTCAATGGGCTGAGAGGCTGGGAAACCAATTTTTAAATCTTGCTTTTCTGCTGAAATTCCTCAAGATTTTGAACATGTCACATTATCTCCCAATGCCTCAGGTATTTAGTTAGATTGCTAGATATTTGGGGGAGGGGGTACTTTTGAGGGTTAATTTTATAAATGTGTGCTGAATTATTTAGTTTCACAAAAAGCTGAAAACCTTCCTTTTCCAGAAATTCCTAAGATCATAAGCATTGCCATACTAGGACAGACTGGAGGTCCATCAAGACCAGTATCCTGTTTCCTACAGTGGCCAATCCAGGTCACAAGTACCTGGCAAGATCCTAAAACAGTACAATACATTTTATGCTGCTTATCCTAGAATATGCAGTGGATTTTCCCAAATCCATCTTAATAATGGCTTACGGACGTTTCTTTTAGGAAATTATCCAAACCTTTTTTTTAAACCCTGCTAGGCTAACTGCTTTTACCACATTCTTTGGCAACGAATTCCAGAGTTTAAATACTTGTTGAGTGAATAAATATTTTCTCTGATTCGTTTTAAATTTACTACTTAGTAGCTTCATTGCGTGCCCCTTAGTCCTAGTATTTTTGGAAAGAGTAAACAAACGATTCACATCTACCTGTTCCACTCCACTCAGTATTTTATAAACCTCTATCATATTTCTCCTCAGTCATCTTTTCTCCAAGCTGAAGAGCCCTAGCCGCTTTAGCCTTTCCTCATAGGTAAGTTGTCCCATCCCCTCTATCATTTTTGTCACCCTTCTCTGTACCTTTTCTAATTCCACTGTATCTTTTCTGAGATGCGGTGACCAGAACTGCACACAGTATTCAAGGTGCAGTCGCATCCTGGAGCAATACAAAGGCATTATGACATTCTCAATTTCTTTTCTATTCCTTTCCTAATAATTCCTAACATTCTATTTGTTTCTTAGACACCGCTGCACTTATATATTGCACTTTATAATCTAATTCTTTTTTTTTCAAGGTTGTAAATTCTAGTTTCTTATACAAAGCTGCAGTACGCACTAGCGTGTGCTTATCACAGCTGAAAGAGGCTTGTTGCAGGATGCACCGAGGTATTCTGTAGTAATTTTGCAATGTGCGCATGCAATCAGCATGCTAATTAATTTTTTTCACCAAGGGGGTGTGACTGGGGCAGACAGTGGGTGTTTCTGCTCTAATCAGTTAGTGCGTCTGCATTCCCGTGCGCAAACTGACTAGCGTGTGAGCCCTTATCGCATACAAAATAGGTGGCGGTAAGGGCTCACACACTAATCTTTTTTAATGGCCATGTGCTAATGGCAACATTAGATATAGCAGAATTAAAAAAGGTTCAAAAAAGGGTGATCGAAATGATAACGGAATATGGAGGAGTAGCCTAGAGGTTAGTGCAACGGACTTTGATCCTGGGGCACTGGGTTTGATTCTCACTGCAGCCGCTTGTGCCTCTGGGCAAGTCACTTAACCCCCTATTGCCCCAGATACAAATAATAAGTACCTCTATATACTATGTAAACCACTTTGAATGTAGTTGGGGAAAAACCACAGAAAGACAAGTCCCATTTCCCTTTCTCTCCCTAAAGGGATGGAACGCCTCTCATATGAGGAAAGGCGTAAGAGGTTAGGACACTTCAGTTTGGAACAGTAACAGCTGAGGGGAGATATGATTGAGGTCTACAAAATCCTGAGTGGTGTAGAACAGGTGAACATAAATTGAGTTTTTACTCTATCAAAAAGTACAAAGACTAGGGGACACTCAAGGAAGTTACATGGTACTACTTTCAAAATGAAAAGGAGAAAACATTTTTCACCCAACACATAGTTAAGCTCTGAAACTCGTTGCCAGAAGATGTGGTAACAGCAGTTAGCGTATCTGGGTTTAAAAAAAAAGGTTTGGAAAAGTTCCTAGAAAGGAAAAGTCCATAGTCTGCTATTGAGGTAGACATGGGGAAGCTACTGCTTGCCCTGGGATCACTAGCATGGAATGTTGCTACTCTTTCGGATTCTGGAATCTTGTTACTTTTTGGGATTCTGGAATCTTGCTACTCTACTGTAGGAAGCAGGATACTGGGCTAGATGGACCACTGGTCTGACCCCGTATTGATTTTCTTATGTTCTTATGAACCTATTCTATAACTGTGTGCCTAATTGTGCCTAACTGGGCATCATTTATAGAATTTGGGGGATAAAGTGTAATGTCTAAGCATGTATGTAGATTAGCATCATCTTCTACACTCCACCCAAACTAGACTCTTGTACATATAAGTCTACAGACAAAGTATGAGTCATCAGGTCAAAGTGCATTGTTATACATCATTAAGGGGACCATTTACTAAAGCTTAGCAGGTGCTAAATGCTAAGAAACAGGTTTAAAATGGCATTTGTGCTAAGCTTTTAGTAAAGGGCCCCTAGTTATTTTATAAGAAGCCATTTATATGTTTGCAAAAAATGACTTTATAAAATGACCAGCAATACAGAGAGCACCTTATATAGAATTCTAAGCCCCTTATAGTCACAAAGCAAACCTTCAGTAAAAAGTTTAAATCATTACTGAAAGCCTGGCTCTTTGAACAGGCCTCTATAAAGCTGATTTATTATGCAGCTCTGCCTTGGTCTGGCACCACTGTTTTGAAGAGTTTATGTAATGTAATCTGTTTATAATTTCTTTTAGGTGTGTACATTTTTTTCCTATATTATTGTAGTCCCTGTTTGTTTTATTAATTTGTGTATTAATTCCGGAATAAATAAATAAATAGGAGGTATATGAAAAGATAGGTGCAAAGAGTATGATCAGAATCCCTCTTCTGCTTGAAAATCTCAGATTGAAAAAAAAATAGTTTTGTTCATGTATTTAGAAGTACATTGTATTGAATTATATACTTTTTTAAATATATCAGAATAGAAAAAAATCTATTATGCACAAAAAGCATCCCATATAAGTCCATCCGCTGACTGGCTGTGCATGCAGAATGTAAGCATGTGTAAGTCTAAAAATGTGTTACACGCAGGCAGCCAGCCCCTGCTGCACGTCAGGAGGACAACGCCCTCGGCACGGCTCCGCCCCCTCTGCCCTACTCACTTCGTGCCATTCTGCTGCATCCCAGCTGTACACCGTGCACTCGGCTGCCTGGCAGGGCTGCTCGGAACGGGGTCGGCTGGACGGCTTGCACTCGGCCTCTGGCACCGCTTTCAGAGCCGGACTCTGGCAGTCCACTGCTCTCCGCTGCACCCCTCTTCCACAGGAAACCGAGCACTGAGGAAGAACGCAAAGTAAGTTCTCAGGTCAACATTTCAGCCTCTTTCAACTTATTTCATTTCAGAATTTTTCCATGGCACTCTTTGCTTTAACATTTTTAAATTAATTATTATTTTTATATGATAAAAGATGATTAGAAATATGTGCTGGTTCTTTGCAGCACGCAAGCTGTTTTCTGTATTAAGAGAAAAGCCTTTTTACAGAAAACCTCTTGAGTGCACATGGCCATAAAACGGAAGGCGTCGAATGGGTCTCTGTGTGTCTCCCTTTCCTCTCAATGATGTCTCGCCTGTTGGAAACAGATAGTTTCTCTACCAACAGTAATTTCTGGATAGTGCTTGCCACAACACATCTAACACTGCTTTAACAGTTGATCTGTATAACAAATCCATCTGTTGGCTCCTGGATTATTAGTTGTTAAGTTATGACTCCTGCACCTACAGGTAATAACATCAGCTTTCTTCAGCATCTGGGATTCGGGACACTTCATTAATTGCTTCCTAAACTAACCAATTTGTTATTTAAAAAACAAACAAACGCTGCATGCATCCATTAAACAGTATCTACCTATCTATCTATCTATCGAACGTAGATTAAAGTCATCTGTATCATGTGGAAGCCCTGGTCTCAAGCAGCTGCAAAACATTTGGAATAGAAAATCTAAAGCTTTGACAATATGTTGAATTGCTTATTTAAAAAAAATGTTAAGGTTATGCACAAATGCAAAATGATAATATCCTGCAATATTTTTGCAATTTAAGTAGTCGTTTATTTAGCCAGAGCTAAACCCCTCGGAACACTTGCCCTTGAGTTAAGTGTTATTGCAAGTGGTAGTTCGGAATCCAGCTCTGGAAAATTATGGCTTTTCATGTCAGCTTATGAAATTTGGGATTATAGAGGCCACTTGGCATAAGAGACAGGGGTATGTCTGCTAAAGGATATTATGCATTAACATGAAAGTGCACGCGAAAATGCTTACCGCAAAGCATGTTAAAGTGTTTTACTGTAAATAATTTCTTCGCATGCGCTAAGGGGGGATTCTATATATGATGCCTAAGAAATCTTCACAGAAAACATTGGATTTCTGCACAAGCCTGTTCTATAAGCCACGCCTAGATTTAGGCGCAATATATAGAATATGCTTAGGCAGAAATCGTGGCGCCTAACCCGGCGCATAGATGTAGGCGCAGAGGGCCATAGTCTATAACAGTGCCTTTAAATGTTGGAACACCCATGAAACGCCTATTTCCCTGCCCATAACCATGTTCCCTTTTCCCTGTGCGTGTTAGAAATTAGACGCACTGTGTTACAGAATACGCTTAGCAATTTGTGCATGTAAATTCTAATTGTTGCTAATTAGTGCTCATTATTGCTTGTTAAGTGCTGTTATTAATGCTAATTAGCTTATTAAGCCAATTAAGTTATAGAACACGTTTGGACTTCAGTGCACAACTCTAGCTGCGCTATATAGAATCCGGGGGTAAGTATATGTTTTTTTGTATTTATGTTTTAGAGGGGGCAGAGAATGGGCGTGGATGCGTTATCCAGGTAGCGCGTTCCGATTACCACATGCTAACTGGTCAGCGCATCCATAACACGGGAGCCCTTCGTGCATCCTAAATAGGAGGTGGTAAGTCCTCCCTAGTCAAGTTTTTTTCAGGTTATGCGCGCTAATGCAAACAGTGCATGACCTCAGAGAGAAATACTGGAAACTGCCCCGTGTTAGCATGCGCTACGTCCATTTACTGATGCACGTTAGTAGACATACCCCTTTGTTTTAGCATGACCTCTAACGCAGCGTTGCAGGAGTGGATTCAGGAAACGGAGGCCAAAGTTAGGCGCCGTTAAGATATGTACTAAGCACCAATTACGGTAAAGGTCACTAAGGGGTGAATTCTATATATGGCGCTGAAAAAGCGCTATTCTATATGCTGCACTTAATGTTAGGCGCAGTTTATAGAACAGCACTTATGCCTAGGAATCATGCCTCACTTTAGGCACAGCCATTTGCATCAACTGAAATGTGGCGCATACCCCCCTTATTCTATAACAGTGCGAATAAATGCTAGGAACGTCCCCGTTCCACCCATGACCCTACTATTTCTGCACCCATTTTTTTTACTTGTGCGTAAATTCCTATTAAATCTAATTAGTGCCAATAATTGCTTGTTAAAAAGCCAATGATTGGTGCTAATTAGCCTGTTATTTAATTAAATTGCATGTGCAAATTGGGCACACATCCAAATTTCTGTGCGTAGTTTTTGGCGACTTGTAGAATTAGTGGGTTAATGCTAAGCACCCAACTTTGGGCGTGAAGACTTACCCCTACTGGAACCTGGTGTAAAGTGCCGGCACACAACCAGGGCCAACAAGAGGGGGGGGGGCAGAGGGGCAAGATTCCCCCGGGCCCGGCCTCCAAGGGGGGGCCCTACACTGGGGTCTGTCTCTCTCCTGCTCTTGATGGGACCTGGGTGATTCCAGACACAGGATTCTAAATTGGGGCCCCTGGTTTGGCTGGCAGGGGTCCCCAAGCCTTCCTCCAGCAATGTTCTCTGCCGCATTGCCAGCCTGCGGCTGCTTCTCCTCAGCCACACATTCTCAGTTTTGATGAAATTGAGCTTGTGTGATGTGATGGGAAGCAGCCACAGGGCAGGCAATGCAGTGGAGAACAGCGTTGGAGGAAGGGTTCTTCTGACGGGGCTTGGGGACGCCTACCAGCCAAAGTATGTGGAGTTGTGGCGGGGGCAGGGAGGTGGGGCAAAATGTGTCCCCCACTTTGGGCTCCGCCCCCCAATCTGGAGTCTTGTTATATGGCATCCTGGGGGGGGGGGGGGGAACAGCAGCAGTGGTCCTGCCCCGGGCCTGGCTCAGTCTCAACCAATGGGAGCTGGGCACATAAATGATCCTATTCTATAACACTGTGTCCAAATTTCCAGACTGCCCCTTATCTGCCTATGCCACTCCCCTGGCCACACCCCCTTTTCAGTTGTACATCAGACAATTTAGATGTGCAATGGTGTAGAATAGCGTGAGGGCAGATCTCCAGATGGCATAGTTTCAACATAGGACCTCATCTTGGGATAATTCCTATGGGCTTCTTTTACAAAGCTATGCTAGTGATTCCTGTGCGGCAAATGACAGGAAGCCCATTAAATTCCTATAGGCTTCCACTCATTTGCTGCGCGGAATCGCTAGTGCGGCTTTGCAAAAGAAGACCTATGTTAACCTAAGAAAGGAATTTTTTAAACATTATTCCTGAAGCAGCATGAAATTAAATCCATAACAATATACTCAATGGGAAAATCATACCAATAAACAGACTCTTGTCTGTTTCCTAAAATTGAATCTCGCAGGAAATTTTGCAAGCATGGGTTTCATCCATGATATGCTTTAGAAATTTACCGAAAGCCTTACTGAATGCTCTTCTCATTGTGCAGAGAGCCATAGAAATATTTCAGATTAATAGTAGTAGCAGGATCAACATAAAAATTATTTAGACAAGACTGATTTTTAAAACCTATTTTTTTTATTATGGAAAAAACAGATTCTATTAATCTGTTTTCTTTAATTTTTTTTATAACCCATTGATCTTTTAAGAAGTGTAGTGTCCTGCTAGTGTTGGTGCATGGTAAAAACGTTAGCGTGCATACAGCGTGGCTTAGTAAACAGGGCCCTTAGTATAGAGGACTCCCCCCCCCCCCCCCCCCAAGTCATCAGATAAGGAGACTGTTTGGGTTTTTTTGTAGGGAGATGAAAGGCAGAGCTGCAAACAGTTTAAAGAGCTCCTTTTAAGTAAATGTGGGCACTTGGCCAGTTTTTGCCCTTTCATCCTAGAAAAGAAAGAAAGAAAGAAAAAAAAAAAAAAAAGATTTCCCTATTGTCATTCCCACATGTTATCCAATACCAAAAAACCAAGGATGACAAGAAGATATAGCAAGTCACAGTCTTCTTACAGATCACATCATTTAGACATTGTTTAATGTTCTTTTTAATTGAGCTTTCTCTGTTTTCAGACTTTGTGTATCAGTGCAAAGTCTGGGGGCATTTTTTTCCTTGCTGACTTCACACCAGTTTTCAAACGAGAACATTTTCAGCTCAGGAAAACTGTGTACAATCTATCTGCACCTATTTATTTATTTATATATCCCAAAATAACCTAAAAGGGTAACAAAAACATACATAAAATAAAAATAATCATAAAATACAAAAAAATTAAAATAAAATGAGAAAAAAAGCTAAAAGCATGTTTAAAATAATTAAAAGTTATATCTCGTTATGTTAAACAAACCTTAAAACAGTCAATCAACCACCTACTACTTGTGCGGGTACTTTTTCCATATATACTTTTGAATATGCAGAAATGCGCACATAAATTTATTTATTTATTATCTCGTTTGTACCCCACATTTTTCCAACAGCGTCAGGCTCAATGTATTCTCTGCCCCAGTCCTGACTCCAGCATAAGTCTACACACATACGGGAGAATTCTATACATGGTACCCAAGATTGCGCACACAATTTAATTGATCAATGAGCCCTTAAGCAGCAATAATTGCGTACTTACATCTATTATTGCAGTTAATAAGCATCAATAAGAATTTGTACACGCAACTGGCTGTGTGTTATTCAATGTGGAAGCTCAAATGACTAAAACCTTTCTTCCCAAGAGCAACCTTTCGATATCTAATACAATCAATGGTCCTAAGCCACGCAGATTATTGCAACAGAATCTACACGGGTTGCAAAGAACGACTCATAAAAAAACTCCAGACCGCCAAAAATACAGCAGCCAGGCTGATATTCAGCAAAACACGCTACGAAAGTGCCAAACCCCTTCGAGAAAAGTTGTATTGGCTCCCAATCAAAGAATGGATCACCTTCAAAATCTGCACCTTAGTCCACAAAATCATATATGGTTTAATCCCAGGATACATGACAGACCTTATAGATCTGCCAGTAAGAAACAAGGTCAGATCATGAAGATCCTACCTAAACCTAAACTACCTAAATTGCAAGGGACTGAAATACAAAACAACTTTCGCATACGGCTTCTGCTACATAAGTGTAAAACTATGGAATGGCCTCCCAAAAGCTGTGAAAACAATGACCACCTGAACGTCAGGAAATCACTAAAAACCAACCTCTTCAAATCGGCATACCCTAACGACCCCGCATAAGCCTCTTCACCCAGCAACATAGTAACATAGTAGATGACGGCAGAAAAAGACATGCACAGTCCATCCAGTCTGCCCAACAAGATAACTCATATTTGCTACTTTTTGTGTATACCCTACTTTGATTTGTACCTGTGCTCTTCAGGGCACAGACCGTATAAGTCTGCCCAGCACTATCCCCGCCTCCCAACCACCAGCCCCGCCTCCCAACCACCGGCTCTGGCACAGACCGTATAAGTCTGCCCAGCATTATCCTCGCCTCCCAACCACCAGCCCCGCCTCCCAACCACCGGCTCTGGCACAGACCGTACAAGTCTGCCCAGCACTATCCCCGCCTCCCAACCACCAGTCCCGCTTCCCACCACCGGCTCTGGCACAGACCGTATAAGTCTGCCCAGCACTGTCCCCGCCTCCCAACTACCAGCCCCGCCTCCCAATCTTGACTAAGCAAGACTATAATTGTACTGGACAACACGCAATCTTCATCCCTTCCGACCCTCCACTTATACCTCATACAATCACTATATAACCTTGTATCTGTTATCAACCGACTAGGCAAGCGCCTCAGACGGTACTATGTAAGCCACATTGAGCCTGCAAATAGGTGGGAAAATGTGGGGTACAAATGCAACAAATAAATAAATAAGGATTGGCGCCTAACTCTCATAGGGCCAGATTCTATTTATGGCGCCTGCAAAATCAGCACTGAAAAAACCCCATGCATAGCGCAATTATATAAGGGGCTTTACAGAATCGCACATGGCGCAAAACTGTGCCTAAATGTAAGCACCTGGAATTAGGTCTAAAATGCAGATGCCTACATTCAGGCACAATTCTATATTTAAGTGCGCAAATTTTGGGAACGCCCCTGGAACACCCATAACCACGCTTCCACATAGTTATGCACGATTGAAGTTAGGCACAGATTGGATACGCGAATAACATCAGAGGCGCAGATGCAACATGCACTTAATTCTCAAGCCCAATTAGTGCTGATAATGGGTTGTTACCACCTAATTATTAGTGCTGATTGGCTAGTGATTCAGTTAAGTTACGCGCATTAAATTGGGCGTATGTCCAATTTATGCTCATAACTCTAGGCGACATATACAGAATTTGGGGGATAGTGCGTATCTGAAAAAAGACCTGCAAGGCTTCGTTCTGTTTCTGTGAGTCTGACGTCCTGCATGTACAACGTGCAAGACATCAGACTCAGAAACAGAATGAAGGAAGAAGAGGACCTCAGCTGGCGGGGGTTGGGGGTCCCCCGCCAGCAAAGGTAGGCGATGGTGGGTTGGCAGCAGGGGGGGGGGGTCGAGAGGGTCATCAGTAGGAGGGTCCAGGGCCAAATCTACGGGGGCCCAGGCCCCCGTGGCCCCACATAGCTATGCCACTGTCTGGTAAAATCTGGGCTTAACATGGGTTAACGCGGGACTTCCTGCGTTATAAGCCCAGACGGAAAGTGGAATTTTTTTAGGCCTTTTTCTTTTAATTTCAAGCTGTACACTAATGTTCCCAGGAGGCGGGGCAAGTACTGGGCAGACTTCTACGGTCTATGCCCCAAAAATGGCAAGGATAAATCAAGGTCAGGTATACATATAAAGTAGCACATATGAGTTTAGCTTGTTGGGCAGACTAAATGGACCATACAGGTCTTTTTCTGCCGTCATCTACTATGTTACTATGTAGGTGACTGCACATACCTGAATTTTCAGGGCCAAAGCCAATATCCAGGATTACTTCAACCCCCTGGATTAAAAACTGCTGACTGTTGTTGGCTGAATAGCTGCCTTGTATTTAGTCCCAGAAAAAGGTGTCACATTATGGGCCCCTTGTACTAAGTGGCAGTAAGCCTAACGCGGGCTTACCGCTTGCTAAACAGCAAGTACCGCTGGGCTACCGCATCAGCCCGGCGGTACTTCCCACCCCTTGCGCACTGTACCCAGTGGTAATTAGGCAGTGCCAAGCGCTGCGCGGTTACCACTGGGTTAGCACAGGAGCCCTTTCTGCCACTTTAATGGGTGGTGGTAAGGGCCCTCCCCCCTGAAATGGCTGCACGGCAAGTGCTTTACTTGCCGCGCAGTCACTTCCTACAGGAAAGAGAGACTTTCCTTTTACCTGCTGCAGTAAAAGGGGGCCTTGGCGCACGTGAAAAACGCGTGCTGACGCCAGCTCAGGCCCCCTTTTGCCGCAGCTTGGTAAAAGGGGCTCTATATTAAAAAAAAAAATTTGTTTGATAACAAACCAGATAATATACTTTGCCCAGACATGTGAAAACTTGGGGGTTGATATTCAAAGCGAATGGCTCCTGGACACAGTTAAATCGCTTGTTCGGGGGCTCTCCACTGATATTCAGCATCACTTAACCAGTTTGTGCTGCTGAATATCACCACAGACGTCTAAAAACTCAAAGCCAGGTATTTTGTCTACATATGTAGAATGGCGATTTCTGCCTAGTTTCTGCTGCGCGCTGGAAAATAAAATTTATTTTCCGGCACTCATAGCGGACAAGCGTAAAAAATGAAATTACGACCCAGGCCACGTGGTAGCCGGGCAGTAACTCCGAATTGATGTGTGTTGGGCATGCGTAGGCAGCTACACGGCTTAGTAAAAGGGTCACTGAATGCTGGTGCCCAGCTGTGGCCTGGCGTTAAATATCTGGGAATAATGCCAGTGGCAGCTAACCCCCCCCCCCCACACACACAGAATATTGACCCCTTTATTGACAACAGAACAGAAAAGTGCATCCGGACAATGATGCAAAAGTAAAAGTAAATCTCACCTGACCCCAGTCTCCTGTTTTCCACTTTGGACATCTTCCTCCCCTGCACTTCTTTTGCACATTAGGTTTTGGGAGGTGTTTACAATATTCGTTTCCTAAAAGGTCACCGTCCTTCATTGCACAGTAAACATTTCGGGACTTAAATCCCCTTCCGCAGGAAACTGAACACTGTAAGATAAAAACCCAAGCTCATTATTCCTTGGATGCATCCATCCATCCATCCATCCATCCAAACAGTTTTAAAACAACTGGCCTTATCACTTATCATTTCACTGGTAAAGAAATGCAGCACTGTACAAAGAAGGAATCTTTGTTTTGGAAAGTTCCTTTTTTTATCCACTCCCAGAATTGTAAGTCTAAGTAAATCAGGGCACAGCCATACGTATTACTATACACCAGAAACATTTACCTTCATATATCGAGGGTCATTTTATAATAAGTGCCTAGGAAAAGAGGCCAAATAGGTGCTTATTTATTTATTTATTTATTTATTGGGCTTTATTAACCACCTTTATGCAGAGATTCACCTAAGGCAGGGGTAGGCAACTCCAGTCCTCGAGAGCCGCAGGCAGGTCAGGTTTTCAGGATATCCACAATGAATATGCAGGAGATAGATTTGCATATTCATTGTGGATATCCTGAAAACCTGACCTGCCTGTGGCTCTCGAGGACCGGAGTTGCCTACCCCTGACCTAAGGCGGTGTACAGCAGGTACAGTTTAACATAAAACTGACAATTTTGTTAACAGCATAGCAATAGTAAAATAGCCAAGAATAAACATAAATACAATAAATGAGGTAAACTTGAAAACAGTAAATTGAAACCAAATAACAGATCTCCCATGAAACAATATCAAAAATTTACACATTTAACAGCACTGGAATTCAAATAGCAGAGATATAATACAATTTTAGCATAATACTGATGGTACAACTAATAAGCAATGCATTAGAACATTCAGTTAACAAAGATATGATGCAAATGATTTTCTACAGTACGGCCTATGCATCTTTATAAAATACTAGCCTACATGGTAGAACTCATGCTTTGAATGCAGCTGTGGAATGTAGACCTGCTGGAGATCAGGTTTAAATGCTCATGTGCAGAGTTCACAAGTGTGAGCCTTGATTACAGTTTTGTTTTTGTTTAATAATCCACGCTTATACTTGCAATCATCACCCATGCTCTGCCCAGACTATGCCAATAAACTAAAGAAACCATGGGCTTTCCACCTTGTGCTCACTACTGAAGGCTCTGTTGATCCTACCCCCTCTGAAATAAATTTCCTGTTTGTGAGAGGTGGGACTGGCAGAGCCTTTAGTGGTACGTGCATGGTGGAAGACCCTGTGGCTTCTCTCTGCTTTACTGCAGCTGCTACATGTGCCAGAAAGCAGCAGTAGCAGAGGAGGTACTGAGAAGAAGAGAGGTGCCATCATGTTTGGGGGAGAAAAGTGTAAATGCTGAGTTACAGAAGGAGGATAGAAAGGGATTATGAATGCTTGAAGAGGGGAGGAAGATGGTGGACATGAGGAGGTTGGAATAGGGTGACAGAAAGGAGATGATGAATTGGGATTGGGGGAAGAGAAGAGAGGTACAAGAACAAGGGAGGAGAAGATGTTGGCTTAGGGGGAAAGAGAAAGTAGATGTATGGGGTGAGGGTCAAGGAGGAGGATGGTCTGGTGGACATAGAAGGAGAATAGGGACATTAAAGGATGATGCTGGATCGTGCAGGGAGTATGATGAACAAGGAAATGGTAGACAAGGGGGAGAACAGGAAGACAGAAGGGATATTTGGACATGGGAGTGTTGTAGTAGAAGAACAGAAGAGAGATGCTGGACTTTGGAGAGAGTAGAGACAGAAAGGAGATGCTGAATATTGGGGAGGGAGAGTGACAGAGGGAGATGCTGGATCGAGGTGGAAAGAGAGTTGAGATGTTGGATAGAAAGGGAGAAGAGAAGCTAGATGGAGGGAGAAAAAAGTGAGAGAGGAGATGCTGTACAAAGTGGAGAGAGAAAGGAAGAATGATGAGGTGCTTCATGGAGGGGAGGGAGAAAGAGAGAGGAGATGCTGGAAGGAGGGAGAGAGAGGGGAGAGTTAGCAGTGCACTGGGAAACAACAGGATGGGGCATGGGAGGGCTGCGTACGTCTAGTGCTATAAAAATGAGAAGTAGTAGTAAGGGAGCTAGAAAGCTGTAGGTAGATTCTTTTAAAAAAGAGGGAGACTGAGGATGGATAGTAAGGAGGAGTGAAATCTGAGCAAAGAGAGGCAGAATAAAAAGAAATGCAAGGGGAAAAGATCGATGTCAAAGATGGATGTAGGAGAGGAAGTGAAAAGGAAAGGAGGGGAAAAAAAGAAGTGGCAGATGGAGTGGAGACCCCAGAAAAAGAGTTAAGAGAAGGCGGAACTTAAGAATATCCATACTGGGTCAGACCAGTTGTCCATCTAGCCCAGTATCCTAAGTCATGGGATCGGAGGTATAGTGTTCTATTGTGGATTAAAAACTGGTTAAAAGATAGAAAACAGAGAGTAGGGTTAAATGGTCAATATTCTCAATGGAGAAGGGTAGTTAGTGGGGTTCCCCAGGGGTCTGTGCTGGGACCGCTGCTTTTTAACGTATTTATAAATGACCTAGAGATGGGAGTATTTAGTACAACGTGCAGGACGTCAGACTCAGAAACAGAACGAAGGAAGAAGAGGACCTCGGCTGGCGGGGGTTGGGGTTCCCTGCCAGCAAAGGTAGGTGACGGCGGGAGGGGGGGTCGAGAGGGTCGTCGATAGGGGGGTCCAGGGCCAAATCTATGGGGGCCCAGGCCCCCGTGGCCCCATGTAGCAACGCCACTGGTCATGTGGTACATTTAAATTGTTACCGATAAAGAAGCTGCAGCCTGAGTTGCACCATACAAATGTATTTATTTATTTTGCACATTTATACCCCACGTTTTCCCCACAGTTTTGCAGGCTCAAAGTGGCTTACAATGTACTGATAGGCTATCGCTAGATCAGTGGTGATACGGTTACAATTAAATTAGATAGAAGAAACAGGGAAAGAAGTAAAAAAAAAAAATAGGGAAAGGATAAGAGAGTCTAAAATGGTCCATAGATATGTTGTTAGGAAGGACGTCAGGTTATATATTGAATCCTTGGAGTAGGCTGAACCTCTTTAGGCTGGAAGAGTTGTAAATGGACCGGACACACCTTGTATAATCTGGTCATTGGGGTTATAATCAGGCAAAAGGAAAAAGAGGATTGTTGGGGGGGGGGGGGGGGGGGAGTTGCAAGGGAAGGAGGGATCCCCATCTCTGAAGTTAATGTTCTACTCTGCAATACACAATTTTTTTTAACTGGGAGAAACAATGATATTTGTTGTGCTATTAATTTTTATTTTTGGAAAAAGAAAGCTCAAATTACATCATTTAAAAAAATATATATAAATCCTCATAAGCTATATTTCAGTCTCCCAAGAGAAGCAGTTCTTTCAGAGCACCCAAAATGACAGTGACTTTTTTTTTTTTACGTTTGTACCCCACACTTTTCCACTCATGGCAGGCTCAATGCGGCAGGCAATAGAGGGTTAAGTGATTTGCCTAGAGTCACAAGGAACTGCCTGTGCCTGAAGTGGGAATTGAACTCAGTTCCTCAGGACCAGAGTCCACCACTCTAACCACTAGGCCACTCCTCCACTATAAGGTATGAAGAAGGAATTGCAGATAAATGAATCACCCATAAGCCATAGCATAAAAACTCAGTTCAGTATCAAATTTAATTCAGTTTAAATTGGCACTTACATTGTTTTTACAAAAGCGGTTCAAGGTGGATTACATAATATAAAAACAGCAAAATCTCATCAAACATAAATACAGCATAGTAAAAGCAGTTACAATATGAAAGCCAAATCTAAACAACAACCCTACATCTCCAGAATGCACAGCTTTCTTTTCCTTTTTTGGAAGGTGATTATGTGCAATGCTTTCCTGGTAGTTCAAAGAAGCATGTGCTACAAATTGAAAACAAGCTGTAAATGCATTATGTGAAAGTATTTAGAGTGTATGCCAAAGCCAGTCTCTCTGCTAAATGCTTGGCGTTTGAAGTCACTGGATGGGAAGGCGAGGAGGCATACCATTAAGAATCAAAGCAAAGAGCAAATCAGCAGGTTATGTCAGCAAGAAGCTTTGTAGTGAGGCAAACAATTTCAACCTTTTTTTTTCCTGCAGGTTCACTGAGCCTTCTCAAATCTGAGCACTTTTGACAGGCAGCCCCTCCTTCCTGCCCCAGTAAACTTCCCTTTGATTTCGGATTAGGCTCTTTGCATAGGATCAGGAATGTGAGGCCACTGAGATTTGGCTACAGTGCCTGGCGGAAGAAGCTTCATCCCTAGCTTGACAGACTGTGTGATTTAATTTTGATTCCCTCAGTGCACGTCGCAGGAGTCATTACACATTAAATCACACAAGAACTAGACTAGCGATTTAAGAACCGAGGCATTAACACAGTTTGGATGAATTTGTGCCTGTGTTCTAGGGCTGTACCTAATGTTCGTATTCGATTTGATTCGGCCCCGAATAAATTATTCATATTTGGCCGAATAGTGATTTAAATTCAAATACGAATAATCTGGGGCTCTAGTGTTAAATCCTACTGAAATGAACATTGCTTCTTTTATCATTTATTACGTTAAAGCTCAATGCCCATTATTCGTATTCCGCCGAATAGTAAAATATGCTGTTTGGTGCAGCTGTACTGTGTTCTTCTTACAGTGATATATATACAAGAAGATGGCTACAGTGCATTGTAAAGTAAGGCAGCAAAAAGAAATTAAATCTGGAAAAATTGTAGGATTGGAGTGTTCCAAGACTTGACCTGGACTACACTACAAAAGCATTTATCCTTCAGAGAAGCCACGATATATATGAGGTCAAAGGGGATCCGGAATAAGTGGCTTTTTCATGCATATTCAAACATGCGTGGGATATGCATAAAGGAATCCTGTGTAGTAGGAATGGATACTCAGAAGCTTAGCCAAAATGGGGTGGCGGAGCAGGTGGGGGACAAGAGGTTGGTGGTTGGGAGGCGAGGATAGGGAGGGCAGACTTATACGGTCTGTGCCAGAGCCGGTGATGGGAGGGGGGACTGGTGCTTGGGAGGCGGGAAATACTGCTGGGCAGACTTGTACGGTCTATGCCCTGAAAAAGGCAGGTACAAATCAAGGTAAGGTATACACATATGAGTTTATCTTGTTGGGCAGACTGGATGGACCATGCAGGTCTTTTTCTGCCGTCATCTACTATGTTACTATGTATGCTACTTGTTGAGACTCCTTGAAATTAAGTCCTGAGAAAGGCTGTTCTTCCACTACTTAATGGAACACTCCGTCGACACGTCATGGTAAAGGAAAATGCAAATTCTATTGTTCTTTTCGATGTTCCGCAAAGAAGTATGATGGGTGTTCTCATATAGGTTAGTTATTCAAAATATTGGGCACAGAGAGGAAACTTTTCAAAGGTGCCTACATGGACAAACCCATGGTCCGTGCACTTCCGTGAAAGTGGCAGATGGCTCTGATGCTTTCAATACATACTGGACCCTCTGTGTGCTTCTTTAGGGCCCCTTTTATCAAGGTGCAGCAAAAGGGGGCCGGCGCTGGCGTGTGTTTTACATGCACACCAAGGCCCCCTTTTACCGCAGCAGGTAAAAGGGAAGTCTTGCTTTCTTACAGGAAATGGCCAGGGTGGCAAGTAAAACACTTGCTGCACAGCCATTTGAGGGAGGAGCTCTTACCACCACCCACTGAAGCGGCGGTAAGGGCTCCCACGTTAACCCGGTGGAAACCGACCGCCGGGTACACTCCGGCGCTACAAAAATAAATACATTTTTGTAGCGCCGGAAATGACGACACACTTGGCATGAGAAGTGTGCTGTGTTTGGACAAGTTCCTACAAGAAAAGTCCATAAGCCATTATTAAGATGGGAAAATCCAGTGTTTATTCCTAGGATAAGCAGCGTAAAATCTGTTTTTACTCTTGCCTGATTAGCCACTGCTGGAAACAGGATACTGGGCTTGATGGACCTTCTGACCCAGTATGGCAATACTTATGTTCTTAAGTTTATGTTCTTACTCAGACTTTATAGCTAAGTGGGCTGTCTGAAATATCCCCCCCCCCCCCCTTCAAAGGATAAGAGGTACAAATAAGGAATTAAAGTGCCCATTTACTAAAAGATATTATGCCCTTAATGTGCTGCTTAAATACAGGTCACCACGCATTTTCCTGAGGGCTGTGACATGGATGGGGAATGAGCATTCCTGCTTTATCCAGCTATTGAACATTCTAATTAGTGCAATGATTGGATAATACAGAGTTAATGCAGAAGCACCTAGCCAATAAATAAATAAATATGTAAACAAATCCATGCACTAATGGGAACATTAGCTGCAAAACCCCTCAAAAATGCCCTGAAAAGTGCCACGTTAAATCTGGGCTTAGGACGTGGGAAAATTCCACATTACAGCATGCCACATCAGATTTTAGTGCACTGTCAGGGGCATAATCGAACGGGGCTGGCCATCTATAAGGGCGGCCATCTCTAATGACGGCCCCGTTAAGTGGCGTACCTGACTGTATTATCGAAACAAGATGGCCGGCCATCTTTCGTTTCGATAATACAGTCGGGGCCGGCCAAATCTCAACATTTGGGCTGCCCTTAGAGATCGCCGGCGTTAGAGATGGACGCCATTGGTTTTTGCCGATAATGGAAACTAATGGCAGCCATCTCAAACCTGGCCAAATGCAAGCCATTTGGTCGTGGAAGGAGCCAGCATTTGTAGTGCACTGGTCCCCCTCCCATGCCAGGACACCAACCGGGCACCCTAGGGGGCACTGCAGTGGACTTCACAAATTGCTCCTAGGTGCATAGCTCCCTTACCTTGGGTGCTGAGCCCCACAACCCCCCCCCCCCCCAAACCCATTCCCCACAACTGTACAACACTACCATAGCCCTTAGGGATGAAGGGGAGCACCTAGATGTGGGTACATTAGGTTTCGGGTGGGTTTTGGAGGACTCCCATTTACCACCACAAGTGTAACAGGTGGGGGGGGGGGGGGGGCTGGGTCCGCCTGCCTGAAGTACCCACTAAAAACTGCTCCAGGGACCTGTATAGTGCTGTGATGGAGCTGGGTATGACATTTGAGGCTGGCATAGAGGCTGGCAAAAAAATGTGTTTTAATTTTTTTGGGGGGTGGGAGGGGGTTGGTGACCACGGGGGGAGTAAGGGGAGGTGATCCCCGATTCCCTCCGGTGGTCATCTGGTCAGTTTGGGCACCTTTTCAAGGCTTGGTCGTGAATAAAAAGGGACCACGTAAAGCCGGCCAAATGCTCGTCAGGGCCGGCCTTCTTTTTTCCATTATCGGCCCCCGCCCCGCCTTCGGTACACTGCCGACATGCCTCCTTGAACTTTGGCCAGCTCTGAGACGGAAAGCAGTTGAAGCCGGCCAAAATCGGCTTTCGATTATACCGATTTGGCCGGCTTTAGGAGAAGGCTGGCCATCTCCCGATTTGTGTCGGAAGATGGCCGCCTTTCTCCTTCGAAAATAAGCAGGCGACTACGCGTGTCAAATTAGAACTACCACCCAGCTACCGCCTGCCCCAGGCGGTAATTCAAATTTTTATGCATGTCTGATACGCGCGCCAGAAAATATTTTTTATTTTCTGGCGCTAACCGGGCGATAATTGGCAGTGTACATGCGCTGACGATTACCGCCCGGTTAACGTGTGAGACCTTACTGCTAAGTCAGTGGGTGGTGGTAAGGTCTCAGACCCAAAATGGACGCGCACCAATTTTTATTTTGCCTGCACGTACATTGTCAGCTAAAAAAAGGCCTTTTTTACAGGCGCGCTGAAAAATGGTCCTGCACGCGTCCAAAACACATGCCTAAGCTAGCGCAGGCCATTTTTCAATTTTGAACTACTGCCCGGATTCCGCTTGACCCAGGCAGTAATTTCATTTTTTATTTTCCGGCGCACGGTGCTAACCGGGCAGTAATCGGCATTCTGTGGGCACTGATGCGCGTATGCGCCTACATGTCTTAGTAAAAGGGCCCCTCATTCACCTGTCCATGGCTAATCATGAATATTCTTTGTCTAATTGATACTCAAACTGATGGTGTGCGTGAGCTCCACATTGTATGACATTCGGAGGAATATATCATAGACAACTTTTGAAAACAACAGACGTTTGAATTTTGTCTGTAGAAACCTCTGTTGTCATTGGTGTGACCCCCTGACGCAGGTGCGGTAGCACCGAAACACGGCCCGTGTTGGGTCTTTCTTCAATCAAAGTTCATTATTAAAGGATTTTTTAAATGAAAGAGCTGTGTTCCCTTCGTTTTTAAAGGCCCTTTGTGCTGTTTTTTCTGCTTTAACCATGAATATTCAGCACCACTTAACTGATTAGCACCTGAGACAAAACCGGCTAACGTGTGAGCATTCCAGGGGTGGATTTGGCACTTAGGCAGTTAACTGCATAACCACTTAAATTGGGCCGCATCAATACCAGTCCTTTCTTTAAGCAGTTCATCTTATGTGATTAAGGGCTGAATATTATTGAATATCTGGGAATAAAGCCAGCAGCTGAAATAAAAACGCTGACCACCACCACCAGTAGAATATTAGCTGGTGAGAACATAAGAGACGCTTAAGGAAGGGGATGAGAGGCATGGGGGGGGGGGGGGGGGGAACATCTTATAAACATGGCCAACAGACACTGAGTTGACAAGGTTCAGACGAGTGAATGTTGTCCTATACAGCTGGAATACAATTCTACCCCCCAAAAAAGCAAATTCACCAGATCTGGCATTAGACTGAATTGTAGGCGTGAGGTGTTTCCTTGTAGCAAATGACCAGATGGAGGCGCTTTAATCCAGCTGTTCATTAAAGACCACGGAATACTCACACATGCTGTTGCTATTGTTTTAAATTATGAAATTCAAACAGAAATAAGGGAAATGATAGGAAAACACATCAGTTTATTTGGAATCACAAAGTTGATTAACTGTTAACTTCTGTTTGTTTTCAGAGTTGTTTCTTAATGACCTAAAAGACCATGATAACAATCAGACAGGAAGCAGAAGGCTCGTACAAATAATTTTTTAAAGGTTTGTAATGTGTATGTTTATCTAGTATTAATGCCTGAGAATGCAGCAATGACAACCTGCAATGACATGGTCAAAACTTCCAACCAGGCTGCCACCCACTCATAAACATTCAATCCCTCCATCTCGGAGCTGGGCCCCTGAAATATGTTGAATGAAATTGGGCCTACTTTAAGGTAAGTCTGTCTGTTCTAAAGAGGGGTGTAGCTAGGTGGGGCCACAGGGACATGGGCCCCCGTAAATTTAGCCCTGGCCCCCTGCTTTCACCCCCCCCCCGCCGACCCTCGTCCGCCACCTTCGACCCCCCCCTCCCGCCGCCGCCTTCAGGTACCTTTGCTGGCGGGGGTTGCTTAAGTCCTCTTCAGCGCCGGTCTCCAGCGCGTTGTTGATCTGGATTCTGTTTCTGTGAGTCCTGACATCCTGCACATAGGAACATGCAGGACGTCAGGACTCACAGAAACAAAATCCAGATCAGCAAATGAGCCGGACTCGGAAACCGATGCTGAAGGGGACTTCGGCTGGTGGGGGTTGGGGACCCCCGCCTGCAAAGATACCCGGTGGTGGTGGGTCGAAACGGATGGGAAAGGGGCGGTGGTGCCGGGGGGGGGGCTAAAATGTGCCCCCTCACCTCGGGTTCTGGACCCCCCCTCCTGCCGAAGTCTGGCTACGCCCCTGGTTCTAAAGTACTACTACTACTACTACTTATCATTGTAGAGAACTTTAAGGGAAGAGACAATTCCAAGGGCGGGTGCCATGAAGAAAAAAGCCGAATGCCTAGTGGTTTCAAATTTTTACAACCTAGGCCCAGGCTATACCAGTCTATAATTATTTAGAGAACGAAGAACATGAGAAGCTATACAAAATAGTGGGTGATTCCAGGGATTAAGGGTACCCATTCAGAATGCAGGAAAAGTAAGAACCAATAACTTGAATTTAACATGGAATCTGACTGGTCACCAATGATGCTGAGTTAACAAGGGAGAGACATGCTCATACTTGCCTGCGTCACAGTAATCGAATACCTGTATTTTGAATAACCTGTAGACTTCTTACGTTTGATTGAGAGATACCACAACCCACTATCCCCCTGACTTCATAAAGGTTGCCAAAATCTGTGCACGCACATTTAGGCATAGCCCCGATTTGCATGCGCAATTTAATAGAATTACGAGGCAATTAGTGCCAATGATTGACTTTTTAACAAGCAATTGTTGGCACTAATTAGATTTAATTGGGGATTATGCATGGAAAGTTTGGTGCGAGACCTGTGTCTAAAATTTACTTGCGACCGAAAAAGGGGAAGTGGAAAAGGGAGGGTCATGGACGTTATGGGGTGGAATGGGGAGTGGTTTTGAGTTATGCTCGTAATTATAGAACAACAGTGCTCTCAGCATAAATTTAAGTGCAGGCATTTGCACCACATTTTTGGTTGATGCAAATGGTGGCACCTAAATTTACGAGTGACCTGTCTGCTTAAGCGTTTATTCTATATACCGTGCCAAACTTTAGGCGCGGCTTATAGAATATCATTTAAGTGGAGTTTTTATTGGCGCTGATTTCTTAGGCACCATAAATAGAATCGAAATAGAATCTAGCACTATCTTACAATAATTCAGTTTAGACATTAGAATGGCATGAATCAATGCATGAAAGCTTGGCAGTAATGGGAGGGGGTGCCCTCCAAATGCTCCAGGTAATACTGCTGGATTGGCCTTCATCCTCCCACTATCAATATGGCTTCCCTACCTCCTTCCCAAATTCACATATGGTACAGATGCAAGAAATTAGTGGGAACCTTTTTAAACTGGAAGTCATTTTCAACTTGCCTTCCTGGTGCAAACCACCGTATGATGGGATCTGGGTCCAGTTCCAACATCTGGTCTTCTACACTCCAGGCAGAATGAGGATGTGGCAGAGGCAGCGCTCACAGACTTTAGTGGGGGGGAACGGATCCTAATTTAGGGTGTCGTAAAGACTGCTATCCTCAAGTCAAACGTTAACATCATTTTATAGAAGATGATGATACTTTGGCAACAGGGTTTATTCACTGGTACAATCTCCGTGGGGCCACTGTAATTAACTCTATATCAATTAGTTCACAATATAGTTGCCCAGAGCTCTGAAAAGCTATGCCCGTTCTTATATCACTACATTGGCTGCCATTAAGATATTGCTTCTTAAGATTTCAGTTTGTAAAATGTTGAGTATTGAAAGTGGCAAATTCTGTACAGGAAACCTAACGTTAGGCGCCAGGATGCTGTGCAGTACGCACAAATTCTCTACAGGCAATCACACGCGTAATAGCTGTTATAGAATACTAGTCATTAAGGGGTCCTTTTACTAAGGTGAGCTGAAAAATGGCTTGTGGTAGTGTAGGCGTGGGTTTTGGGTGAGCGCCAATCCATTTTTCAGTGCGCCTTTAAAAAAAAAGCCTTTTAAAATGTTTTGCCAAAAATGGACGTGTGGCAAAATGAAAATTGCCACGTGCCATTTTGGGTCTGAGACCTTACTGCCAGCCATTGAGCTAGCAGTAAAGTCTCACACGGTAACCGGGTGGTAATGACCTACGCGTGCCAAATGCCACAGCTACACATGCCAGAAAATAAAAAATATTTTTCGGGCACCCGTAGCGGATGCACATCAAAAATAAAATTACCACAAGGGCCATGCGGTAGCCGTGCAGTATCTTCATTTTGGCGTGCGTTGGGCACGTGTAGATGCTTACGTGGCTTTGTAAAAGGGCCCCAAAGGGCTGGATTCTATAAATGGCGCCTGAAAAATTGATGCTGTAAAACCATGCGGCAGGGGCGTAGCTACATGGGGCCACGGGGGCCTGGGCCCCTGTCAATTTGGCCCTGGACCCCCCTGCCGATGGCCCTCTCGACCCCCCCTCCCGCCGCCAACCCGCCGTCGCTGTCTGCTACCTGCGTCTGCGATGGCGGGTTGGCAGTGGGAGGGGGGGTTGAGAGGGTTGTCGGCAGGGGAGGGTCAAAGTTGTTGGTGGTGGTGGTGGTGGCGGTGGGGGGTGTCGGCAATGGTGGGGGGGGGGGAGGTCGGCAGTGCTGGGGGGGGGGGGCTAAAATGTGCCCCCTCACTTCGGGCTCTGGACCCTCCTCCCGCCAAAGTCTGGCTATGCCCCTGCCACGCGGTTAGCGTGATTCTGTAAACTATTCCTAAAGTTTGGTGTAGTTTATAGAATATGCCCACATGCCGTTCTTGGAAATAAAATTTAGGCGTATCCATTTAGGCCACCTAAATACCTGTGCCTATGTTAGGTGCACATTGGGTGTATTCTATAATACTGCACATAGTTTTTTGAAATGCCCACAACCTGCCCATTCTATGTCCCCTTTTCAAATGCACATTAAAATTGCATTCACTTTATTATAGAATAGGCTTGAAAGTTGTGCACATCAACTCTAATTAAAGCCAATTAGTTCCTCTAATTGGTTGTTATGTATCAATTAGTGGCACTGATTGACTTGTTAATCAATTAAGTTGTGTGCACAATTTGGCCATGTGGCCAAATTAGCACACAGAACTTAATGCACCATATATAGAGTTTGGGGGTATGTGTGTGCCAACATTTAGACATTTATTTATTTATTTAACACATTTATACCCCACATTTTCCCACTTAGTTGCAGGCTCAATGTGGCTTACAGAATACCGTAGAGGCAGTCTCCGGTTCGGTAAAATACAAATACACAATATAGTATTAGGCATGTAAGAAACAGTTTCCCCTTCTTGGGTAGCCAGCTTTGGAATGCTTTGCCAAGATCCATTCGAACAATCAATGACCATCTACCCTTTAGGAAAATGCTGAAGACCCATCTCTTCAAGACAGCTTACCCGCCTGACCCTACTTAACTTTAAACTCTTCCTCCTAATTTCGGTCTTGATGATTCTTACATCTCAGACTATATTTCCCAATCTCCTCATTCCCTTATCTTTTCCTATCCATCCTTTGCCCTTTATCTTTTCCTCTCCATCCTCCATCTCTTGACCCCTCTCAATTCCCTTTTCCTTTTTCTACCTTTGTTTGCCCCGGCATGCTCAATTCACTTATTCCTCAAACCCCCACTCTCGCTACATTTACTACAGTTCATAATATTCTCTCTTTAAAGACTTTGTGATTGTAATTGTAATTATTTACTATGTAAGCCGCATTGAGCCTGCAACGTGTGGGAAAGCGCGGTGTACAAATGTAATAAATAAATAAATAAAAGCAACAAAGAAATAAAGAGGGGGTGGTGATAAAAGTCCAATACAGTCCATAGTTTTGCTGTGTTGCAAGAAGTAGAAAGTTAATTTGGGTCAGGGGGGTAGGCCTTCTTAAACAAGTATCCATCTACACCATGTCAATTGCTGACATAAATGTCCATGACTAAATGTTGCAATTGTATGCATAACTGGCATGATTCTAGAAGCTTAACCCGTAATTATCAGACACGCCCATGACCTGCCCATGCCTCTCCCATGTGCACGCCCCCTTGCAGTAAGCACAGCTCTTGTACAGCACAAGAGATAGGATTTATGAAAGGGCCTCCACTCTCATGCTCGGAGCTGGCATTAGGTTTTCAGGGTTCGGTTTGTGCGCTGTTTCTGAGCAGGGGGAGGGAATAGCTAAGAACCTCATGTCGCCGCACGTTCGTTTTCGTGAAACTGAGCATGCGCGACACTTTGCACATGCTCAGTTTCATTAAAACGAGCATGTGGGACATGAAGGGAAGAGAGAGCAGGGCAGGCAACGTGGCGGAGACCAGTGGCGCTGGCAGCGCTTCATCTGGTCGGGGTTGGGGACCCCCCACCAGCCCAGGTATGTGCAGCAGCAGCGGTGGGTGGGGATCAGCAGTGGTGCTGGGGGGGGGGGGGGGGGAGAGAAGTGGACCAAAATATGCCCTCCCACTTTGGGTCTGGCCCCCTCCCACCTCAAGACCTGGCTACGCCCCTGCTATAAATGAGTGCCAATTAGCACCAATAACTCCAAGTATCACTGATTAACGGTTGTTAGAACTAATTAATGCCTAATTTACCAATTAAGTTACTTTAGTAATAGGACCCTTAAATAATTTTAAAAAAATTAGAAAACATAACCATAAAGCAACAAATCATTAAACACTATAGAAACAACCAAAAGCGTCTACTACCAACTGTATACCTAAAATACATACAGTAAAATCATGTCTACCACAACCAGATAAAATCGAATTCTATACACCTAACTGCTTCAATCAATTTTCACCAATGAACATTAACGCATCACCCCTTTACCTCTCATGCTTGAATTGATCTTTCTACCCAACGTACTCAACAAGTTACTTCATCATTTATGAATTTTAATGTTAAACTGTTTTGTATTTCTCATGCCGGAAATGGTGATTATCATTACGGCATAATGTAAGCCACATTGAGCCTGCAAAAAGGCGGGAAAATGTGGGATACGAATGTAACAAATAAATAAATAAAATCACATACTAATGAAATACACACAGTAAACAGCATAATGGGACCCTTTTATAGTAGAAAAACTCCCTCCAAACCACACCAAACCTCCAGACCCATAAAAAATAGAGGAATTATCAGATATTTTCCAAAGCATCATTCACATATAATGGAAAGAAAAAGTGCTTTTAACTTTATTCCCAACGGGAAGAAAATTCAAATCACATCCAAGCGTAATCTGCAGCTAAGACCTTAAAACTAGCAGGTATGAGTTCACTCATTCAATTCACTGTTGTTGTTCCTCTCACTTGAAATAATAAAATGAGTGTTTGCACTAGGGGTAACAGACTGCCATGAACACCCTTAAAAATAGATCCAGTTTAATGTTAAATCCCCTAAAAAATATACCTGGGTGCTTTTCTAGCAGACTCTGCATATGCTCCTACATGTAGATATGTTACAATAATGTGTCTCAGGTGACTGATGATGTATGGACAGTGTGCCCCGAGTAATCTTAACATTTCTAAAACTGTAGCAATAAAAAAATCAGTGTTTCCTCAGTAGAATATTGAATTCTTTTTATATCTGCTAAGTGCGTGAGTAGAATACAAAAGCTGTTTTGTCTGTAACAACTCTGCAATGAAGTAATCTCTACACTGTACAAGCGCTACGGAAACCCAGATCAGGAGAAACAGAATCTACTCCCAGTTCTATTACTGTGAAATATCATTGACTCTCATCAGAAACAGAGGCTTGTTTTTGCTTTTGAAGTAGCTGTTTACAAATGGGTGACAGCAAAGTTCACATCACTTGGGAGGCAGGGCTGGTGGTTGGGAGGTGGGGATAGTGCTGGGCAGACTTATATGGTCTGTGCCAGAGCCGGTGGTGGGCGGCGGGGCTGGTGGTTGGGAGGCGGGGATAGTGCTGGGCAGACTTATACGGTCTGTGCCAGAGCCAGTGGTGGGAGGCGGGGCGGGGAAAGTGCTGGGCACACTTATACGGTCTGTGCCCTGAAAAAGACAGGTACAAATCAAGGGAAGGTATACACAAAATATGGCACATGTAAGTTTATCTTGTTGGGCAGACTGGATGGACCGTGCAGGTCTTTTTCTGCCGTCATCTACTATGTTACTATGTTTGGTCTGCTATACAATAGTGGATAAAGTGGCCTTTTTTTTTTTTTTTTAATAAAAGCCTTTCCTCATTCCATATCTATTCTTTATCCGGAATATTCTTTATCCAGAAATGGCGATCGCCACTACGGCATAATGAAAGCCACATTGAGCCTGCAAATTGGTGGGAAAATGTGGGATACAAATGCAACAAATAAATAAAATAATAAGAAAGCCCCCGGGGAGAGAGGAGGGTGCCAGCACCCGAGAAAGCAGCTGAAGGGAGGAGAGAAGTAGAGGAGATCCCTTCCTCCCTGAGTATATTGCCATTTTTTGTTTTTCCTTTTGGTTGGGTGGTGTCTTCCTATTCCTTTTGGACTTGGAACTGGCTCCTGAGGGCCTTTAATGTCATAAACCTTCACTTGCTGCTTTTCTGGGGTTCCACCTTATTTTATAACCCCCCCTCCAATAGAGCCCACGTGGCACATGGAAAAACCCAAGCCTGTCTCAAGCTGGCAGGCTTCAGGGCCCCCTTCTCAATTTCTGAGCCACTGAATGTCTAACACTAACCCAATGATGGGCCACAGGTTGCAGATTCCGCTAGAAATCTGGTAAAATATGCATCCTAAGTCTGGCCTCTAGGTGTCGCCATTGTATTATGGAACATAACCTCCTGTTCAAGGGCAGTAAACACAATTGGCTCAATATTCAAAATGATTTAAATGGTCAGGAGAGGCTCCTGGCTCTTTAAACCGCCTATCCGTATTTTCAGTGGCAGTTATTCAGATAGTAGCATTATTTTGGGGGCGTTCCAGGACAGAATCAGAACTTATCTAGTTAAGAGCTAATTCCGGCTAAGATAACTGCATAAATAGGACCAGATAAAACACAGTCCTATCTTTATGCAGTTCTTCAATGCCAATTAAGTGCCAAATATTGCACTTAGGGGTCCTTCTACGAAGCCGCATCAAAAGGGGGCCTGCGCTGGCATCAGTGCATGTTTTTGATGCGCACCGAGGCCTCCTTTTACCGCAGCAGGTAAAAGGCAGGCTTCCCTTTTCTTAAAGAAATGGCCATGTGGCAAGTGACCCACTTGCTGCGCGGCCATTTCAGGGGGGGGGGAGCACTTGGTAAGGGCTCCCGGGCTAACCCAGCGGTAACCAGGCAGCACATGGCACTGCCCGATTACCACTGGGTACACACCGGTGCTACAAAAATTGAAATATTTCTGCAGCGGCGGAAATGGCGTTCGCTGGGGGAGGGAACTACCGCTGAGCTGCTGCAGTAGCCCCGCGGCACTTCCCTTTTAGGAAGCGGTAAGCCCCGTGTTGGGCTTTCCATTGCTTCGTAAAAGGGTCCCTTAACCGGTTCTGCTTTTGCCAGCTTCGTACACCCATAAATTCCTTGTCAGAGCCAGGCATGGCCTGGCATTCAATTTCCGGGTATAACACTGGCAGCGGGTCAGGCAAATGCTGATCACCGCCAGCTCAAGATCGGGCCTGTCATTCATATTGAATATCGATCTTAATTATGCCCAACTGAAAACTGTGCTTACCCCAGGAAACCCAATTCTAATCTCAACAACTGTCACCATACTTAAAAAAAAATGCAAAATGTACACACCCTATACTTTAAGAAAATATCAAATGTACACGGTTCAATTTAATAAAAATTTAACTTGATCCAATTTGAAAAAAATAAATAGCATTCTGCCAATGAAGACTGGTGCTCATAAGGAATTGTTGGGAAGTAGAAGGAAGCCAAAGGTTTTCTCGGTCGGGCCTTTTCTTTTCTAATTCTCTTCTGCCTCAGCAGACTCAGTGTACTTACAGCCAAGCTGAAAGAACAGCCAGCAAAATGTCTCAAAGGGCGGTCAGATATCCTGTGTTGGACTGGATTGGAAGTGAAGCAGCCTGCTGATTTCCACAGAGAACTCAGCTTTCTCTCCCAGAGCGTAGAAATGACACAAATAATTTATTTTATATGCATGTGATTTTCAGCAACTTGTTAGGCAGAATTCCTACTCATGCATGATCTATAATCCGCGAGGCCTTCTGTTTAGGCTAATGCATGCAGAATACAATTAGCAGGCACGGAAGTAAAAGGAAATATAATATGCAGATTCCTGATGCAGGCCCTATAGCTGAAACACGGCCATGCTGAGTCATTGAAGATTTGGAATAAAGAACTCTCTGCTTTTCCATCACCTCCACTGTGTTTTGCTCTTCTTTTTGCAGAAGGGAAAACCCCTCATTGAAAGAATATTTTCAGAGTGAACAAAGAGGTTAAGACATACGACACAGACTGAACACCACAAAGTGACACTTGTGTGTAACCCCGGAAAAGGTTTTGTCAGACTCAGGTGTCCACTCTGTATATATTATATGGTCTGTAATTAAGGTTCAATATAAAAAATGTCTACTTTCTATAGATAGTCGATGGGGGTAGTTGGCACAGTTGATTAGACGGACATAAGATGGAGGGATTTGAATGGATAGAGTGGGTTGGGTTGGGGGGAGTAATTGGGGTGTTGTGGGCTTTTATGATATTTTAAATTTGATATTTATAGCAAGTGTCAAACTCTTTTGATGAGACATCATTAAGGTATGCTAAATCCCAATAAATAAATATAAATAGATGCAATGGCAAATAAATAATCTTTATGTAACGTGTGGCTTCTCAAAGAACCAGCAACGAATACTAATTGGTTAGCGTATGGCAATGTAGCTGTACTAACCGATTAGCATAGGACACACCCTCTCTCTGTCCCCAGTGCTAAAAAAATAAATGATGTCTTTTAGCATGTGGGTAGTGCGCGCTGATCCCAAAACTACCACAGGACACCTTAGCGTACCCTGCAGTGCGGCATTTTTAGCTACGGTAAGCATGCGTTAGTGGTTACCGTAGCTTAGAAAAAGGGCCCCTTTGTGAATCAAACAAGTCTTTTTAAGAAAATGGACTTGCTATACCGCCTTTCTGTGGTTTTTGCAACTACATTCAAAGCGGTTTACATAGTACATACAGGGGCAATGGAGGGCAGGGATGTAGCTATGGGAGGCCACGGGGGCCTGGGCCCCCGCAAATTTCATCCGGACCCCTGGCTTGGCTGGTGGGGGTCCCCAACCCCCACCAGCTGAAGACTTCTTCAGCGCCAGTCTCCGGTGCAGCCGCGTTCGCTGCCCTGCTCTTCTTTCTTCTTGCTCCTCCTGTGAACGCTCCTTTACGTGAAACTGAGAAGGAGCGTCAGTGTGCACAGGACAGGAGGAGCAAGAAGAAAGCAGAACAGGGCAGCGAAAGCAGGGCAGCAGGGGGTGGCGTGGCGGCACTCAAAATGTGCTGCCAACCTCAGGTCTGGCTATGCCACTGATGTAGGGTTAAGTGACTTTTCCAGAGACACAAGATGCTGCAGTTGGAATTGAACCCAGTTCCTGAGGATCAAAGTCTGTTGCAGTAACCACTAGGCTCCTCCTCTAGATTCTATATATGGTGCCTAAAAAATCAGCGCGGAAACAAATACGCCTAGGTGTATTCTATAAAGTAAGCCTAATTTAGACATACTTTATAGCATAAGCCTAAATTTCCATGTGGTTTATAGAATATAGCGAGTGCCCAGCCACGCGATTCAATTTAATCGCAGCCAGTTACGCCAAGTAAAACGGTGTAAATGCCGACGCCTAAATTAAGTGTGGGCCAGGTGTATTCTATGACCACGTGCATAGATTTTCGAAATGCCCACGACACACCCATTCGCCCATTGCTGTGCCCCCTTTTCAATTATGCAACTTGGAATTTACACACATCATTTTATAGAATAAGCTTAGACAATTCTGCTTGTAAATTCTAATTAATGCCAGGGTGTCAATAATTGCTTAAACGGCAATTATCAGCACTGATTGGGTTGTTAAGTAATTATGTTGCATGTGCAAATACAGAATGGAAAAGATTCTATATACAGTGGGGGAAATAAGTATTTGATCCCTTGCTGATTTTGTAAGTTTGCCCACTGACAAAGACATGAGCAGCCCATAATTGAAGGGTAGGTTATTGGTAACAGTGAGAGATAGCACATCACAAATTAAATCCGGAAAATCACATTGTGGAAAGTGTATGAATTTATTTGCATTCTGCAGAGGGAAATAAGTATTTGATCCCTCTGGCAAACAAGACCTAATACTTGGTGGCAAAACCCTTGTTGGCAAGCACAGCGGTCAGACGTCTTCTGTAGTTGATGATGAGGTTTGCACACATGTCAGGAGGAATTTTGGTCCACTCCTCTTTGCAGATCATCTCTAAATCATTAAGAGTTCTGGGCTGTCGCTTGGCAACTCGCAGCTTCAGCTCCCTCCATAAGTTTTCAATGGGATTAAGGTCTGGTGACTGGCTAGGCCACTCCATGACCCTAATGTGCTTCTTCCTGAGCCACTCCTTTGTTGCCTTGGCTGTATGTTTTGGGTTATTGTCGTGCTGGAAGACCCAGCCACGACCCATTTTTAAGGCCCTGGCGGAGGGAAGGAGGTTGTCACTCAGAATTGTACGGTACATGGCCCCATCCATTCTCCCATTGATGCGGTGAAGTAGTCCTGTGCCCTTAGCAGAGAAACACCCCCAAAACATAACATTTCCACCTCCATGCTTGACAGTGGGGACGGTGTTCTTTGGGTCATAGGCAGCATTTCTCTTCCTCCAAACACGGCGAGTTGAGTTCATGCCAAAGAGCTCAATTTTTGTCTCATCTGACCACAGCACCTTCTCCCAATCACTCTCGGCATCATCCAGGTGTTCACTGGCAAACTTCAGACGGGCCGTCACATGTGCCTTCCGGAGCAGGGGGACCTTGCGGGCACTGCAGGATTGCAATCCGTTATGTCGTAATGTGTTACCAATGGTTTTCGTGGTGACAGTGGTCCCAGCTGCCTTGAGATCATTGACAAGTTCCCCCCTTGTAGTTGTAGGCTGATTTCTAACCTTCCTCATGATCAAGGATACCCCACGAGGTGAGATTTTGCGTGGAGCCCCAGATCTTTGTCGATTGACAGTCATTTTGTACTTCTTCCATTTTCTTACTATGGCACCAACAGTTGTCTCCTTCTCGCCCAGCGTCTTACTGATGGTTTTGTAGCCCATTCCAGCCTTGTGCAGGTGTATGATCTTGTCCCTGACATCCTTAGACAGCTCCTTGCTCTTGGCCATTTTGTAGAGGTTAGAGTCTGACTGATTCACTGAGTCTGTGGACAGGTGTCTTTCATACAGGTGACCATTGCCGACAGCTGTCTGTCATGCAGGTAACGAGTTGATTTGGAGCATCTACCTGGTCTGTAGGGGCCAGATCTCTTACTGGTTGGTGGGGGATCAAATACTTATTTCCCTCTGCAGAATGCAAATAAATTCTTATACTTTCCACAATGTGATTTTCCGGATTTAATTTGTGATGTGCTATCTCTCACTGTTACCAATAACCTACCCTTCAATTATGGGCTGCTCATGTCTTTGTCAGTGGGCAAACTTACAAAATCAGCAAGGGATCAAATACTTATTTCCCCCACTGTATGGCGCCTAAAAATCAGCGTTGAAATCAGTGCCACCTAAATTTAGGCACCGATTATAGAATATGTTTACGCCTTCCAAAAATACTAGGTCAAGGGGGCATGCGATGAAGCTGCAGTGTGGTAAATTTAAAACGAATTGGAGGAAATGTTTCTTCACTCAGCGCGGTTAAACTCTGAAATTCGCTGCCGGAAAAGGTGGATAAGGCGGTTAACTTAGCGGACTTCAAAAAAGGGTTGGACGGCTTCCTGGAGGAAAAAGTCATAGAATGTTATTGAATGGATGAGGGAATAATACAGTATTTCTAGGATGGGCGGGACAAATTGCTTGTTCTTTTGGCCACTGTTGGTGACAGGGTGCTGGGCTCGATGGACCCTTGGTCTGTCCCAGCATGGCGATGATTATGTACTTATGTAATATGCTTACTTAATATTTAAGTGCTGATATTTGCACGCATCTATTTACACCAATGAAAACCTGGTGTAAATCTCAGCGTGTAGATTTAGGCACACTGGGCCATATTCTATAACTAGGCGCCCAAATTTTGGAACGCCCATGAAACGCACATTTCCCTGCCTACAACCACGCCCTTTTTTGCCTCCATGTGTTATCATTTCGGCGCACATCGTTACAGAATACGCTTAGCGAGTTGTGAGCCTAAATTCTAATCTGTGCCAATTCATGTTCATTATTTAGTTATTTACAGCATTTATATCCCACATTTCCCACCCATGGGCAGGCTCAATGTGGTTTACATCAATCTAGCAACAAACATTCAGACACATTTCAGTTGAAGAGGTTGGTGAGTAATTACAGAGGGGAAGAAAAGAGAAAGGGTAGTAGAGTTCAATACATCCGTATAATAGTTACAGTTCAGGAGTTATTGATGCAATGCGGGACTTTTGCATAAGCTTTTCCAAATAAGGTGGTCTTCAGAGATATTCTGAAAGTCGGATGATCGTAAGTAGTTTTTACTGATTTAGGTAATCCATTCCACAAACGAGCGCTAATATAGGGAAAGGTGGCTGCGTAACTGGTTTTATACTTGAGGCCAAAACGTTGGGTAGTGGAGATTTAAATACGAACAAGATGATCTGTGAGAATTCCTGGGTGGTAAGTTGATAAGAGAATCCATATAAGCTGGAGCTTCGCCGTAGAGGATTTTATGCACCAGGGTGCAAATTTTAAAAGTTATACGATCCTTGACAGGTAGCCAGTGCAATTTCTCACGTAATGGTCTGGAACTTTCGAACCTCGATTTACCATAGATCAGTCTTGCAGCTGTATTCTGGGCAGTTTGCAATTTTTTGAGAAGCATTATTGCTTGTTAAGTGCTGTTAAGCCAATTAAGTTATGCGCAGTGTTATAGAATCCATATCGATTTCGGCAACAAAATATAAGTTAACTATATAGATCTAGGGGAATAAGACTGGATTTGTGCACGCAATTTAAGTCATGCTATATAGAATCCTGAGGATTCTGGTCAAATGTAGATTTAAATTCTTTCAGACATATACAGTGTGACAAGAAAATGTATCTTCTTCAGTGTAGAGACTGTCAACATTTTTATTAAGTTAAGTGAATGGCTTGGATTCTATTTTCACAACTGGTTCTGGTAGAAATTGACATCCATTTTAAAAATGAGGCAATCAGGCTCATTTTCAAAAGAGAAGGACGCCCATCTTTCGAAACAAATCGGAAGATGGGCGTCCTTCTCACAGGTGTCGCCCAAATCGGTATAACCGAAAGCCGATTTTGGGCGTCTCCAACTGCTTTCCGTTGCAGGGCGACCAAAGTTCATGGGGGCATGTCGGAGGAGTAGCGAAGGTGGGACTTGGGCCTGCCTAACACATGGAAGTCCTCGACCCATAATGGAAAAAAAAAGGCGTCCCTGATGAGCACTTGGACGACTTTACCTGGTCCTGTTTCTTTTACGACCAAGGCACAACAAGGTGTCTGAACTGAGCAGATGACCACCGGAGAGAATCGGGGATGACCTCCACTTACTCCCTCAGTGTAAGGGGAGGTCACTAACCCCCTCCCACCCTCAAAATAATCATTAAAAATATTTTTTGCCAGCGTCTAATGTCATACTCGGATCCATCACAGCAGTATGCAGGTCCCTGGAGCAGTTTTAGTGGGTGCAATGCACTTCAGGCAGGCGGACCCAGGCCGATCCCCCCCTACCTGTTACATTTGTGGTGGTAAATGTGAGCCCTCCAAAACCCACCAGAAACCCACTGTACCCACATCTATGACTCCCTTCACCCGTAAGGGCTATGGTAGTGGTGTACAGTTGTAGGTAGTGAGTTTTGGGGGGGGGATTTGGGGGGCTCAGCACACAAGGTAAGGGAGCTATGTACCTGGGAGCAATTTGTGAAGTCCACTGCAGTGACCCCTAGGGTGCACGGTTGGTGTCCTGGCATGTCAGGGGGACCAGTGCACTACGAATGCTGGCTCCTCCCACGACCAAAGGGCTTGCATTTGGTTGTTTCGATAATACGGGTTTCCACACCCCTCCATCGGGATGTATTGCGAGGACGTCGGCAGCAAAACTTGGGCGTCCCTTTCGATTATGCCCCTCTAAGTGTCTCCATATTATATTTTGCAAAACTGAACAATGTTGAATAATTTTGTGATCTGACACAACTGTCTTTATTTGTAAATACCGCATTGAAACATGTCTTCCAGATATTTTGTAAGCAATGTTTGAGATTTCTGGAAAAGGTTTTGTCAGGACACTGTCATTTATGGGTTCATTATAGAAAGAATGTTTTAGAACCCAAACACCATTTTCCTTCATTTATTCGACAGCTGAAAGCAACCACATTGTGTGCTGCACTTATAAATATGTATTTTTTTCTTGAAATGTCTTCCACATTTAGAACTGTGAAGAAGTAACTTGGCAGGCTGCCATGATTTTAATGACTTCTCCATCCAGCAAGTGACTTTCCTACAATATCTTAAGAATGTGAAACAAATCTGTAACTCAGAATTTAACTTTGTGTAGTCTTGAAGAAACACTGTCATGGTGGGCAAAATAGTAATACAAAAATCTCAAAAATATAAGTTTTAGTATGATTAATGGCCTACTTAGTTGATGGGGGATTTTTTTTTTTACTTTTCTAATGAACATTTGAATGATTTAAAATCAGAATGCCACACCTTATGGCTTTTTAAAACTAATTTCTTCTCCATTACAGAATACTAATGTACACCCGAATTGATGAATTTATATTTAGGAGCAACCATTTAGGCCGGGTCAGTGGAACCAGGCAACGTGGAAAATATAATTATTTTCTATCTTCCCAAAATATGACTCAAGATGAAGCACAATGGAAAAAAAATTTAAAACATCTTAGCACAGACTGATAAGATTCCCCAATATTTCAGAAATTATCACATGAATGAAACCACACAAACATCAACACCCTCACCCAGCATAAATCTCCACCTTGCCCATACACTGAGGACAGTGATTTTTTACTTTAAAAGGAATATCACTGAACTACTCCAAAAGTAAAATCTCAGGTGAAATCTCGCTGAATTTCTTGGATAATTCTGTAGCCACTAAAGTATCGAACATTTTTTTAACCACTGCTGGCTTTATGCCCCAATAGTCAAGGCCAGGACATGTCTGGGCCCCAGCATTGAATATTTGGGTATGAGTGGATGGACTAACAAAGTAGGAAAGGGACGTAGGTCAACCAAAAACCAGTAGAACTGCAGACGTTGATAATGCTATTTTTAAAGAAGCATATTCAAAAAAACAAACTTTTTAAATTGCATATTATAAATTAGAAACTATTGATTACCCTGAATCTCAGTTGCTAATTTGGCACTTATATCAAATATCAATTGTTTATTTTTATATAAAAAATAGCCTCAAAAGCCCAGGGAACCTTTAAATTAGGACACCAACTATAATGGCTATCATCATTGGCTCTTCCACCACCCGAAAACACCTACAGAGTAAAAACTTCCAGAATTCTTTAACATTGGAAGAAAAAGTCTGTAGTAAAAAATGGAAGGAGAGGTGTTGACTATGGCAAGTTTTTGATCTAAGTGCTCAAATGTCAACCATATATTTTAAATGCGTGAAACCCCATGACTTTGAAATTCAATACTAGTACTATTTCCAGGATTTCTGTGATATAAAATTCACACATATGCAAAAATGTACTAAGAACCCCTCACACTGATTCAGAATTTTTTTTTTTGTATGCCAACTGAATAGATGTCTCCAGATATGATACAGAATAACTTCTAAGAACTCAACTGTTCTTTAAGCTTTTTTAAATCACCACTTATTCTGTCTGCTCCCCCTGGGAATCCATCCTGTTCCAGATCTTCATACCCTCTGCAACAGACAAACCTTTCCTTCTAACTCCACTGCATTATTGCTTACAAAAGATACCGAACTGAACTGACCCCAGGACTGATCCCCTGAGACACTCTCTTAATCTAATCGCATTCACCACCCTCTGTTGTCTATCAGTCAACTAGTTTCTAATCCAGTTCCTTGGGCCCCCAACCCTGGAAGCTTGGCTTATTTATCAGGCTATGTGGAACAGTGTCAAAAGCTTTGCTGGAATCCACGTACACCACTGACGGGTTGAGTAATGTTTTGCTTCCTATGGAAAACAGAGCTCAATTTTTGTATTTTTACTAGACATTTCCTCCTGTTTCATTGAGCTTCCATTTCACCTGGATTTTCCTGCCTATATTATAACCTCTCACAACAATTTAGACAGCAGTTCTTGTCCAAAGTGAGGGAGGAAGGTGCAAACCAAATTAAGGGGGATGGTATAAAGCAGTGTTACGACATTAACCCATATTATTTGCCTCTTGACACACGTTAAAGGGCTCTGACACTGGGTACAGTTGCCATAACACAACGGTAAGTAAATCATCCTACATTACATAGTAATGAGATGTCTGTTACACATGAACCTTATTCTACCACAACATTACTGTATTTGTTCATGCCGGAATTGGCGAACGCCTTTACGGTACTATGTAAGCCCCATTGAACCTGCAAATAGGTGGGAAAATGTGGGATACAAATGCAACAAATAAATAAAAAACAAATGCATTTAAACAGTTCAGTGCTATATAAATTTGGTACAGCATCTTGCAGTGCGTACCGGGTGGCCTGGCATGGAGTATCCGGGCATAAAACCAGCAGTGGTGAAAAAATCGCTGCCAGCCACCAGCTGGATATTTACCCCTAAGATTCTAGTTCTGCTTATTTCTTGCTGCGGTACCACAGGTTGCTGGCTCCTGTGGTACGGGACTACACAGTAACCAAAAGAGATGTAGCTGGAGCCCTCCCATGACTGCCGACCACCCTAATAGACTCATAGTTGGCAGAGCCAGCTAGATCAGGTCTAAAATTTATGAGATAACAGGCAGAAAATATCAGGCCACAAGCTTTGCACCTGTTCATGCACAGACACAATGGGGTGACTACATGGAAGCAACAGCTTTGGAGACTACTGGCGGATACCATCCCACCAGTGGACAAACACAAGAGTGGTCCATGAAGCTGGAGACAAGAAATAGCCCTGAAGGCTACTGATGGAGACCGTACTTCATGCAGCTGAAGAGTAAGCTGTGGTGACTGCTGGTGGAGTCCACCCCTCCCCAGCCCCACCAAGTCAAAAACAAGAAACAGCCCAGGAAGCTACTGGCAGGCATAGCCGCTGAGAGGGGACAAAATTCCCCGGGCCTCCAAGGGGGGCCCGGCGCTGCAGTCCCACCCGCCCGCCGTCGTTGACCGTCTGCCCCCTGCATTGAAATCGCAGTCTCACCTTCGTGAAAGCAGCGCTGCAGGCAACAGAACGCCTCCCTTCGGCCCTCCTTCCCTCTCTGTGTCCCGCCCTCGTTTGACGTAACTTCCACAAGGGCGGGACACAAGGAGGGCTGAAGGGAGGCGTTCTGCTGCCTGCAGCACTGCTTTCACGGAGATGAGACTGCAATTTCAATGCAGAGAGCCCGGCCCGGTGGCGGATGGAGGGGGAGCGGCGGCGATCTCGGGGGGGGGGGGGGGGGGAGCAGTGGTGATCTTGGGGGGATGGAGGGGGGAAGCAGCAACGGTGACCTCGGGGGGGGGGGGGGCGGGGCCGGCCTTGCCCCGGGCCCAGTCCAGTCTCTTGGCGGCCCTGCTGGCAGGATCAGCAGCTAGCGTAAGATGCCATGAGTAGAGGTGGGGATGAGGGATTCAGAGAGAGAGAGAGACAGACAGAGAGAGAGAGAGAGAATGATATAGGATAGAGGAGAGGCAGGGGACAAATACTGTACTGTGACAGGGTATCATGATTATGGGAGGGGAAACGAAGGCAGACACTCTCATTCCTCACACATCAGTTCTTTTACAGTCACTAAGAGCGCCAAGAATGGAACTGCTCCCTGACCGTGAAGAAAATGAAATGAAACAGAAAGCAATGGGAGACAATGCAAAATGAAATGATGGCAAACAAAATGAAAAAAAAAATGAATATTTTATACCCACATATCCTCAATGGGTGGCGGTAAGGGTTTCCCCCTGAAATGGCTGCGCATGAAGTGCTTTACTTGTTCGGCTATTTCCTGCAGAAAAGCAAAACCTACTTTTTACCCGCTGCAGTAAAAGAGGGCCTCAGCGCTTGTCAAAAACACGCACCGACGCCAATGCAGGCCCCCTTTTGCTGCAGTTTAGTAAAAGGGGCCCTAAGTGAATAATCAGCGCAAGCTGGTTACGTTGATAGTAATATTTGCACAACATAGCTGGTTAAGCACTAATATTCAGCAGAGATAGCCAACTATCTTGCGCTGAGTATTCACTTAGCTGGCCAAGTGCTATTTAACTGACCAGGAGCTGCTCCTGAACGATTAAAAAGCACTGAATATCGTCTCTAAAATATTTTTTAGCATGATGGGGCATATTTGGGGGCAGAGAGTATGTGTGCCCTGCACTAATCGTTTAGCGTACACAAATCACCACATGAAACAAAACAGGTGGTGGTAAGGTCTCATGCGATAATGGCCCTATGCTTAGCGCACGGCCATCAGGGGTGTAGCTACGTGGAGCCACGGGGGCATGGACCCTCATAGATTTCGCCCTGGCCCCCCTGCTGACGACCCTCTTGACCCCCTTCCCGCCGCCGCCGTTGGGTACCTTTGCTGGCAGGGAACCCCAACCCCTGCCAGCCGAGGTCCTCTTCTCCGGCGCGGCCGCGTTGCTGATCTGCAAGGCTTTCTTCTGTTTCTGTGAGTCTGACATCCTGCACATACAACGTGCAGGACGTCAGACTCACAGAAACAGAACGAAGCCTTGCAGATCAGCCAGCAACGCGGCCGCGCCAGAGAAGAGGACTTCGGCTGGCGGGGGTTGGGGTCCCCCGCCAGCAAAGGTACCCGACGGTGACGGCGGGGGAGGGTTGGTGGCGGCGGGAAGGGGGGGTTGAAAGGGTTGGCGCTGGGGGGGGGGTCAAAGTTGGTGGCGGTAGCACCGGGGGGGGGGGGGTCAAAAATGGCAGGGGGGGCTAAAATGTGCCCCCTCACCTTGGGCTCTGGACCCCCCTCCCACTGAAGTCTGGCTACACCTCTGGTGGCCATTTTACAGCTGTGCTAAAAGTGGCCTCAACGCAGAGGAAACCCACCCGTTAAAAATGGCACAGGCCACTTTTTAGTGCAGCTCTGTATGAGCCCCGAAATGTTCCACCTCTGCTTACACCCAATGCTGTCTTTAAGATATTTTAACGTTATATTGATATTGTAAACAGTATACTATACCATAATATGTACTGTTGTTTGAACATTTTATTGCTGTAATTGTTTATTGCCTGTATTTGACTTATTTGTACTGTACATTGCCTTGGGTGAGTTCCTTCAAAAAGGCTGAAAATAAATCCTCATAAATAAAATAAATAAACCTGAACACACTGAACAAGGATACTGACATCCAGAGAGTGAAATATTATCCAAATGGGGAAAAAAAAAAAGATTTATCCAGGAAAATGCTAAACTGACAGGACGAGTGACTTTCTGTTTAAGAAAAATAGAGCTGATGTAGCTTTTGTCTGAGTCTTAGTCTATTTTGACTGTAATAAGGAAAGCTTTCTGAGGAGTGACAAGATAACAAGTTTTCTAGACTGCAAAGTGGAAGCCAGATTGAGGGACGGAGCGTCCCTAGGGAAGGAGAAGGAAAACAAGATATTGTTCCTGGGAGAATTTTACTGTGGCTGTACAAGCTGAAATAAAAAAAAGTCACTTAGGAAATGAGCAAAATAAATTGCAGTCGATCAATTGTGATTTCAGAAATAACTATTGCTGAAATGTGTCTATGGGGACTTGATAAGTAGAAAGATACAAAATGCACTACTTACAAGCAAAGGTTTCAGCAATAACACTAAAATTTATTTACTAAAACTAAAATTCAATTGCAACTTTGTTCCCCTAAAACATGCAAGAAAAATATTAGAAAGCTTTCTCACTGCAAAGAATTAGATGGGCAATAAATCAGGGGTGTAGGCAAACCTGCCATTTTGGGTGGGCCCTTCTCACCCCCAATGCTACCCCTGTACATACATACAATATAGTGGTTTTTTTGTGTTTTTTTTTTAAATGACCCGTCTGCCCATTTCTCTCTGAACCCCTCCCCCGGTCCTACCTCTGAGCCGTTGTTCATCGCAATTCCTATAGGCATCCTGCGCCAGACCAGCAGGCTTCTCTCTACCACATTCCCACCAGAAAAACAAGAAGTGACATCATTGAGGGCGGGACATGATAGAGAGAAGCCTGCAGGGCCGGTGCAGGATGCAGCCGGCAGTAGCTCTGAGGTAGACTGGGAGCGGGGTAGAGAGACGGGCAGATGCCAGGCCACAAGTGAAGAGGGAGAGAGAGTAGTGAGGTGCTGCCACTGAAGAGTTTTGGGGGCCTCATGGGCTGCTGACTGGGTGAGCCTGTGCCCACCCAGGCCCACCCTTAGCTACGCCACTGGGGCAATTACAAAGTTGAAGTAAAAGTGATATTTACTGCGGAGTCGCTGGCACTGCCACAGGTTAGTGACTCCTGCAATAAATATAAATTTGTGGTACTACAGCCAGGACACTTCACATTGCAGTAATGCAGATAAAAGGTGTCATCTAAAAGTAGCCAACCTCAACCTCTCCTTGACCCCAAGGCATCCTTCTCCCCCCCCCAAACCCAATACCTCCTGCACCGATCAACTCCTAGCGGTTGTCTAGAAGTATCTTGCCCTGTGGCAGTAGCACCATGAGATTACCAATAGGGTCCACTACTTCAATTTTTTATCCAGATTTGGATGGATCAGGGATGATTAGGGATTGCTCTTGCCCCACCTGCTAGATCCCAGAGAAACCCCGGAGGAGGGGTCAAGGGGTTGAGCAAAGGGCACCGACATGTTTGTCTGTCCTATTTAGATTGTGAGCTCTTTGAGCAGGGACTGTCTTTACGTGTATGGTGTACAGCGCTGTGTATGCCTTGTAGCGCTATAGAAGTGTTAAGTAGTAGTAGTAGTACTTAGTAGGGTAACAGATTATGTGGGATCTTAGGAGACTTGAGGGTGGGAGAAGAATGCTGGGGGGGGGAGGGGAGTCTTAGGAGAATGGTAAGAGAGGTGTCAAAGGGAAGTCTGGGGAAGTAGAGAAGGGTGTGAGGGTGGGCATGAGGGTTTCCCCCCCCCCTAGTCAATGGCCCATGGGAAGGGAATGAGGAAAGGGGATGGGATTTGATAAACTGTCTTTCTGTGGTTACAATCAAAGCGGTTTGCATATTGTACATATTTTGTACTTGGGGCAATGGAAGGTTAATAGATGCTTTTACTAAACTGGGGTAGGCGCTGGCGTGCGCTTACCACCAGGATCGGCGTTAGGGGGTGGCAAACAGGGCAATTGCCCTGGGCCCCCATACCACAAGGGGCTCCCAAGCCCTAGGAAGGAGGCATAGGCTGAAAGCCAGCTTTGGGTTCCCTCCCCAGTTTCTGCCCTGGGCCTCTGAATGTCTAACACCAGCCCTGCTTACCACAACTTAAAAGGGCTTACCTGGAGTGCACTCATGCATCCTGTGGTACGTTCCCAATTGGCACGTGCCACTCGCATGCTAAAAAATATTTTATTTAATTTTTAAATGCTGGGGGCATGTCTGGGGGTGGAGAGTGTGTGTAATCAGCAAATCCACATTCCCAGCCCTAGCATGCTGTCATATCCGGCACTAAAAAAATATATTTATTTACTTGGCGTAATTGCCTGCGACTAAATCGAGTCACACGGACAGGCGCTCGGTTTATTCTATAAACCGTGTGGAAATTTAGATGTATTCTATAAAGTATACCTAAATTTAGGCGGACTTTATAGAATAGGCCTAGGTGTATTTTTTTGTGCCAATTTTTTAGGCGTGATGTTTAGAATGTAGTCCATAATGTGCACAAAAGCAGTACATGACTACTGAAAAAAGACACCTGATAAAACATAATTTTTTAGAAAGGACTTTGAGTTTGTGAAATCTGACTCTCCCAACCCACATCACATAACTCCAGTTAAGCAGAAAGAGTTCTAATTATAATTTGTCTAAAGCCTCTTCCCAAGAAACAGCACAGCTAAACATGAGAACGAAAATTACTGTACAATCAGAAGGGAGATCATGTGGGAGATAAGGAATAAAGCTGCAAATCACCGAAGTGAGAGAGAGAGGAGATGTTGAAAGGCGGAAACGAAAAGGTGCATCTCAATTTGTGCACTGAAAACATTAAGGGTAAATGAAATAAAAGCATGGGAACAGAGTATCAATAACCAGAGACTGTGGACAGCTGGGTTAGTGTTTCTGAAAGCAAAGAAGAGTGAACATTAGTGATATAAGCTAGATAAGGCATCTTAAGGAAGGCTGAAGAAATGTAATATGTGAACAAACTCTGAAGCTGGATACATCAAATGCTGTGCTGAATTCTGAATGAGCAGAGGAGAAAAGTGGCAGGGAGAAGAGAGTATGAGTAGACTACGAGGAACAGTAAAAACCTGGGGGTCCCTTTACAAAGACGTGCTGAAAAATGGCTTGTGGTAGTGTAGGTGCGGGTTTTGGGCGAGCGCCAATTCATTTTTTAGCGCACCTGTAAAAAAAGGCCTCTTTTTTTTTTGCTGAAAATGGAGGTGCAGCAAAACGAAAATTGCTGCGCGTCCATTTTGGGTCTGAGACCTTACCGCCAGCCATTGACCTAGTGGTAAAGACTCATGCGGTAACCGAGCAGTAATGACCTACACGTGTCAAATACGTGTGCTCGAAAATAAAAAAATATGTTTCAGATGCGCGTATCGGATGTGAGCCAAAAATGAAATTATCGCAAGAGCTACGCGGGAGTCGGGCAGTAACTCTATTTTGGTGCACGTTGGGCGCGTGTAGACACTTACGGGGCTTAGTAAAAGGGCCCATTGGAGATTCCTAGGTATTAAGAAGAAAGAAGCGGCCCAAGACAATCAGGCCACCTGAGGCAGGGATGAAATGCCGCCCCCGCCTGGTCTGGCATCTCCCCCTTCCCTCTTCAACCCTCTTTCCAGCATTTACCTTATTTTTGTCTTTTCCGAAAGGCGGCAGCGATTCCCATAAGCTGCCCTGCCATGGTACCACTGGCACCAGCCTCTTCGTTCCCTCTACTGCATCCCGGCTTTGAGGAAACAGGAAGTTACGTCAAGATACAGGCCGCAGTAGGGAGAAGAGGTCGGTGCCGGCAGCAGGGCAGCTTATGGGAATCGCTGCAGTTCCCACTGCCACTACCACATTTTGGAAATGTAAAAAATAAGGTAAATGTGGGGTAGAGGGTTGAGGAGGGAAGGGGAGTGTGCTGCTCCTGGAGAGTGCTGCCTGAGGCCCCCGCCTCAGCTGGCCTAATGGTAGGGCCGCCACTGAATGGAGTGTAGAGTGGAAAGGATATTTGCAATAACCAAGAAACAACACAGAACAGTCCCTCGGATTCTATAAAGGGTGCAAAACTTGGAATTGATCTTGAGATGCCCGTGCAACGTAACTGGTTAATGATCCAATTAACGGCAATAATCAATTACTGGTATTAATTGGCACCAATTAGGATTTGCGCATGCATCTGGCTGTGTGCTATTCTATAATACTGGGCATACAAATCCCGTGGTTTTGGCACGATCCCGAGATGCGTGCAATTTAATTGGTTAAAAAGCCAATGAACAATAATAATTGGGTGCTAACAATCCATTATTGAAGTTAATTGGCACGCTATTCTATAACACTGGGTTCCCATATCCCATGGCACGCAACCCAAAAGGGGGCATGGCCATAGAAGGGACATAGGCAGGTCGGGGCGTTCTGAAAATTTACACACAGTCTTATAGAATACCAGGCACCTGGAATTACACCTGGTTTCAGCAGGTACAAGTACAGGTGCCCATGAATGTTATTCTATTCAGACCAGTGTGATCTTTATAGAACAGCGCTGAATGCCCATTTTTCCAGCGCTGGCCAACACTTTCTATTTTTCTAGGATTGGGCTGTGGATGTATATTAAAGATACCTGAATGGAAAGTGACTGAAGCTTTGAAGACAAGTACTACTTTTCCTGAGTTTCAAAATTATACTAGTTCTTCCCTTTTTGGAGGTCTGTTATGATATACTCAATGTACATGCATGTGTTATGCTGGAAAAAAAAAAAAGGAAACAGGCCGCTTTTCAACCTGTAATTTTTTGCAAATATCTGGAGTTCCATCCGGAGCACAATTTACATAAACCCTAAGTCCAGCCAGCATGTGCCGCAAATGAGCAAGAGAGGATATGTCAAACTGCTAATGAGTTTGCAGAAGTGACGGTGTGTGATAAAATGGGAAACGGTGCATTTAAAACTTCAGAAATACAATAACAAGTGCCTCCTTCTGATTTTGCTCACGCTATCATTTTTATGAACCATTCACAATTCGATATATTGGTCTGTTATTATTGAACCTTTAGCAGAAAATACTCAATTTGCATGGACATAATTAACAACAGATTTGTACAGGTGCAGCTTTAGGTGAAAGAAGAGATCCAGACTGATTTAAAGCCTCTCTCTAGATTTTACAGATGTTTTCAAGGAAAAGGGATAGCATTATTGGCCTGCAATGGGCTACTGGTTTCATTTTCATGCATAACGGTGATTGTGTGCCACCTCACAAAACTCTCCACCAGAATCTGTCTTGGAACAAAGGTGAAGGCATTAAGACAATATGAGTATATATATTTAATCTGGAAAATCCCAGGAAGAGCAAGTTTTAAAAATGTACATATTCAATGGCGGTCAATATAGTATATGAAGGGGTCCTTTCACAAAGCTGCGGTAAGCATTAACATATACTTACCACAGTGAAAAATGGCAGACCATGGGGAGTACTGAGGCATCCCACTGAGATTTTGCCATGCGCACGTGCTACCCATGCACTAAAAAATAAAATTTATTTATTTTTGGCGGAAGGGGCGTGTCTGGGGGGAGAGATTGGGCGTGTTTTGAGATAATCACTTAGCATAGCTACACTGCCATGCATTAACCGATTAGTTTGTGCCAGTAGCATAGCTACGTGGGGCTATGGGGGCCTGGGTCCCCTCAAATTTCCTCTGGTTTTGCTGGCGCTGGTCCCCAAACTCCGCCAGCTGAAGCCTTGTCCGGTGCTACTCTCCGGCGCCGCCGCATTGCCTGCCCTGCTCTTTCTTTCCCCTCATGTCCTGCACGCTTCTTTTTTTTTTTGTTACATTTGTACCCTGTGCTTTCCCACTCATGGCAGGCTCAATGAGGCTTACATGGGGCAATGGAGGGTTGAGTGACTTGCCCAGAGTCACAAGGAGCTGCCTGTGCTCAGTTTCACTAAAAGGAGTGTACAGGATGTGAGGGGGAAGAGAGAGCAGGGCAGGCAACGCGGTGCCGCCGGAGACTGGCGCTGGACAAGGCTTCAGCTGGCGGGGGTTGGGGATCCTTGCCAACCAAGGTATTTGCTGCAGCAGTGGGTGGGGAGCGGCAGGATGGCGAGGCAGCGGTGGGGGCAGCAGCCCAAAATTGCCCCCCACCTCGGACTCTGGCCCCCTCCCACCACGAGGTGTGGCTACGCCCCTAGTTTGTGCTTAGTGTGTGAGCTCATAATGCCTACTTAATGGGTAGCGGTAAGGGCTCATGTACTAATCTGTTTTAATGACCTAGGGCTAATGGCAAAATTAGCAGTAGCCATTAATAAAAAAAACAGGAAATTCCACCATTTTATCCCAGCAGTAAAAATGGCCACTTTTTACTGGTAAAAGAACCCTTTAAGTTCCAAGTGTATTTTCAATTCATGCTTGAACATTTACCCCAAATTCTATAAAAAGCGCTTAAAATTGTGCGTGCAAATTTGGGCCTGTGCCTTCTTTGAGCACACAATTAAGTTGAATAATTAGCGAATTAGTGCTGATAATTGGATTTTTAACAAGCAATTATTGGCATTAATTAGAATTAATTAAAATGTACACACCTAAATTTTACATGAGTCAAAAACCTAAATATAGTCACAGTTCCCTGGTGTGCTATTCTATAAACCGTGCCTAACTTTAAGCGTGGTTTTTAGAACAGCGCTGAGTGGTGGGTTTTTTTGGCGCTGATTTTATAGGCACCATATATAGAATTAAGGGGGTCTTTTACAAAGGTGCGCTAGCATTTTTCACACTCACTAAAAATTAGTGTACGCTAAACGTTAAGACACCCATAAGAATATAATAGGCTTCTTAACGTTTAGCGTGTACTGAAAACGCTAGCACACCTTTGTAAAAGGGGCCCTTCGTCTTTAATGCACCTCATTTTCATTTTGCATAAGACACAGAATTGTAATACATACAAAAAATAAAACACCCACAATTACATTCTACATATCTTTAATTTTGCTTTCAAACATGAACATTAAACAATGTAAAAGTATGCAATATTTATATATAATTACTGAAAAAATAAATACACTTTAATTACATAAATACATAAAAGAAATCCATAGTGCTGAAATGTTTCAGCAAATATATACTCTATTGTCTTAAAAGTGTCCAAACACATGGTAGAAAAATTCCATCTGAACAGATGGAGAATAAACAGCTGGAATGTTTGAAATGCCAGAACTAGAGACGAGCGAGTTGATTTAATCACCAAACTTTTCCTGCTACAAGAAATTGGTAGTTTTAAGATGAGGTAGACACAAATACTGAGCTTATCTTGCCATATATAAAAGGCAACCCCAACGTTCTGAAGCCTCCACGGAAGTTGAGGCGCCCGAGATATCCGGTGTGCCCTGGAGTGTCAATAGCTCCGCCCTCGCGTCATGACGTCATGACGTCGAGGGCGGAGCTATTGACACTTGAGGGCCGAAACGGCCCACAGCGAACAAGGCAAGTAGCTTTGAGGGACGGAGGGAGGGGGCCCCTTGCTAGCGCCCGTTTCATTCCGCTCAGAAATGGGCATTTTTTCCTAGTCTTGCCATAAAGAGGTGATTTTTGACCCACTCCTTAGGACACAGCCAACCAGTCAGGCTTTCAAACTATTCACAAGGCATATGCATGACATAATTTGCATTTAAGGGAAGCAGTATATGCAAATCTCTCATGCATAGTCACTATGAAGAGCCACAAAACTTGACTAACTGGGTGTGTCCTGAGGACTAAGGGGGGGGGGGGGGGGGGGGGAAGCCCTGTGGTAAAATAAGACCAACTTAATGATAAAACAACCTAACGATAATTTTCCCCCTAAGTTGAGAATCTGTGCTATCAAGAAATAAAATATTGTTCATAGTTCAACATACAAGTTTTCATCATTCAGCTCCACAAATGAAAATCCATGTTAGGCTAAGACAGAGATCAGTCACAGAATACTTTAGAAATTTGGTGTGAAAAAAAATTGACAATGATTTTACACTATGGAAAACATGCTGTTAATGATCCTTCACAGGCTAATCATGGTACTTTGGACACAACATTTTCCATCACAAAACCTTAATAAAAAAAAAAAATCACATTTTGCTGTCTGTTTTACTATTCTAGTGGTATCCACACCCAATCCTCGACGGCAGCCAACAGGTCAGGTTTCAGGATATCCCTAATGAATATGCATGAGAGAGATTTGCATAGAATTGAGGTGGTAGGCATTCAAAGTTCTCTCATGCATATCCTGAAAACCTGATCCGTTGGCGACCCTTGATGACTGGGAGTGAAGACCAAAGCTCTATTTGGATAATAGGGGCCCATTTTCAAAGCAATTTAAGAGGGCAGGAGAGGCTACTGCTAAATGTCGGCTCTGATCGGCCAACAAAAAAGTGAGCAGGTCAGGGGTGATACAGGGAGCGGCACTGGGGAAGATCCAGCAGTTATACAGGTGCTAACAATATTTTTTGCTGGCACACTGGGCAAATTCAGCTGCTTAGTTATGCGGGTTCTGGCACTGAATACTGACAGTACCCACATGCATTTCAAATCCCTTCCAGGCTCTCTGATCCACCTTTCAATCTCCCCACCCCACCCCCAAAACAGCAGGCCCCATTCAATCCCCTTCCACCCAAAATGACTCCCATTCGATCCCCGTCATCCCTACAACTGGACCTCCCCCCAACCTGCCATGACCATAGGCCCTCACTGAGCCTACCTGCCATCTTCAGAAGGAGGCTTTGGGGGCAGGAGCGAATCCCACTCACTCCTACCCCTAGTGGCAACTTTTAACAGAATGGCTACTGTTAGGTGACTCTCACAGTAGCCTCATGGTAATGAAGTACCGTGAGGCTGCTGGGAGAGGTCACGGCAGCCAATTTGCTATAAGCTGCCACTAGGGGCAGGAGCAAGTGTGGTTCACTCCTGCCCCCCCCCCCCCCCACTGAAGTAGGCCCAGGGAGGGCCTATGGTGATGGTGGGCCGGTGGTGGTGGTGGGGAGGTGGTTGCTGTTGCAGGTGGAAGGGGATCAAATGGGGGGTTGTTTTGAGGTGAAGAGAATCTGAAGGAGCCTGTTTTGAGGGTGGGGGGGGGGGGGGAGAGGATCAGAAGGGGTTCTGAAGAGCCTGGCTGATATTCAGCCAGGGCCTGCATAACTGTCTTATGAGGGCCCTGGCTGAATATCGGTCAGAACCCACATAAAGTCTGGTAGCCAGGACAATCAAAATTAGCCCACACGTGGCCCAGCACTGAATATCTGAGCTAATTTAGCCAGCAAGGTCAGCATTTTAAAAAACTCTGACTGCTGCTGGTTTTTTTTCTCAGAGATTTCACCTTAATCACACCAAAAGCTAGATTACATTGAGGGTAAAGCATCAGCACATCCTTTTTCCTTTCTGCAAACCTCCAAGAGCTCTATAAAGCAGCAATCACACTAAGTAGTTTTGGGGGGAAAAAAACAACTACATTGTGTATCTCGCTATGCTTAAGTCTTTCACCTCTAGCACCAACTCCTTTTCAGCTGGAAAACGTGTTATGAGAGCACCTTAAGAAAGCGTCACTAAGATTGCTCCTGGGAAAGAAGAAGAACTATAGAAATCCCATCCAGCAGTTCTGCGGTCACATGCCGAGATGTACTGAAGAAGGACCAAGAAACACTAGAGGGTCCTTCTAACGAACTGCAGCAAAAAAAATGGCTTTAGCGCATGCTTACTTGGGTCATTCCCGTGTGCTAAGGCCATTTTTACCACATGGGTAAAATGGCCGAATTTTGTCTTTTTTTCTATGAATGGCCACAAGCTAATTTTATACAACATATAATCGAGGGTTCTCTTTTACAACTTGCGCAAGCACAGAGGAATTTTAGGAGCAAAAGCCTCAAGAAGCTCCTAGTATTTTTCAACAGGAGCAGGACTTCATCATCGGCAAAAACCTCCTTAGTTGGTGAGAACAGCCTATCAATATTTATGACACTATCAGGCTTATTTTTGAAAGAGATCGCCGGCGATCTTCCGACACAAATTGGGAGATCGCTGGCGATCTCCTGAAACCGGCCAAATTGGTATAATCGAAAGCTGATTTTGGCTGGCTTCAACTGCTTTCCGTTGCAGAGCCGGCGAAATTTCAAGGGGGTGTGTCGGTAGGGTAGTGAAGGCGGGATGGGGGCATGCTCACGAGATGCCTGGCTTCGCCCGATAATGGGAAAAAAAAGCCAGGCTTGACGAGCATTTCGCCGGCTTTACTTGGTCCCTTTTTTTTCACGACCAAGCTTCAAAAAGGAGCCCCAACTGACCACCAGAAGGAATTTGGGATGACCTCCCCTTACTCCCCCAGTGGTCACCAACCCCCTCCCACCCAAAAAAAACAAAAAAAAAACCTTTTTTGCCAGCCTCTATGCCAGCCTGAAATGTCATACCCAACTCCCTGACAGCAGTATGCAAGTCCCTGGAGCAGTTTGTAGTGGGTGCAGTGCACTTCAGACCTAGGCCCATCCCCCCCTACCTGTTTCACTTGTGGTGGTAAATGGCAGCCCTCCAAAACCCACCCAAAACCCACTGTACCCACATGTAGGTGCCCCCCCTTCATCCCTAAGGGCTATGGTAGTGATGTACAGTTGTGGGGAGTGGGTTTTGGGGAGGGGTTGGGGGGCTAAACAGCCAAGGGAAGGGAGCTATGCACCTGGGAGCTATTTTTTTATTTTTATTTTTAGAAGTGCCCCCTAGGGTGCCCGGTTGGTGTCCTGGCATGTCAGGGGGACCAGTGCACTACAAATGCTGGCTCCTCCCACAACCAAATGCCTTGGATTTCGCCGGGTTTGAGATCGCTGGCATTTTTTTCCATTATGGCCGAAAAATGAGGCCCACCATCTCAACCCCGGCGAACTCTGACATTTGGCCGGGCCCAACCGTATTAGCAATCTTTTTCGAAAATATGGTTGGCTCTGCCTGCTTGTGGCGCCGGAGATGGTAGGCCAGCTATTTCGCCGGCGCCTTTCGATTATGCCCCTCAAACTGACTTTGGCTGTCAGGTCTCTACTCTTCTCGAGAGCTCTTCAACCGACCAACTAAGGAGGTTTTTGCCGATGATGAAGAAGGTCCCACTCCTGTTCGAAAGTTGAAAAATACTAGACGCTTCTTGAGGCTTTTCCTCCTAAAATTCCTCTGTGCTTGCGCAAGTTGTAAAAGGGAACCCTCGATTATATGTTGTATATTCTTACGAATCCGGGTATCTCTCCCTCCATTAGTACTATTTAGTTCACAAGCTAATTTACCCATTAGCATGTGACCATTAGCGTCAGCTCCTCCCCGCCGCCCATGCTGTAAGTGGTAATTGCGCTAATCGGTTAGTGCCTTGCAATGTAGCTGCGCTAACCGATTAGCACAGAAAATGCCGACTGTCCACCCCCAACCCACATGGGAATCGTGCGCCGATGCCAAAATTACCGCTTGATGCCTGAGCGCGGCCCGAAGTAAGGCATTTTAAGCTGCAGTAAGCATGCATTAGCGCTTACCATATCTTAGTAAAATGATCCCTACGTGATTGTTCAACAACGTTACCGGAAGCACCAAAAGAAATCAGAATGAAGCTAAACTCTAGCAATATCAGTTTTTGAACTTATACATAATCAATATCAATATATTACAAGCAGTTCTTTATAAAGTGCTTAAACGTCTAAAAACACACATACATATGTAAATTTATTACATTTTAATGGAATGAGGTTTGGCACAATTTTATGCAGTTTCACCTTGACATACTATGGGCCCTGTTTTACGAAGACGCGATATAGGTGCGTTAGCGTCTTTAACGCACGTTAACCATGTACACACGTTAACCATGTACACACGTTAACCATGTACGCGCCTACAATATCCCTATAGGCACCTACATGGTTGGCGCACGCCAGAGGCGTAGCCAGAGTCGGTATTTTGGATGGGCCAGAGGTATTTAGATGGTCTCTTCCACGTGCACCCCTCCCCCAACCACACACCACAAATATCTTCCCAAAAATAAGAACATGAGTCCTTTTTTCACCTACCCCACCCATCTTCTCCCTCTCCTCTGTGGCATCCTGGCATCTATGCTCCTGTCTCTGAACTTCGTCCCTCCCTGATACCGATACAGGCATCCTCTGCACCTGCAGCGATTCATTCTTGCTGCTTGCACCGGCCTCACAGGCTTTCATCTGCCATGTCCCGCCCTCGCTGACGTCATTGCCTGTTTCCTGTCTGGTGGAACGCGGCAGACGGAAGCCTGCGGGGCCGGTGCTAGCAGTGAGAATGAATCGCTGCAGGCGCCGAGGACACCTGTACCGACACCGGGGAGGGAAAGGGTTCAGAGACTGCAATGCAGATGCCAGGATACCGCAGAGAAGAAGGGGGAAGACAGTAGTGTAGTATTGCAGCTGGATGGGTCTGAGCCAAGACAGGCCCACCCAGGCTCACCCGTAGCTATGCCACTGGTGCACGCGCTAATTGTAGGCACGTTAAAAACCCTAACGTGCCTGAGTAAACAGGGCCCTATATGTTCATTTATCTTTACAAAATTTAATAAACTGCAAAGCTCAGAGAAAATATTTATCAAGCACCGTCTATTTCTGTGAACGAGAGGTAATCTAGCACCAGAAATGTCCATACTGTAAGTACGTTGTTTATGCAGACAATATGCAACGAACAGATCACTGTGGGGTCCTTTTACCAAGCTGCAGGAGAAAGGGCCCTGTGCTAGGGGCAGGGGCAGTTCTTCCCAGAAGCCAGGGTCCTTTTTACCGCAGCAGATAAAAAGCCCCCAGACACACATGGCCGTGCGGTAAGAGCCGGCGGTAGTTCCGGAAGAGCGATCTTCCCGTAGCTCTGTAAAAGGGCTCTTGTGTATGGCGAGACACAGCAATTAAACAAAGACTTGATTTATAATTGTTGTACTTACAGGTTCTTTCTGAAGCAGTGAACAGCATTTTATGTTGGAATATACTGGCAATGTACGGCTTGCGTGAACCCTTCCCAAACCAGATGGTTTCAGGGTATCCACGATGATTACAAACACATAACTTTTTATACCACCTTATGCTAAGATTACTCATATATATTCATTGTAGACATCATCCCCTGGATTCTATAAAGGTCACCCAAATTCGGGTACCCCAAATTGGGCGCGGATCCCAGATTCGTTAATGGGCTCCAATAATTTAACAAGCTCATAATCAGCACTAATTATGACGTGGTTGCCCATCTGGCTACATGCTGTTCGGTAATAATGGTTGCCTGAATTGGATTGCACGCAATTCAAAAGGTGGTGTGGCCATGGGAGGGGCACAGGTGGGTCAGGGGTGTTCACCTGGGGTGAACTGAGAGTGGTCTGGGACCATGGGCACTGAGTGTGGTCTGGGCCCCCCGCCCGGCCGCTGCCGACAGCTCTGCTACCCCGATTCTACCTGAGGGGTCCTGGTAGTCTGGTGGCTTCTGCAGGGGGGTATGTTCTTTGCTGCCTGCTGCACTGCCACTATTCCCCTGTCTACCAGCGCCACCGTGTTTCAGCCATTTTTAAAATACGGTGGTGCCACGCTGGGGGGGGGGGGGATGATATCGGAAGCCCAGCAGGATAGGCAGGAAAGAACATGTCTCCCCTCGCTGAGGCTACTAGATCACCAGTGGCATGCCGGGCATCGGGCAGAGCCTCTGGGCCCTCGGGCAATGCCCAGCTGCCCGAATGGTCAGTCCAACCCTGGTGTTCACAAACGTTGTATACAGTGTTACAGAATAGCGGGTATCCTCGTCCGATCTGATTTACGCCAGGTTTCAGCTGGCATAAGTCCTTGCACCCATAGTTGAGTACCGAAGCACCCTTTTAGTGAAGAGCATTGAGCCCCAAATTTTTGGCACCATTTATATAGTCTGGCCCTATGGGTGTTGGAAGACTGTGGCTCAATGGGGATTGAAGAGTGAAACCTCCTGTAATTCCCCTACTCTCTAGGCTTCAATGTGGCCTTCAGGTACTGAATCCTGTGTTACTGCCCCAGCTTCAGTTATTTATTGAGGGCAGGATGTGCAGTAGGTGGGTGGACCACACAATACCTTGTTTTGCACAGATGAAGGAACGAAAACATTTTTGCATCTAGAGATCAGGAGTGCTTTTGAAATGAATTTTACCATTCAAATTTAAATCCTTCTTGAACCTGTGTTATCTCTCTTTGCATACAATATAAATAATTTTAATTAAATGCAGCGTTTCTTACCACAAAAAAAAAAAAAACTAACAAACTCTAATTTTGAAAGGATTTCTCCTACTCATGGAGAACTTTCATTGCAAATAGATCTCAAAGTCTGTTCAGACAGCACCTGGCCTCTGAGCACAGGGACGCTCCGCAACCTATCACCATATATATAAATATTTATGATCGTACCGAGCTCCAGGGACCTGTGCTCCACCTGGTGTCTGGATGGCAATTCTGGGTGTTGCATTGCTCACGGTCTGGAGGTTTGTCTAGAACTTCACAGCTTACATCATTTAGTCTTTCGCCATTTGGGCGCTGGCACACGACAAGTCTTGTTCTGGTTCCTCCACCACAGTTTTTGGTGCACTAGACGAAAATGCCAAAATACAGCAGTGATGTTATGATCTCAGAAGTCTATATTCAGCAAGCCAGTGAGCAGCAAAGTGAGCTGGATAACTAGGCATCTTTATCCCAGTGGCATAGCCGCAAGGGGGCTGAGGTGGCTTTGGGCCCCCTTATCTGGCCAGTTCCCACCCACCAACTCCCACCTAGACAATTCCCTCCTAGGACTGTTCTCCCCTGGCTATTTCATACTGGCATATAGTTTTCATTGTTTTTTCTTGTGTTGGTGTTGTGTTGGTGTTCTGTTGGGGTTTTTTGTCTTATGTATCCTATTTTTTTTTTTAGAAGTGGTGTGGATATGTTGGTAATATTTTGTGTAAGTTTTTATATATCTATTATATTTTATGATCTTTATTCATTTGGATTTATTTTAATTTTTGTTGTTGTGGCGTGGCGTGTTAAAGATAATATTTGGGAGTGTGGGGGGCATTGCTCCCCCACAAATGATCTAGAATGGGAAAGGGAAGGAGATACATTTCAGACTGTGATGCTTCATAATTGTTAAGGGTGGGAACTGTCCTCCCTGAAGGGGTGGCAATTGTCCTAGGTGGTAATTTTCCAGATGGTGAGTGGGAACTATCCACGTGGCTCTTTTTGCCTTAATGACCAGTTGAACAGGTCTCCTGTGTGAGTTCCGCCTGTGCTGTCTGAGCAGCACTTAAGTCAGCAAGCTTCAGCTGCTGATGCCGGCTCTTTCACACATGCTCAGTTCAGTGACTAAACTAGGCATTCACAGGAGTACCCACGTCATAAGTACATAAGTAATGCCATACTGGAAAAAGACCAAGGGTCCATCGAGCCCAGCATCCTGTCCACGACAGCGGGCAATCCAGGCCAAGGGCACGTCGGCAGATAAAGTGCGCCACTGCCCAGCGCTACTCTGTTGGCACAGGTGGGACTCGTGCAAGAGACCTCTTAGGCTGGTGGGGCTTGGCATCCCTGCCAGTAAAGATGGTGACAGGGGGTGATGGGAAGAGACCTGGCCCCCTCAGTTCACCTGTGGACTTCTGGCTATGCCCTTGCTTTTATCCAGATATAAACTTATATGGATAGGTTTTCTCTTAAATGCATACCCAGATAAAGCTATCTGGATAATTTTAGACCATCTATTTGAGCAGCTTGACACAAGCTACCTTGTTTATACAGTGCTGAATATCATCACTGAATGGATAAATCATAAACCATGCAGTGCAATTAATGTGTGGTATGTGTACTGTCTCTGCATTAAGGGAGTAATTCTATAAAGTAGTATGCCAGTTTTGGTGTCCTACTGGCACGTGCTGAGCCAATTCTATAATGTATTTATTTTCTTTTTATTTGTTGCATTTGTATCCCACATTTTCCCACCTATTTGCAGGCTCAATGTGGCTTACATGGTGCCGTAGAGGCGTTCGCCAACTCCGGTGGAGAAGCAGTTACAAAATGATGTTGTGGTCGAGAAGGTTCATGTGTTGCAGTCACATTGGGAGTCGTGGGGGAGAAGAGTTACTGTATATAGCGTTCATTGCGAGCTTTTGTTACATTGTGTTGCAGGATTCGGGTACTTAGGTTGGGTTGGTAGGGTAAGCCTTTTCGAACAGGTTGGTCTTTAGTAATTTCCAAAAGTTAAGGTGGTTGTACGTTGTTTTCACTGCTTTTGGTAGTGCGTTCCACAGTTGTGTACTTATGTAGGAGAAGCTGGATACATAAGTTGATTTGTATTTGAGTCCCTTGCAGCTTGGGTAGTGGAGGTTTAAGTATGTTCGTGTTGATCTGATTGTGTTTCTGGTTGGTAGGTTTATGAGGTCTGTCTTATATCCCGGGGCTTCGCCATAGATAATTTTATGGACCAGGGTGCAAATTTTGAAAGTGATACGTTCTTTGATTGGGAGTCAGTGTAGTTTTTCACGGAGGGGTTTTGCGCTTTCAAATCACATTTTTCCATATATAAGCCTGGTTGCCGTGTTTTGGGCAGTCTGAAGTTTCTTTAGGATTGTGTCCTTGGCACTGAGATTTCATTATAGAATTCTAGCACAAGCCACCCTGGTACACCAAAAATGTAACATGCCCTCGGTTACGCCTTCCATAGATGTGGCAGATTTGTGCATCAACTGTGCTTGTAATTTACAAGATTCTGTATGATATGCACATGAACCCCCTAGTTCTAGAAAAAGTCACCAATTTAATTGAATAATAGGCTAATTAGTTCTAATAATTGGCTTTATAACAAGCAATTGCTGGTGCTATTAGATTTAATTTGAATTTAGGCATGATCTGAAAAAGGGGGCAAGGAAATGGGCAGGTCATGGGTATAACAGGGGTATTCCTAAAATTTACACGTTGTTACAGAATAATGGGGATATGCGTCTAATTTAGGCGCGTACATTTGAATCATGTTTCACTTGGTGCAAACGGCCAGTGCCTAAAGTTAGGTGCGATTCCCAGGCATAAGCACTATTCTATAAACTGCTCCTAACTTTGAGCGTAGCTTATAGAATAGCGCTTTTCTTTTTGCGCCATACATAGAATCTATCCCCAACTGGCATTCTCATCCATGCTCTGTCCATTGGCACACCCCCTTTCACTTGTACTAGAGAAGGTGCAGAGAAGGGCGACAAAAATGATAAAAGGAATGGAATGACTTCCCTACGAGGAAAGGCTGAGAAGGTTAGGGCTCTTCAGTTTGGAGAAAAGGCGGCTGAGGGGTGATATGATAGAAGTCTACAAGATAATGAGTGGAGTAGAGCGGACAGATGTGAAGCATTTGTTTACACTTTCAAACAACAATAGAATCAGGGGACGAAAGATGAAGCTAGAATATGGCAGATTTAAAACAAATAGGAGAAAGATTTTCTTTACTCAGCGTGTAGTTAGACTCTGGAACTCGTTGCTGAAAAATGTAGTGACAGCAGCTGGCCTTACGGAATTTAAAGGGGGTTTGGACAGATTCCTGAGGGAAAAGTCCATTGAACATTATTAAGAATTAAGGTGTTTTTTTTTTTTTTGGGGGGGGGGGGGGGGGGGGTTGCCGGGTTCTTGAGGCCTGGATTGGCCACTGTCGGAGACAGGATGCTGGGCTTGATGGACCCTTGGTCTTTTCCCAGTGTGGTGGTGCTTATGTACTTATGTATGCCAAACCAGTTACGTGTACCTTTATAAAATGGCGCTTGGTGCACTTACATGCCTAACGGCCATTTTTTTTTATGGTGGTGCATGCAAGTGGGGCATATAGAATTGTCTTCTACTTGTATTGGAAGATGCAGGACATGCACCAAATAGTACTGAAGTGCGGTACCTGCAAAATTTTAATGAACTTTAGTAAAAGGATCCCTGAGTCCAATTAATACACTAAGCTAAAATCACTAATCAAACAAACAACATAAGGCAATCATATATTTGATAGAGATGAAGAGGGTAATTTCTAATGTACGTTAAAGGAATAACACATGATATTTGGCTCAATGCAAATTAAATGACAAATTAGTGCATTATTTTACCTTAATGCACATTAGTTTAAGTCAACGTGCATTTCATAGTAATGAGCTGCAACACACACAAGTACATGCAAAATACCTCACTATTAATGCAAATTAATTATGCACCTTACGTTCAACTCTGCAAGCTGTATTGTTTGTGGAAAAATAATGCTAGGTTGGCTTTATTGTTCCTTCTGGGCATCTTGGGTGACTAATGCTTGGCCTGATGCTCTCAGGTGCTATCTTAAAGGGACTGGAATCAAATAAATCCTGTGTGGAACCCTCCAGCCACAACTCAAAGACTCCCCCTTGGACCTGACAACCCCCCGCCCCCCCAACTCCATGAAGACTCCCTTGCAGGACGTATCAGGGGATTTCCCTGTTTTTAGTAGATGAAACAGGAGTGAGACTACCGCTAGGGATCAACTGGTGCCATTTTGAACCTGGAGACCAATATGACAGGAGAAATGGGGGATCGCTCATGACCCAGCCAGCATAAATCAGGGAAACCCTCTGGTAAGTCCTGGGAGAGCTATCTGGGGGTGGGGCTGGGAGATTATGTCTTGGAGGTACAGGGTCTTGACTGGGGATGGGGGTGTCTGTATGACAATTGACTCCAACCTCTTTATTAAGACTTCCTGGAAGCAGAATAATAATGCAACTTGTGAGGTTGCAAGTTGCATTATTCATATACCATGGGAGTTACTAACCTGTGATACTGAGTTACCACTGGTTACTGACTCCTTTCGTAAATCAAGCTGCAGTTTAGTAACTACCCTTCTAAGACATACTAATATTGATGAAAATCAAACACTGTTCTCCAACAATTAAACCTAAGAGTCAGAAAAGAATGAAATTCCATAGTCAGCAATAAATATCTAAATTATTCTTCAACTGGACCAAAATTTTAAAAACAGAAAACATCCCTATATGGTAACTGCATTAGCACGTAAAAGACATAAGAACACACATTATCAATACTGAGCTGTACAAAGTAAATCTGTTCAAAGTTCTATTGCACAACTTATATTCCACCAGTGTCACTATGCTCATATTAGCCCTCTCCTCAAGTCATTTCACTGGCTCCCTATCCATTTCTGCAAACAGTTCAAACTTCTCTTATTGACTTGCAAGTGAATTCACTCTGTAGCTCCTCAGTACCTCTCCACTCTCATCTCTCCCTACACTCCTCCCTGGGAACTCCATTCACTGGGTAAATCTGTCTTATTTATTTATTTGTTGCATTATCTGCACCCTTCTCCTCTACTGCTAACTCCAGACTCTGTTCCTTTTATCTTGCTGCACCATATGCCTGGAATAAACTTCCTGAGCTGGTACGTCAAGCTCCATCTCTAGCCATCTTCAAATCTAGGCTAAAAGCCCACCTTTTTGATGCTGCTTTTAACTCCTAACCTTTACTCACTTGTTCAGTACCCATGTGTGTTTTATCATTCCCACCTTAGTAATTCCCTTATCTCTTATTTGTCCTGTTTGTCTGTCCTAATTAGATTGTAAGCTCTGCGTACGTCTAGTAGCATTATAGAAATGATAGGTAGTAGCAGTAGTAGTAGTCTTTGGGATTCTGGAATATTGCTAATCTTTGTGATTCTGCACAGAATCTTGCTACTCTTTGATCTTATCCCTTATTTGTCCTGATAAGTAGTAGTAGTAGTAAATGTTAAGAGGTTAATGTATTCTTTTGAGGAGTCACACAGTAGTCAACCATGACAATGAAATCACTTTAATGAGTATCAGTAAAACATCCTTCTTTTTCATAATTACAATCATTAGCTCTTACCTCCCCCCAGTTTCCATAAACCCACTGAGGACAGGGACCAGATTCACAGGATCTTTGCTCGACAGGTTTTGATCCCTGGTCACAGTTACTTGCAGGATAACCATTCTCATCCTGGCACACTACCGCGCGACGCTGGAAGCCACCAGCGCATGTACTGGAACACTGCAAAAAATCACTATATTAGCCATCGTTTCCAAACCACACGTTTCAATTCAAGGTAGGCTAGAAACCACGGCAAAACTGCCTACTTGTAATTTCATTGCCCCAGGAACTATTAAAGTAAAAGTAATATTCTCTCAAAGATTAAACACATCAAATTAAGAAGCCTACAGTAGGAGAAAATACAGTAGGCTACTATTACTGCTATTACATTTGAAAACTCACTTAACTAAAGAACATGGTTAAGGGAACTCAAAAGGTATAGATAGATAGATAGATAGATAGATAGATAGATAGATAGATAGATAGATAGATAGATAGATAGATAGATAGATAGATAGATAGAAAATCAACTTTAAAGAATCACTTACTGCTCCCCATGGTCCAATTCTCCACTGGTTGCCATTTGACACTTGAGTCTGGCCCACATTTCGGTCTAAAATGCCCACTGTTGGACTAAATCGCATTCGGTCCATGTGTGGAAGAGGGTGAACTGGACTGCCATAATCATGGTTAGGGTTCCGACAGGGAGACATTGAGCACACCTGCTCAGTTGCTGGGATGTCATCTGGGTCACATTTACTTCTATCAACATGATGATCATTGTAATTTATGCAGATCACTTGTCGTGTTGCCTTACCAGGACCACAAGTCACTGAACACTGTAAGTAAATTTTGAAAAACAAAACAGTTCCATAAGAAACCTTTTAAAAACCAGTCATTTGCAAACACCTTCAGCAAAATCTGATTTTGACCATTGTTAATGCCGGAAATTTATAAGCCATGCTGAGTCAGACCAAAGGTCCATCAAGCCCAGTATCCTGTCTCTGACAGTGGCCAGTCCAGGTCACGTGTACTTTGCAGATCTCATAAAGCAGATCTATCTCCTATAGCTCATTACCAGTAATAGGTTATGGCTTTCCCCAAGTCTATTCTTTTGAATTCCAATGTAGGGTACTTTTACTAAGGCACACTAACAAATTTAGCACATGTTAAATGATAAAATGCCCATTATACTCCTATGGGTATCTTACCATTTAGCACATGCTAAATCTGTTAACACATCTTAGTAAAAGGACCCCTGTGTTAGTTCTTCAGCCATGTCCTCCAGCAACAAATGTCAAAACTTGTTGTGCACTGTATGAAAATTTTTTTTTCTATAATTTGTATTATTTATTTCAATTTAGCCTGTCCTCCCCCCCCCCAAAAAAAAAACAAAATACAGGGGAGATTATAAAGCAAGCATACATAAGAAACCTAAATAATCATAAAAAACATAATAAATGTAAAAAAAACACAAAAACATGCTAAAACAAAACATTACAAAATCAGAACTCATACATCAATAATATAAAACAAATATTAAGCATTTCTTAAAACCCAAACACCAATGTAAAACCTGTAAAAACCAACACTCTAATGACTAAAAAGAAACGTTTTTATAACTTGTCTAAATTGCATTAGGTCACCAATTGACCTGTAAGCTAAAGGAACTTTAGTCCACTATAAACGGAATCAAATAGAAACATGCACATGCTTTTGCCATGGTCAACTGTAGTGCTTCCTACATGGCCAAGTCAACAACCCTTGGGAATGCAAAGTGGCAATTTTGCAAGTAAATAACTGGGAGCATTAGCAAGATAGATTTTCAATTCAATTCAATTTTTGTATACCGCTAATATCCCCTTTCCAGGGTTCAGTGCAGTTTACATTCTAGGTGAGACAAAAGTAAATAGTTAGTGTGAGGTTTGAGAAACATTAGAGACCACTGGATTAATGCATGAGATTAAGAACATTAAAGAACCGGTAAAGGATGATAATAGGAGGTAGAAGTCAATGGATTGTTATGAAGCAGTCTTTGGGAAGTTGAGGTAGCTGTTTTCTGTTTTGATGGGAATAGGTAGAGAGTTCCATATTTTGACTCCAAGTACGGGGAATAGAGAGCTGAAAATCTTCTGATTTCTAATTGTCTTTTGGAACGGTGATGCTAGCATCGGTTGTTGTTTCAGTCTGTTAGACTGGAATAGATAGAACAAAGCGGTCTTAGTCAGCAGTTCAGAGGTGAAGCCCTGTAGGATTTGAAAAACTAAACAAGCAGCTTTGAACCTGAGTCTTTCTGCTATGGGAAGCCAGTATATTTTATTAACTGAATCCTGAGGCCTGTTACGCCAGAGGGCCAGGATTACAAGGTGAAATACCTCTGTAGTTCACAAAATACAGTCTTAAGCAGGCCTCTGACTGGCAGGCCCAAAACACAGTCTGTGGCTGGTGGGACTGCCACACCCCAAACGCAGCCTATAAGTTTTTCTCCGAGTTTCAGGTCTGGCTCCAGCCAGACCTCAGAGCAAGGCTTGCTAGTCTCAAATCAGGAAACAAAAGAGGCTTACCTCAGCCAGGTCATGATCATTGGTCATAAGCTATAGAGGTATATGTTGGGGCTTCCATTCTTCCTTCCCTGGGCCTCCTTAACCTCAGTCTGGCTCTGCCTTTTATACTTCCTGGTTCTGATTCCACCCCATCCCGGCTCACTTCCTCCTGGGGTGGGACTAGTGATCTTAAGGTGGTTCAGGCTACCTGAGGGACTATTCTTAATGGTGAGGGGCAGTGTTCTATAAAGCCCCTCACAAAGGTGGCTTAGGCCACCTGAAGGGACTATTCTTAAGGGTGAGGGGCGGTGTTCTATAAAGCCCCTCACACTCCCCTTCTATGAACTCTTTCTACTTCCACTACATCTTTTTTGAGATAGAGTGACCAGACCTTACACATAATAATCAAGATTTCATCATGCCATGGATCTATACAGAAGCAGAATGATATCCTCAGTTTTTGGTTTTTTTCTTCATTCCTTTACAAATAACCTCAGCATTCTAGTTGCTGCTTTTTTGGCAGCCGCAGTATACTGAGCTGAAAATTTCAATGTATTATCCATAATGACTTCAAGATCTTTTCTGTGGGTGGTAACTCAGCATTTTTGTACCTGTAATTGGATTTATTTTCCCCTATGTGTTTCACTTTGCACTTGCCCATCTTAATCTTAGATGTCTACTCTCCTAGTCTCATAGAACCCTTCTGCAACTCCTCACAATCTTCTGCTCCTTTAAGGATCACCTTTCCTGTCATTGCTCATTTTTCCAAATCACTTATGGATATGTTACACAGTATAGGTTCCAGTATAGACCTTGAGGTACTCCACAATTGACCTACTGCCACTTGGAAACCTGACCATTTAGTCCTACTCTCCATTTCCTTTCTTTTTACTCCATGCTTCCGACATGACATGAAAATTCATGTATTTAAGAAGAGTAATGTAAGTCAAAGGGTGAAGGCAATGTTCTTACTCACAGAAGTCCAGTCAAGAGCTTTCCATCGTTCACACGTTGTAACACTACATGCTTCAGTTGCTGATGGCTTTGGGATGCGAGAACATGTGTCTTCATCAGCCACAGAACCTTGATCATCCCGACAGCTCACATATCTCATCCTCATACCTTTCCCACACGTTGCTGAGCACTTGAAAAGAATCACAGTAATAATATGAAATCAAACAATGCCTGGGGCCAAGAGAAGCATCCTAAATGCGAATAACATGAAAACTAAGGATGACATTCATCCACATGCAGATAGTAACAGGAGTACTCCTGAAGCAGGCCGAAACACGGTTCTGTGTCGAGTCTTCACCAATAAATGTTTTACCATCCTTAGAAGTTTCCTCATTTGTTCCTGTTCAGCCTGGTCTATTTCTCACTTCCTGTTACTCTGTCTGTCTGATTTCCGTGGGATCTCAGTGTTCCCCTGCCTAGGCGGATTTTCACTGATTCATTCACATGATTTCACTTCCTTGATAAAATCTATCTGATGTGAATTAACCTATGAATTACCATATGTAAGATACCTAAATTTAGGTGCCAAGCATGCACCTAATTTATATGCACTCATGCATATGATGGGCACCAATAATTGGCAGTTACCTACGTCAGGTGCTATTCCATAAACAGTGGGCCCAATATTCAGCATGGCGATGGGCAGCGTGTTTGCTGTCGGCCACCGGCATTAAATCCCGATATTCAATGCCAGGCCATGTTCGGAGACTGGCGCTGAATATCCGGGTTTATTTTGGCAGCTAAAAAGTTAACCAGTTATGCCAATATTCAGTGCTAACCTATTTTCACCATTCAACATAGCCATTTTGGTGCTGAATATCCATGGTTAGGCGGTTAAATTCTATTTAACCGGCCAGGATTTGTTCCTGGCTGGTTAAATAGTTTTGAATATTGGGTGGGGAGTGTTCCTAAATCGCTTGGCATGCAGCTATTAGGAAGGTGTAAGGACAATTAGTAGAAACAAAAAGGCCATAGAGGTCCACTCAGAAATAAGTGCAACACTTCAACCAAGAGTGGACACCAAAAGTTCACCACTCTTACACCTTTGGGGGAAAAAAGACCTCAGAAGTTGCAAGAACAATATGCCCAGAGCCCTTAATTGTAACGGGCACGGAAAACTTCCTCTTTAGCACCGGGGGACACCGGTGCCGGAAAGAATATTTGAAGCGGGGGAGTCGGAGAAACTAAACAAATTCTCTGTAACCTTGGAGGATGTAATGGGTCAGTTCAGCAAGCTGAAGAGTAGTAAATCACCGGGACCTGATGGTATTCATCCCAGAGTATTAATAGAACTAAAAAATGAACTTGCGGAGCTACTGTTAGAAATATGCAATCTGTCCCTAAAATCGAGTGTAATACCGGAAGACTGGAGGGTAGCCAATGTTACTCCGATTTTTAAGAAAGGTTCCAGAGGAGATCCGGGAAATTATAGACCGGTGAGTCTGACGTCGGTGCCGGGCAAGATGGTGGAGGCTATTATTAAGAATAAAATTGCAGAGCATATACAAAAACATGGACTGATGAGACAAAGTCAGCACGGATTTAGTGAAGGGAAGTCTTGCCTCACCAATCTAATGCATTTTTTTGAGGGGGTAAGCAAACATGTGGACAATGGGGAGCCGGTTGATATTGTATATCTGGATTTTCAGAAGGCGTTTGACAAAGTGCCGCACGAAAGACTCCTGAAGAAATTGCAGAGTCATGGAATCGGAGGTAGGGTATTATTATGGATTAAGAACTGGTTGAAAGATAGGAAGCAGAGAGTAGGATTGCGTGGCCAGTATTCTCAGTGGAGGAGGGTAGTTAGTGGGGTCCCGCAGGGGTCTGTGCTGGGTCCGTTGCTTTTTAATGTATTTATAAATGACCTAGAGATGGGAATAACTAGTGAGGTAATTAAATTCGCCGATGACACAAAATTATTCAGGGTCGTCAAGTCGCAGGAGGAATGTGAACGATTACAGGAGGACCTTGCGAGACTGGGAGAATGGGCGTGCAAGTGGCAGATGAAGTTCAATGTTGACAAGTGCAAAGTGATGCATGTGGGTAAGAGGAACCCGAATTATAGCTACGTCTTGCAAGGTTCCGCGTTAGGAGTTACGGATCAAGAAAGGGATCTGGGTGTCGTCGTCGATGATACGCTGAAACCTTCTGCTCAGTGTGCTGCTGCGGCTAGGAAAGCGAATAGAATGTTGGGTGTTATTAGGAAGGGTATGGAGTCCAGGTGTGCGGATGTTATAATGCCGTTGTATCGCTCCATGGTGCGACCGCACCTGGAGTATTGTGTTCAGTACTGGTCTCCGTATCTCAAAAAAGATATAGTAGAATTGGAAAAGGTACAGCGAAGGGCGACGAAAATGATAGTGGGGATGGGACGACTTTCCTATGAAGAGAGGCTGAGAAGGCTAGGGCTTTTCAGCTTGGAGAAGAGACGGCTGAGGGGAGATATGATAGAAGTGTATAAAATAATGAGTGGAATGGATCGGGTGGATGTGAAGCGACTGTTCACGCTATCCAAAAATACTAGGACTAGAGGGCATGAGTTGAAGCTACAGTGTGGTAAATTTAAAACGAATCGGAGAAAATTTTTCTTCACCCAACGTGTAATTAGACTCTGGAATTCATTACCGGAGAACGTGGTACGGGCGGTTAGCTTGACGGAGTTTAAAAAGGGGTTAGATAGATTCCTAAAGGACAAGTCCATAGACCGCTATTAAATGGACTTGGAAAAATTCCGCATTTTTAGGTATAACTTGTCTGGAATGTTTTTACGTTTGGGGAGCGTGCCAGGTGCCCTTGACCTGGATTGGCCACTGTCGGTGACAGGATGCTGGGCTAGATGGACCTTTGGTCTTTCCCAGTATGGCACTACTTATGTACTTATGTAGCAACAGTTCATTCATAGGTCAAAAAAACCCCAGTTAGCAAATTTTGTGTACATAACTCAAAAGTCTTTCCAATTGTGAAGTTCATGGTACATATGTGCAAAACAAATTTAGAATATATCCATGTCACAGGAAACATGCTGCGCTCCTGTTCAGGATTTAATATCGAGGAAGATCCTCTGAAGAAGCAATTTGGCGAAACAGGTGGCTGTTGGGATTTTCCTTCTAAGATGGGTCAAGTTTTAGCCCTTTTCCCTATGTATTCCCCAATTCAGATTGGGAATGTATATATATGATCAGCGAGATAAACGTCAGGATTTATAGCTGCTCCTGGGCACGTATAACTTCATAAAAGTGCTTATTTTGGGCAGCACTCAGGGAGGTCACCCCTTAATCCCCCAGTGCTTGTTTTTCACCTCAAAATGTATAGTACCGTATGACAGGGGCGTAGCCAGACTTTGGCGGGAGGGGGGTCTAGAGCCTGAGGTGAGGGGGCACATTTTAGCCCCCACCCGGCACTGTCGACCCCCCCCCCCCCGGCTGCCATTGCTGACCCCCGCCCACCTGCCCGCCCACCATTGCCAACACCCCCCGCCGCCGCCAGCACCATTATGAACAACTTTGACCCCCCCCCCCCCTCCCCCCGCCGACAACTCTCTCGGCCCCCGCCGTCGCCTACCTTTGCTGGCGGGGGATCCTGACCTCTGCCAGCCGAAGTCTTCTTCCTTCGTTTGGTTTCCGAGTCTGACATCCTCCATGTACAACGTCCTGCACGTCAGACTCACAGAAACAGAACGAAGCCTTGCAGGACGTCAGACTCGGAAACCAAACAAAGGAAGAAGACTTCAGCTGGCGGGGGTTGGGGTTGAGAGGGTCGTCGGCAGGGGGTCCAGGGCCAAATCTACAGGGGGCCAGGCCCCCGTGGCCCCATAGTAGCTACGCCACTGCTGTATGATTGCAGCCTCTGTAGGTTTCCAAACTGGCAGATATACACATCTATGTGTCAGCACTTATCCATCTAGGTTGTAAAATGCCAACTTACACAGCTAACTGCTGACACTTAGATGTCTATGTTCCTGAGTTTCCTCCGTTGATGTTTCAAATGTTGACAATTGTAAAATGGTTGCTCCCATCACACATAACCAGTGTATACACAACTATTCCTGTATTTATTTATTTAGATTTTGTTCACACCTTTTTCAGTAGTAGCTCAAGGTGAGTTACATTCAGGTACACTGGATATTTCTCTGTCCCAGGAGGGCTCACAATCTAAGTTTGTACCTGAGGCAATGGAGGGTTAAGTGACTTGCCCAAGATCACAAGCAGCAGCGGCGGGATTTGAACTGGCCACCTCTGGATTGCAAGACCGGTGCTCTAACTACGAGGCCACTCCTCCAAATCTTTTTCTAAAATAACTGGAATTTGACATGTCCCGACCTGGATATGCCAATTCCGATATCTATGTTCTGTCTACAACGGAGCTGTAAGTGTCTCCCAAAGAAGACCACTTCCTCCCAGCAAGCCTGAAAAGAGTGTTCTAATACTATGGATCTCTAATGCTCCAGTCACTGATTTTGCTAAAATGTAAACCATTAATGGCCAAAAGAAGAAACTTGTTAGCTTTCACGGTCCACTTCTCATGGACAAGTGCGTCTATCATAGAGATATTCAAAACTTCCAACCTAGGTCACACTCTTTGCAGAGAGATTAATGACTGAATGGGTTAAGGAACGAACTATCACCTCATCCCCCGCGACTGCACCTTTAGTCTGGTTTTGGCGCACTGACATGAATACTGTGAGAAAAGCTGCACAGGCCTTGATTGTGCTACGTGTCTCCTCAATAAAGGGAACCATGCCAAAGCATACAAGGAGGAGTAGACTAATGCAGTTAGTGCAGTAGGCTGAGACCCTGGGGAACTGGGTTCAATTCCCACAGCAGCTCCTTATTACTCTGGGCAAGTCTTTTACAAAGCCATGCTAGCGATTCCCACGTGGCAAATGAGCGGAAGCCCATTCAAATTCCTATGATCTTCTTCTCATTTGCCGCACCAGAATCGCTAGTGCACCTTTGTAAAAGAGGTCCTTAACCCTTCACTGCTCCACGTACAAAGACTTAGATTGCGAGTCCACTAGGGACAGAGAAAGTGACCGTCTATAATAAATGTAAAAGCACTTTGGTTGTACCATAGAAAGGCAATATTAAATCCAGTTAGAACCTACAGGAGTCCAGGATCCAAATCTCCACTGGGTCCCACTGTGTGCAATTCTGTTTGTTTCTGGAACTTCTGGACAGGGTGCTATTTCACAGTCCTGCAAAAACATTAAGTGAGGTTAGAAAAATGTCATTTCATTAAAAATAGAAACATTTTGCAGATGCTACATTCTGAAACCAAACTCTAAAATGCCAAAGCAGTCTCATAAAGAAAAGCACAAATTATTCATTTTACAGCTGTTCAAAAGCCTTTATCACAGATACATTTTTAAGAGATTAAAAAAGAAGGATTGAATAGAACTGAAACCAATGTTTTGGCTAGCTGGAAGGTCTGTCTAGAAGTATAGTGCACCACTATGCAGAGAAACAGGGCTGAGTTCTTTGATCCAGCTTCTTCACCTGGAGCCCGGGAGGATACAGAGGCAGCTCTCACAAACCCCTGGCGAAGAAGGAATTTCAGTCATCACCAAAGAGTGACCACTAGATGTGGGATTCATAGTGTGGACACATTAGACTCAGTAGAGATAAGAGGTGGAGAACTGGGCACCTTGTATCACATCTGGTGGACATGCCCCAAAGTACAAGATTTTTAGAAAGAGATTTTGCAGACTATACAACAGAGGACTGGGGTGGAATAACCCCTTAAAGCAGAACATTGTTTGTTGCATTTTAAATCTTTGGAAGTTAAACCAGAGTTACACAAATTGGCTGCCAGTTTCTTTGTCGCCAGTAAAATAACTTGGCCGCGGCTTAGAAGCCACCTACTGTGCCTCAGACTGGATGGACCGTTCAGGTCTTTATCTGCCGTCATTTACTGTGTTACTATATGTTAGTAGCACTTCTCAAGATGGATTATTTGTGGGCAAATGCATTTATTACTACTACTACTACTATTTAGCATTTCTATAGCGCTACAAGGCATACGCAGCGCTGCACAAACATAGAAGAAAGACAGTCCCTGCTCAAAGAGCTTACAATCTAATAGACAAAAAATAAATAAAGTAAGCAAATCAAATCAATTAATGTGAACGGGAAGGAAGAGAGGAGGGTAGGTGGAGGCGAGTGGTTACGAGTCAAAAGCAATGTTAAAGAGGTGGGCTTTCAGTCTAGATTTAAAGGTGGCCAAGGATGGGGCAAGACGTAGGGGCTCAGGAAGTTTATTCCAGGCGTAGGGTGCAGCGAGACAGAAGGCGCGAAGTCTGGAGTTGGCAGTAGTGGAGAAGGGAACAGATAAGAAGGATTTATCCATGGAGCGGAGTGCACGGGAAGGGGTGTAGGGAAGGACGAGTGTGGAGAGATACTGGGGAGCAGCAGAGTGAATACATTTACAGGTTAGTAGAAGAAGTTTGAACAGGATGCGAAAACGGATAGGGAGCCAGTGAAGGGTCTTGAGGAGAGGGGTAGTATGAGTAAAGCGACCCTGGCGGAAGATGAGACGGGCAGCAGAGTTTTGAACCGACTGGAGAGGGGAGAGGTGACTAAGTGGGAGGCCAGCAAGAAGCAGATTGCAGTAGTCTAAACGAGAGGTGACAAGGGTGTGGATGAGGGTTTTGGTAGAGTGCTCGGAAAGAAAGGGGCGGATTTTACGAATGTTGTAAAGAAAGAAACGACAGGTCTTGGCGGTCTGCTGGATATAAGCAGAGAAGGAGAGAGAAGAGTCAAAGATGACCCCAAGGTTTCGAGCTGAGGAGACAGGGAGAATGAGAGAGCCATCAACAGAAATAGAAAACGGGGGGAGCGGGGAGGTGGGTTTGGGGGGGAAAATGAGAAGCTCGGTTTTGGTCATATTTAATTTCAGGTGGCGTTGAGACATCCAGGCAGCAATGTCAGACAAGCACGCTGAAACTTTGGTTTGGATGCAAGGTGAGATATCAGGGGTAGAAAGGTAGATTTGGGAGTCATCAGCATAGAGATGGTAGGAAAAGCCATGGGATGAGATTAATGAACCAAGGGAAGAAGTGTAGATAGAAAAGAGGAGGGGACCAAGAACAGAACCCTGAGGTACGCCGACAGGCAGAGGGATAGAAGTAGAAGAGGATCCACCAGAGTGAACACTAAAGGTGTGGAGGGAGAGGTAGGAAGAGAACCAGGAAAGGACAGAGCCCTGGAATCCAAGTGAGGACAGGGTATCGAGAAGTATGCTGTGATCGACAGTGTCAAAAGCAGCGGAAAGATCAAGAAGAATGAGGATGGAATATTGACCTCTGGATTTAGCCAGTAATAGGTCATTGGAGACTTTAGTAAGCGCAGTTTCGGTTGAGTGGAGAGGGCGAAAACCAGATTGTAATGGGTCAAGAATAGCATGTGAGGAGAGAAAATCAAGGCAGCGGCGGTGAACAGCACGCTCAAGTAATTTGGAGAGAAAAGGAAGGAGGGAGATGGGTCGGTAATTAGAGGGGCAAGTAGGGTCAAGTGAAGGCTTCTTAAGGAGAGGTGTGACCACAGCATGTTTAAAGGCAGCAGGGACAGTCGCAGTGGAAAGTGAGAGGTTGAGAATGTGACAGATAAAAGGAATAAGAGTAGGAGAGATGGCATTAAGAAGGTGGGTGGGAATGGGATCAGAGGAACAGGTGGTACATTTTGAGGAAGAAAGGAGAAGTGTAGTTTCCTCAATAGTAACTTCAGGAAAGGAGGAAAGGGAATGAGGGGAAGGAGAGAGAGGGGAACGGACTAGTGGAGGGAGAGCTGGTGAGGTAGAGAAAGCAAGGTTTATCTTTTGAACCTTGTTGTGAAAGAATTCAGCAAGGGTCTGAGGAGATAATGAAGGGGGAGTTGGGGGAGGGGGCAACTTGAGGAGAGAGTTCAATGTGGTGAAGAGAAGTCGAGGATTAGAGCCAAGAGAGTTGGTCAGTTGGATATAATAATCCTGTTTGGCACGTAAAAGAGCAGATTGGAAGGAGGTCAGCATGAACTTAAAGTGTAAGAAATCAGCAAGGGCCCGAGATTTCCGCCAGAGGCGTTCGGCGGAGCGGGTACAGGAACGTAGGTAGCGGATATTAGAAGTCAGCCAAGGTTGGGGTTTTGTACGCCTTACAGGGCGGGTCATCAAAGGTGCAAGAGTGTCTAAGGCAGAGGATAGAGTATTGTTGTAAGAAGAAACAGCCTCGTTGACAGACGTGGATGGTGCCACAGTAGAGAGGAGGTTTGAAACATGGGAGGATAGAGATGAAGGGTCAATATCGTGAAGATTCCTAGATAAATTAGATAGGATAGGACGGGACTGGGAGGGAGGAGATTTAAGTGTGAAAGTTATAAGATGGTGATCAGAGGAGGGATGATCAGAGGCAAGGAAACTAGAAGGTGAACAGTTGGAGGAGAAGATGAGATCAAGACAGTGACCATTTTGATGAGTGGGAGAGGTGGAGCATAGTTGGAGATTAAAGGACGACGTTAAAGCAAGTAACTTGGAAATATAAGAGTTGGAAGGATCATTAGCAGGAATATTAAAGTCACCAAGGATGAGAGAGGGGGAGGAAGGATCATGGAAGAAGGCAAGCCAGGCGTCAAAGTCACTGAGAAAGGATGAAAGGGACTTATCAGGGGGACGATAAATGACCGCTATTCGAAGAGGCAGAGGAGAGAAAAGGCGGACAAAACACAATGTCTCATCATCTCATCCCGACACAATAAGTACAAACCCACAGGTATAAACACCCCAGACCATACCCTCCCTGTCTCGGACAGCCTGAAAATCCTTGGCGTTACTATCGACCACAGCCTTACACTTGAGAGTCAAGTTAACTCCACAACTAAGAAAATGTTCCACTCAATGTGGAAACTCAAACGCGTGAAACCATTCTTCCTGAGGGAAACATTTCGCAGCCTGATACAATCATGGTACTAAGCCATGCAGACTATTGCAATGGAATTTACACGGGATGCAAAGAACAACTCATAAAGAAACTTCAGACTGCTCAAAACACAGCAGCCAGGCTTATATTTGGAAAAACGTGATTCGAAAGCGCTAAACCCCTCCGAGAAAAACTACATTGGTTACCAATCAAAGAACGTATTGCTTTCAAAATCTGCACTCTGGTCCATAAAATTATCTACGGTGAAGCCGTGGGCTACATGACAGACCTCATAGACCTACCAACAAGAAACAACACGAACAACACAAACATACCTAAATCTCCACTACCCAAGCTGCATCCAGCTTCTCCTATATAAGCACACAACTGTGGAACGCATTACCAAAAGCCGTGAAAACAACATACCACCACCTAAATTTCCGGAAATCACTAAAAACCTACCTGTTCAAAAAGGCATACCCTACCGACCCAACCTAATTACCTAAACCCTGCAACACAATGAAACCAAAGCTTGTTACAGACTCTGCATAACTCTCCCTCTCTATGATTCCTAATGTGTCTACCACACATGCACCTTAATCGACCACAAAAACTCCTTGTAACTGTTTATGTACCGGAGATGGCGAACGCCTCTTCGGTACTATGTAAGTCACATTGAGGCTGCAAATAGGTGGGAAAATGTGGGATACAAACGTAACAAATAAATAAATAAATTCTTACTTGTGTATCGGTGGGTTTCGTAGCAGCATTGCACTCACTGTCGTCTACCACAGTCCCGTAGGCTCCTGCTACACATTTCACTGCTCGGATGTGGTAGCCCTGCCCACATGGTGCTGTACACTGGAAATAAATGGAATTAGTCTGGTGAACAAGTGTTCAATGCTGGCATCACGTCTGTACACTATACCGGACTTGGACCATTAAAAAAAAAGGAGTAGTCTAGTGGTTAGTGCAGTGGACTTTAATCCTGGGGAACTGGGTTCAATTCCCACTGCAGGTCCTTGTGACTCTGGGCAAAGTAATTTAACCCTCCATTGCCCCAGGTACAAATAAGTACCTGTATACACTATATCGGTACTATGTAAGCCACATTGAGCCTGCAAATAGGTGGGAAAATGTGGGATACAAATAAAATAAATATAAACCACTTTGAATGTAGTTGTAAACTGCTTTGACTGTAACCACAGAAAGGCTGTATATCAAGTCCCATCCCAACTCCCCTTCAAGTCAAATGGTTTGCACCATCATAAATTTTAAACATTTCAGGGTCAATAATCAAAGCAATTTAACCAGTCGGAAACAGCTTCTGGCCTGTTAAATTGCTTGCGCCGGACTATCCAGTGATATTCTGCGGCACTTTACCAGTTATTGCTGCTGAATATCACTACCATTTGGCTGTGAAGTGACAATATAAAGTTATTGCTGTTTATTTACTATTGTGTTTATTTTATTATGAATGTTTCTTTATGGAAACCACTTAGTCATAAGTGGTATGTAAGTTTTTAAAATAAATAAATAATAAACACAAAACTAGCTATTTCGTAGGCAGTCAGGGGAGGCGGAGTCAGCATTTATGTGTTTCATGCCAATATTCAGCACTTATCTGTCTTTGGGCCCTGTTTACTAAGCTGCGCTAACGTTTTTAGCGCATGCTAATGATTAGCACCCGCTAAACGCTAACCTGCTTATAATCGAACGAGAAAAACTCCCAAGTTCCGACCTAAATCGGGAGATGGACGTTTATCTCACAAAAACGAATAACGCGGTATAATCGAAAGCAGAACTTGGACGTTTTCAACTGCACTCCATCGCGGAAGCGTACAAAGTTGACGGGGGCGTGTCGGAGGCGTGGTGAAGGCGAGACTGGGGCATGGTTATCACCCGAACAGAGATGGGCGCCTTTCGCCGATAATGGAAAAAAAGTATGCGTTTGTAGCTAGAATTTAGGGCACTTTTCCTGGACCCTGTTTTTTCACAAATAAGGCCCCAAAAAGTGCCCTAAATGACCAGATTACCCCCAGAGGGAATCAGGGATGACCTCCCCTGACTCCCCCAGTGGTCACTAACCCCCTCCCACCACAAAAAAATGATGTTTCACAACTTTTTATTTTCACCCTCAAATGTCATACCCACCTCCCTGGCAGCAGTATGCAGGTCCCTGGAGCAGTTGTTAGGGGGTGCAGTGGACTTCAGGCAGGTGGACCCAGGCCCATCCCCCCTACCTGTTACAATTGTGCTGCTTAATGCTTAGTCGTCCAACCCCCCCCCCCAAACCCACTGTACCCACATGTAGGTGCCCCCCTTCACCCCTTAGGGCTATAGTAATGGTGTAGACTTGTGGGCAGTGGGTTTTGAGGGGGATTTGGGGGGCTCAACACACAAGGGAAGGGTGCTATGCACCTGGGAGCTCTTTTACCTTTTTTTTTTGTTTTTGTAAAAGTGCCCCCTAGGGTGCCCAGTTGGTGTCCTGGCATGTGAGCGGGACCAGTGCACTACGAATCCTGGCCCCTCCCACGAACAAATGCCTTGGATTTATTCGTTTTTGAGCTGGGCGCTTTCATTTTCCATTATCGCTGAAAAACAAAAACGCCCAGCTCACAAATTGTCGAATAAAACATGGACGTCTATTTTTTTCGAAAATACGGTTCGGTCCGCCCCTTCACGGACCCGTTCTCGGAGATAAACGCCCATGGAGATAGACGTTTTCGTTCGATTATGCCCCTCTAAGTCACCCACAGGAACATATGGGCGACTCTAGTGTTTAGCACGCACTAAAAACACAGTAAACAGGGCCCTATGTTTAGCATTTAAATTGGATCCATAAAAATCAGTCCTGTCTTTATTCTGTGTCACTTAGGTGGTTAACTGCTGAATATCACACTTAACTGCACAGGAGAAAGCCGGCCGCATACACCCATTTTTTCCTCACATTTTAAATTCTGATTTTATGTGTTTTATTTATGCACTTTTATTATTTGATTGTACTGTTCACCATATTGAACAGCAATTGTCTGCCAAGCAGGGGCGTAGCCAGACCTTATGGTGGGAGGGGGCCAGAGCCCGAGGTTGGGGGTACATTTTGAGTGCTGCCCCGCCACCCCCCCACCGCCCCTCCTCACCGCCCCCCCCCCCCCCCACCGCCACGCCTTGCCTCGCAAACAAATACCTTTGCTGGTGGGGGTCCCCAACCCTCGCCAGCCAAAGACTTCTTCAGCGCCAGTCTCGGGCACAGCCGTGTTCGCTGCCTTGCCTTCTTCTTGCTCCTCCTGTCCTGTGCACGCTGACGCTCCTTCTCAGTTTCACGTAAAGGAGCGTCAGCGTGCACAGGAGGAGCAAGAAGAGAGAAGAGCAGGGCAGCGAAAGCAGCTGCGCTGGAGACCGGTGCTGAAGAAGTCTTCGGCTGGCAGGGGTTGGGGACCCCTGCCAGCCAAACCAGGGGCCCGGACGAAATTTGCGGGGGCCCAGGCCCCCGTAGCTACGCCCCTGCTGCCAAGAAGAAGGTATATAAAGTTTTATAAATCAATCAATCAGTCAATAAACCCCTGACATGGCTCAGCATTGAATACCTGGGAACAATGCGAAACGGCTGAATATCAACCCCTTCATTTCTTTTCCTTCACTCATTTCAGATTAAAATTAGATCGATTGATTTAATTGCAGTGGCCGCTACTTTACTTTACTTTTTCAAATGGCTGCGCGTACAGAAGAGCATCAGTGACCTACCGCTCTGTGGTGCCTCAATCTAATTAATGGGCCCTTTTACTAAGATGCGTAGGCACCTACTCGTGTACAACGCACGTCAAATTAGAAGTACTACCTGGATACCGCGTGCTAACAATCAATTATTGACATTAATTGGAAATTGTCACTAATTTAGATTTATATGCGCATGTGCCTATATGCTATTCCATATCATTATACACCCAAAGCGTCTCGTGTACAGCCCATAAGGGGGCGTGCGCTTGAGGGGGACATAGGCAGGTCAGGGGCATTCCAAATATTTAGGTGCACTGTTGTAGAACATCGGGGTTACACGCCCAACTGGGGCGCCAGGATTTACACCAGGTTTCGGCTGGCACAAGTCCTTGTGTCCAAGGCTGGGTGTGGCAATCAGCTCTAAACACTATTCTATAAAAGACACTCAGCCTGGACAGCGCCCTTAATGGAATAGCGCTTAATGTAGATTTTTCCGGGATCTTAACTTTGACCGCAATTTACTAAACCTGGCCCTTACTCTGTATTAAATGCAAAACTCCAAGCACAGTAAGTGCAAGGCTTTGTGCTGTTGCGGACATTCCCAGCGCATCCCCATACAGTTACGGTGTGGAGAAGTGAGTTAACTTGTATTATGTGTGTGCACTATTTGCATGGATGCACTTAGCACCTTCTATTAAGTGGTGGTGAACACACTGCTGCTAATTGCACAGGTGACAATGCGCACACAGTACAGTACCATGCATTACTTGCAATGGCAGTCCATGCCTATTCCCCACCAATAACCCCCCCCCCCCCATTTCCCACCCTGTAACAGACTATGCAGTAACCACATGCCAGTGCAGTCATGGTTATCACACTCACGGGCTAACTGTGGGTATTATTCACACACTAAGATGCGGATTCCATAACACCGCGTGTAACTTAATTGGCGTAACAAGCCAATGAGCGCTGATAACAGCACTTAACAAGCAATAATGAGCACAGATTAGAATTGAGGCGCACATCTTGTTAAGAATATTCTGTAACGATGTGCGCCAAACTTCTAATGCGCAGAGGCGAAAGGGGGCATTGTTATGGGCATGGAAATGGGTGTTTCATGGGCATTCCAAAATTAGGCGCCTTTTTCTACAATATGGCCCAGTGCGCTTAAATCTATGCACTCTTTCTATCACTACAAGGGTTACACTCACTTTTAATTAGTCACATGTATCATACACACATCAATTTGACTAATTTTATATCTTTTACTATATTTAAACATGTACCAATATACAATCCTTCATTGTTATTTATTAATTAACATATCATTGCATACATACTTTCAAACAAATAAATTTCACATTCTCCCCATCAAATCTCCTTAAACAACAATCATCTGGACTTCATAATATAATAGTGTCCCATACATCGTGTTGTCCACAATAGTCTTACAAGGTACAACCCAACAGGTTACACCACCTTCTTATATTCAAATCCTAGCAACACCTCAATGTATCCAGGATATATATTCCAATGACAGCTCCACTTAGACCAATCGATGAGAACCATAAAATTTACTTCGCTGTGGAAAGGGCCATACACATCGTCAGGCCTGGTGCCAGTTTGGAGAAGAACGACTGAGCAAAGTAAATTTTATGGTCCATCCAGTCTGCCCAACAAGATAAACTCATTTTACATGGTATGTGATACTTTATATGTATACCCAAGTTTGATTTGTCTTTGCCTTTCTCAGGGCACAGACCATAGAAGTCCGCCCAGTACTGTTTTTGTACTAAGTTCTGAAGCTAACGTCGAAGCCCCTTAAAATTTATACACAAGCCCATCCCTATCTATTCAGTCACTATCAGGGCATAGACCGTAGAAGTCTGCCCAGCACCGGTTTTGCTTCCCAATTACCAGCGTCGCCACCCAATCTCCGCTAAGATTCCGTGGATCCATTCCTTCTAAACAGGATTCCTTTGTGTTTATCCCACGAACGTTAGAATTCCATTACCGTTTTCATCTCCACCACCTCCTGCAGGATGGCATTCCACATACCCACCATCCTTTCCGTGAAAAAATACTTCCTGACATTACTCCTGAGTCTGCCGCCCTTCAACCTCAATTCATGTTCTCTAGTTCTACCAGTAAAAGCTTACCAGTTAACTCTGGTCAGGAAAAAACAAACTCTCGTAAAATTAACCAGTTGACTTTATCTGACTAATTTAGCCACTGATTTTAAAGCCACAGACTAATATCCAGTCAAAGGAAACTAGATATTTACAGCAGAATCTGGAGGTTTATCTATTACAATACCTGCCCCCATGGTCCAACTTGCCAAGATGTACATTCCTGTTGCTGACATATTTGCACAGACTCTGGCTTTGTCTCCGAATCACAAAATCTGTCACTCAGTCGTTCTTCTCCAAACTGGCACCAGGCCTGCCGATGAGTATGGCCCTTTCCACAGGTTACCAAACACTGGAAAAAATCACAAGAACATTAATTTAAACCTACCTTTTTTTAGAGAAGATATGGCTGTTATAAACAAGGGTTGTCTCAACAGACTCTAATTTCATTAGGTTCTTTCACTGTGTTGACAGCAAAACACTTGAATAGAGGGCCTAAATTCTTCACGACTCACAATCACTGTTCTTTTTGAGTGGAAGTCCTCCATTTACAGTCCTGCCACTAGGGGGTGCTGTTTCACTATCACATTTTCAATAGTGAGGGACAGGCAAGCTCTGCAGGACTCCAGGGAACCTGTCTGTCCTTAGTGATTGAAAACACAACATTGAAGCACCGCCCCCTACTGGCAGCAATGCGATTGGAGGACTCCCACTCAGCTTAGAGGGTACAGTGTTCACAATGTTTCACTCCAATGTTAGAACTGCTCCAAGTAACTCATTACTTTCCAAGGATTTATGTTAATGGAAAAGAAGGGCAACTTGTGCTGCTGTGCTAAAGGGTTGAAGCAGTGGATTAAGAACCAGGAAAATCAGGGTTCAAATCTCACTGATGCTCTTTCTGACTTTAGGCAAGACACTTACCCGCTAGTTCTATAAAACTGGGTGCCCAGCTTCACGCTTAGGGCCAGATTCAATGAATGGCACCCAAAGTAAGGTAAATTCTAAATCTCAAAAAAAAAAAGTTTGAAACTAAAGTTTTGCAGGTGTCTGTCCTTGTAATGCAAGGAAAATCACAGAGATCCGTACTAGCAAATTAACCAATAGGGGACCTCAAAGCTCCTAATAGGGAAAACACTGCAAATAATGCTAAATCCACTATTATATTCAGGAGTAGAGTAATATCATTGGTTCCAGTGAAAGAGAAAAAGAGAGCAAAAAAAACATGTGTAAAAACTCATAACTATATGAGAAAAACGAATGGTATAAAAAAACTCTCCTTCTCATTCACTAATACTATGAATTAACAAGGTAAGACACCTTACCCCCAAACTACCATGTCAAAAATAAACCCGGACATGCTCCAGAACCCCCCCCCCCTGAAAACTCAACCACTATAACATCAAGCCTCGACCCTTCACTCATCTAGCACTACTGATAAGTAGCTGCAATGATAATGTTTCACCCAAAGTAAGGTACCAGGATGATCCGTAGTAATGTAGTATTTTGTTGCGGGCACTCTGCAGAGAGTCCTAAATTCTGGAAACGTCCATGACCTACTCATGTACCCTTTGGAGTTGTGTGCTATGACGTTTAGGCACACATGTTACAGAACAGAGCGCAAGGTAGATCCACGCGTAACTCCTAATTACTGTCAATTAAGTGCTTGCTAATCCCAACGTTTTTCCTGTTTGAAAATGGCTGTTCGATGGACATTTTTTTTTTTTGGGGGGGGGGGGGGGTTTGGACATTATGAGCAGGACGTCCCAATGTCATTTTTTGTAAATTCTGTATAAAGTATTATACTTTCAACTACATTGTTGACCACACCACACCAACCCTCCCAGATACCAAAATACACCTTTAACACTACCCTATCTATCACCTTCTTCTCTAATTCCTCATCCAATCTCTGCTTATCACTGATTGTATCTAATCCTGTCATGACTACGTCATAACAACACTCTGTAAGCCACATTGAGCCTGCAAATAGGTGGGATAATGTGGGGTACAAATGCAATAAATAATAATAATAATAAGTGTGCTGTATGATTTGTATATTCCACTAAAGAGACTCGAATTGCTAACCACAGCAAACCTTCTGGAGGATGCGATCGGTATACAAACCCTTTATAGTGCAGTATAGTATACAGAATAGCATTGGGGACAGAAATCTAACCCATCCCTGCTGGAATTTAATGGTGCCTAAAAAAAAAAAAAAACCCGCAGCACTGCAGGTGAGGAAGGAACAGAAGCTCGAACTTGGAACACTCTGGTGCTCACATGTAAGCCTTGTCTCTGATTCGTTGGCACTGTGTGTTAAGAGATCGCCACATGCATGTGCCAGTAGGTCAGGTAACCTCTGATGTTCATGCTTGTGTCAGAGATGAGGCCTGCACATCTGTCTGGGAGCAGAGAGGATGAATGGAAGACTTACATAAGTACATAAGTTCATAAATATTGCCATACTGGGAAAGACCAAAGGTCCATCAAGCCCAGCATCCTGTTTCCAACAGTGGCCAATCCAGGTCACAAATACCTGGCAAGATTCCAAAAAAGTACAAAATATTTTATACTGCTTATCCCAGAAATAGTGGATTTTCCCCAAGTCCATTTAATAACGGTCTATGGACTTTTCCTTTAGGAAGCCGTCCAAACCTTTTTTTTAACTCTGCTAAGCTAACCGCCTTTACCACATTCTCTGGCAACGAATTCCAGAGTTTAATTACATGTCGAGTGAGGAAAAATTTCTCCGATTCGTTTTAAATTTACTACATTGTAGCTTCATCGCATGCCCCCTAGTCCTAGTATTTTTGGAAAGCGTAAACAGATGCTTCACATCTACCCGTTCAACTCCACTCATTATTTTATAGACCTCCATCTATGCTGTTAAAGCAAAGAGGAGGAGGAGGCAGCACTCAAAGAACTTGGTAGGTGAAAGGCTGGCGCAGGTGCACCTTACACTTCCACGGGAACCCTGCAGAAACTGCTTCTGTCCCCATGAGAACCCCGCAGAATTGCTTCCGTCCCCACGGGAATCCCACCGCCTCAGAGGGGATTCCCGCAAAGCCCGTTCCCATGCAGGTCTCTAATATAGTATAGTATTTATATGTCTTGATAAAATTTCAGCACAAATCCCAACACGCATGTATTATATAAACGGAGGGCCTGATATTCAAAAGGGTTTAACTGAGCAGGTGAAGCTCTTACCTCGTTAAACCCCGCTATGTGACCCGGCCCCTGACATTCAGCGGCATTTAACCGGTTAGGGTAAGATTCTGTAAATGGTATCTAAAATATAGATGTGTCTGAAAAAAGCACTTAGCGCTCTTCTATATAACGCGCCTAAATTTAGCTGTGGTGTATAGAATAGAACATAGGGCTGGGGAACATGCCTACATTTAGGTGTGGCCACTTACGCCACTTGAACACCTGCTCTATATATCCGTGTTTCCTCGAATTCTATAACAACGTACATAAATTTGCTTAACATCTCCAACTTGCCCACCTTCCTCTCATGGCCACACTCCCTTTACAGACATAAGACATAAGCATCGCCACACTGGGTCAGACCAAAGGTCCATCTAACCCAGCACCCTGTCTTTGACAGTGGCCAATCCAGGTCACAATCACCTGACAAGATCCACGGAGCAAAGCATTTTGTACTGCTTGTCCCAGGAATAGTGGATTTTTCCCTACATCCATTTAATAACATTCTAGGCCTTTTCCTTCAGGAAGCCGTCCAAACCTTTCTTAAACTCTGCTAAGCTAACCGCCTTAACACCTGTTAAGATTTACACACACCTCTTTTTCAAATAAGCCCAAAAAAAGGGCACGTAAATTCCAATTATTGCCAATTAGTGATGATAATTGGTTGTTATCATCACTGATCGGCTCATTACTCAGTTAAAATATAGATGTGTCTGAAAAAAGCACTTAGCGCTCTTCTATATAACGCGCCTAAATTTAGCTGTGGTGTATAGAATAGAACATAGGGCTGAGGAACATGCCTACATTTAGGTGTGGCCACTTACGCCACTTGAACACCTGCTCTATATATCAGCGTTCCCTCGAATTCTATAACAACGTGCATAAATTTGCTTAACATCTCCAACTTGCCCACATTCCTCTCATGGCCACACTCCCTTTACAGTCATAAGACATAAGCATCGCTACACTGGGTCAGACCAAAGGTCCATCTAGCCCGGCAGCCTGTCTCCGACAGTGGCCAATCCAGGTCATAGTCATCCGACAAGATCCACGGAGCAAAGCATTTTGTACTGCTTGTCCCAGGAATAGTGGATTTTTCCCTACAACAAAATAGGCCTTTTCCTTCAGGAAGCCGTCCAAACCTTTCTTAAACTCTGCTAAGCTAACCACCTTAACACCCGTTAAGATTTACATGCGCCTCTTTTTCAAAAACGCCCAAAAAAGGGCATGTAAATTCCAATTATTGCCAATTAGTGATGATAATTGGTTGTTATCATCACTGATCGGCTCATTACTCAATTAAGGTGCATGCATAAATTGGGCATGCACCCAATTTAATGCATGCTATTCCCCACACCTTATATAGAATCTGGGGGATATTGTGTCGTTTACACCTGAAATAACCTTTCCTACATTACCTCCCACGTGGGCATCAGGAAAGCGCATCGTGGATTTCCTTACCTCAGACCAGTCACCACTTTTCCACTGAGGGCACGAGACATCACTGCAGCGCTGCACTGTAATCTTCTCCTGTTGGTTACATTTGCTTTCATCCAAAACACTGTTAGAAGAACTAATACAAACGGCCCTTCGTCTCCTTGTGCCACCACCACAGCTTTTAGAGCACTTAAAAATCAAAAGGAGACAGAAGTGAAACATGGACTTGTAACAGATAGATTTTGAAGAAAATACACGTATTTGAAATGGGATGTTAGACTCCTTTGGTATCAAACTATGCTACAAAGTGTACTGTACATGACCTTGAGTGAATTTCTTCATAAAGGAGGTAAATAAATCCTAATAAATAAATAAGAATTCTGAAGATTAGCTGGAAGGAATCAGTTTCAAATGAAAGGATGACTACTGAGATGGATGGTAGCAGGTCTGTGACACAAAACCAGGGCAACAGAAAAATGAGATTTATTGGTTGTGTAGAAAAGTGCAGAGAAAACTGAAACGTCATAGCTGCCAACTTTAGTATCAAACACAATACTTGATGATAAAGCCCCTTTTTAAAAATGCCACTGGATATAATTTGTTAGCCTAGTTCTAGATCTTTTCATAGCTGCATTCAAAGACCTGTAATACCTTAATCATTTCTAGTAAGTTGTAGGAAATCTCCTTCACTGGTTGGGTAACGATGTGTCAGTCAAAAAGATGGAATAAGGACTGTTTTATAGATGCTCTGTTTTCTTTCATCATCCTTCATTTTTATTTGCTAGGAATATACCAACTTACATCTGACCAGGCTGAATATCGCCATCCTCCGGTGTTACAGTCTACAGAACATTTCTCTCGGTTATTAGGCCTAGATTGACTATTACAAAATCGGTCATCAACTTTTTCTGTATTGCTTTCTGGCCTGCTGTATTTTGCACAGTATACATCCAGTGTCCGATATCCCTGCCCACACTGTGCTGTGCATTCGCCTTTTCTAGCAACATGCCACCTACATGGAAATAGAAGGAAAATCGTTTTAATTAGAAGACGAACAAACCAAAACGCAGAACAGAGCAGCAGAACTCTTTTGTTATTTTAAAGCAGTATTTCAAGCTTGTCAACCAAATATCAACCACATTGAAACAAAGGATGATAACAAAACTGGTCGAAGTACACTTAAAACTAAAGTTCTGTTTTCCAGGGGTCGTACAGGCCCCATTTCCATGAAGTGCTATTTGCTTATGCAAGTCAGCGTATAAAGCTATCCTAAGACAGTGTTCTGCCATCTAAAATCTAGTTTGATAATGCTAATCTATTTAATGAATGAATGTCACATGGGGATTGGGGATGCCTTGATAGCAGTGTGGGTGAATGTAGAATCCATTTACCCCTCAGCTACTACCTAAGTAGTGTAGAATGGGCAAAAGTGAATCGATTTTTCACGCTTTCAAAAAGTGAAAAGACCAAGGGACACGCAATAAAATTACACGAAAATAACTTAAAAACAAAAAAGAAGAAATATTTTTTCACTCAACAAATAGTTAAGCGCTGGAACTCATTGCTGGAGGATGTGGTAACAGCGGATAGCATATCTGGGTTTTAAAAAGGTTTGGACAAGTTCCTGGAGGAAAACTCCATAGTCTGCTATTGCGACAGACATGAGGAAGCCACTGCTTGCCTTGGGATTGGTAGCACGGAATGTTGCTACTATTTGAGATTCTGAATGAAATCTTGCTACTCTTTCGGGTTCTACATGGAATGTTGCCACGGTTTGGGTTTCTGCTAGGTATATGTGACCTGGATTGGCCACTGTTGGAAGCAGGATCCTGGGCTAGACAGACCCTTGGTCTCCATAGTATGGCTATTCTAATTGGACCTGCAGTGTCTTCTTACCTCTTGTGATCAATTCTTTCCATATTTCTCCTGACCTTTCCTATTTATAATGTAGTTCTTTTCGGACTTTTTATGCTTTAACATTGTTTTATTGTACACCGCTTTGCCGTTTTATATGAAAGGTGGTATATTAAAAATTAAAAAAACACAGTGTCCAGATACTCATGGCAACCACTATCAGGGAACTGCCACTGAATATCCACATTTTTTTGCCCATGGTGACTGGTGTTTCAAAAAAAATAAAAATGCTGACCATAGTAAGCCGAATATCAGAAGGAATATTTTAATAAGGTGAGAATATTTATGATATTTTGTTATGATTCTTTTATTGGGGGGGGGGGGGTTGTATATATTATCAAATGAAAAAAGTTGTATATTATATACCAATTTGAAATTGATTGTATTGACTGGTATAGTTTATGTTTGTGAAGATTTTAAATATATTTTTAATACTGAGGTATAATAAAGTGCATGTTTTACAGCCTCCTTGTTTGATGTTTTCTGCACTAATTTTAACACAATACTTGAACATCGAAAGGTCCACTTCTCCTACATAGATCAAGAAGGCGCACGGCAGAATGCAGGAAGGCAAGCTTGCAAACATATCTGCAGGGCTTTAACTCACTAGCCAGCTTATTTTCGAAACAGAAAGACGCCCATATTTCGACCCAAATCTGGAGATGGGCACCTTTCTCCCGTGGGCACCCAAATCGGTATAATCGAAAGCCGATTTTGTGCTCCTCCAACTGCAGTCTGTCGCGGGAATGAACAAAGTTGATGGGGGCGTGTTGGAGGCGTGGTGAAGGCAGGACTGGGGCGTGTTTATCGGTCGAGGAGAGATGGGCGCGCTCGGCCGATAATGGAAAAAAAGAAGGGCGCCAGAAGCGAGAATTTGGGCCACTTTTTCCGGACCCTGTTTTTTCACAAACAAGTCCCCAAAAAGTGCCCCAACTGCTCAGATGACCACCGGAGGGAATCGGGGATGACCTCCCCTGACTCCCCCAGTGGTCACTAACCCCCTCCCACCAAAAAAAAGAACTTTAAAAACTTTTTCCCAGCCTGTATGCCAGCCTCAAATGTCATACCCAGCTCCATCACAGCAGTATGCAGGTCCCTGGAGCAGTTGTTAGTGGGTGCAGTGGACTTCAGGCAGGTGGACCCAGGCTCATCCCCCCCCCCCCCCCCCACCTGTTACACTTATGCTAGTAAATAGGAGCCCTCCAAACCGCCCCCAAAACCCACTGTACCCACATCTAGGTGCCCCCTTTCACCCATAAGTGCTATGGTAATGGTGTAGAGTTCTGGGGAGTGGGTTTTGGGGGGGATTTGGGGGGGCTCAGCACCCAAGGTAAGGGAGCTATGGACTTGGGAGGTATTTTAATTTTTTTTTAATTGTTACAAGTGTCCCCTAGGGTGCCCGGTTGGTGTCCTGCCATGTGAGGGGGACCAGTGCACTACGAATCCTGGTCCCTCCCACGACCAAATGCCTTGGATTTGTTCGTTTTTGAGCTGTGCGCCTTCGGTTTCTATTATCACTGAAAACTGATACCGCCCAGCTCAAATCCGCCCAAATCCGATGCATTTGCCCGGCACCAACCGTATTATCAAAACAAAAGATGGACGCCCATCTTTTTCGAAAATATGGTCTGTCCCGCCCCTTTGCGTATCCGCCCATGGAGATAGGCGTTCGCGTTCGATTATGCCCCTCTAGGTGTAATAATACCTTAATTCACATTCGGTGTTACATGGCTCAATGACTGGATCAGGTTGAGGAATTCGATCACATCTTTGATCAGAGACAACAAATTGATCGGTCTCGCGGGTGCAAATTATTTTTCGTTTTCGTTCCCCTGAACAAAAAAAATTTAAAAAGCAATTTTTAGATTATGTTTTAAATGCCAGCATATGCAAACAATGTCTATCAGATAATAAAACCTAAGGTGAAATACGGCTGTGGAACCTGCCCTTATAAAGAATCATCCCCCAAATTCTCGCCAAATGTAACTGAATAATAAGCTAATTAGCACCAATAACTGTCTTTTTTAACAAGCAATTAATAGCACTAATTAGATTTCATTGGCATTTATACATATAAACTTAGGCGTGGGATCCGTGCCTAAAATTTACACGTGATCTGAAAAAAGGGGGCGCAGAAATGAGAGGGGCATGGGCAGAACTGGGGCATTCCTAAAATTAACACAAATTGTTACAGAATAATGGGGATATGCACCTAATTTAGGCACCTAGATTTGCATCACATTTCAGTTGGTGCAAATAGCCTCACATAAAGTTAGGCTCAGTTCTCAGACGTAAGCGCTATTCTACAAACTGGGCCTAACTTTAAGTGTGGCTTATAGAATAGCTCTTCTTTTGGCGCCAATGTTTTGGGTGCCATATATAGAATTTAGCTCCATATATGTATCTGATCGGCATCAAGCTGTTGTCTCGACCATGGTACATGTCTTGGTATTTATTAGAAATCACTGTTCTTATTAAGACCTGGAAAAACCTTCATTACAATTTAACCATCTTTCTGATCTCATGTGCACCTTACTTTCTAACCCCTCTTACTCTCTTACCTATCTATATGTTCCATCTTTGCTTATACCCTACACTGTCTATTAAAATGTTCTATTACGTATTGTGTTGACATTGATTTACTGAAAAAGTTTATTTATTTATTTGTTACATTTGTATCCCACATTTTCCCACCTATTTGCAGGCTCAATGTGGCTTACATAATACCGTAGGCGTACGCCAAGCTGGTAAAGTTCTTGTCCTTGGTGCTTTTTCCCCCTGAAGCAGAAGCGAAACAAGGGGGCTCCTTGTTGGGGAGCTGCTGGGTGCTACGGAGAGACTACTGTTGGAGCTGAATCCAGTGGATGACTACTAGTAATTATGGTGAAGTCATTGCAACCACCCGGGTAGAGAGGCTAAGTAGCTACTATATTATTCCATGCACATGCAGTACGTTTTGGACATTGTTTCAGTAGTTTTTTGGGGTAGAGTTCTAACACTAATCCTAGAGATTTTTTTGCAGCTTTTTTCTCTGTTTTTTTTGGTCTCAGCGTTTTTTTCTCCTGTTGGAGTTGTTTTCCGCTGAGGTTTGTTTCCAGAGTTTTGATTGAAACCTATGATAAGTGACTTTATAAGAGTAGACCATTAATGTAGGCTCCCTAGGCTATTGAGGTTTCTTTTTCTTTATTAAATTAATAGCTTGTTATCTCTGGGGTTACTGTTTTTACAGCAAGTTTTTGTTGATTATATTAAGTAGTATATACTATGCCATACTTTGTATTGTTACTTGAATATTTTTACTGCTGTAATTGTCTATTGCTCATGTTTGATTTATTCTTACTGTACACCGCCTTCAGTGAATGCCTTCAAAAAGGCGGTAAATAAATCCTAATAAATAAGTACATATACAAATAAAGGGTCCGTTTTACTAAAGTTTAGTGCATGCAAAGGACTGGATTCAGTAAATGACGCTGGAAAATAGGTGGTGGGAAAAATAAGTGCTTGGCCTATTCTATAAAGGACGCTTGATATGAATGCTCTTTATAGAATGTCTAGTGGGGGAATTCTCATGCCCAACTCCTGGGCACGAGAACTTATGCCAACTGGTATATATATCATGGCATGCAACTCGGGTGCAGATCCCCTAAATTCTGCAACACTGTGCATAATTCTTTGGAATGCCCTTGACCTGCCCATGCCCCTCCCATGTGCCCCCTTTTGGGTTGCACGTGAGGGGATTTGGATGTGGATTATTACAGAATCGAACATAGCCAGATCCGCAGGTAAATTCAAATTAGTGGCAATTAATGTCAATAATTCACTGTTAGCAGCCAATTATTGACTGATAGTAGCTCGTTAACTAATTTAGTTGTGCATGGACCTCAGGAACAAAAGTAGAAAGACTAGGGGACACTCAATGAAATTACAAGGAAATACTTTTAAAACAAATAAGAGGAAATATTTTTTTCACTCAATGAATAGTTAAGCTCTGAAAATCATTGCTGGAGGTAACGGCGGTTAGCATATCTGGGTTTAAAAAAGGCTTGGACAAGTTTCTGGAGGAAAAGTTCATAGTCTGCTAATGAGACAGACATGGGGAAGCCACTGCTTGCCTCGGGATTGGTAGCAAGGAATGTGCAACTATTTGGCATTCCGGAATCTTGCTACTCTTTGGGATTCCGGAATGTTGCTACTCATTGGGATTCCAGAATGTTGCTACTCTTTGGGATTCTGTAATGTTGCTACTCATTGGGATTCCAGAATGTTGCTACTCTTTGGGATTCTGTCAGGTACTTGTGACTTGAATTAGCCACAGTTGGAAGCAACCCAGTACAGCTATTGTTATGTTCTTATAAATCTGGTTGTCATTTATAGAATCTGGAGGTATGTGCTAAGTGCAGATTTTCTACATGGAACAGAACAGAGTGCAGCACACTTATATTTTCTTCTAGAAGAAGAAAAATTGGAGTCTACAAGCGAGAAAGATTTAAAACACCCAAACGGTCTGCTGGAAAGGACATATATGAACAAGTAAATCAATGCAGAACCCACCGGTCCAGAAAAACAACTCTGAAGTTCCTACCATAACCTCACCATGGCACAGTTTACTGCATGCCTGCCAAGGACCATAGGGATTCCAATAAAACTGCTGAGGCTTGTCCTCAATGGGAATATTAAAGGTATATCGAACATCAGGATTGTAAAGATTACCGACCGACAATACCTGAAAAAAAAAAAAAAGCTAAGTTAAAGATTAGAAGTCACTGACTTTGTGAAAGAGAAAGCTTGACAGAGTAGCATATGTTACACAACATCAACGTTACCTGCAGAACTATTTCTTGCTCCAGGCGGTCCGTGCAATTGATTCTTTCCACGGAATGATCTGACCCACTGTACTCAAGCACAGAGCTTCCCACTTTGATTTCCCTCTTAAACATACTGACCACGAACTCTCCATTTAGTAAGAATTCCCCATTGTTGCTGGACATAGCTGTACAAACAAGAACAACAGTTGGATAAACAAAGCCACCTAAGATGGACGGAGTTCACCAAAACAACAGGCCAAACAAACTGGATCCAGCTACTTTAAAGAGCTGATTTTAGAAGCATCTCCATGTGTAAATAATGGTAGGCAGCCCAAATTGTTTCCCATGTCATGTGCATCATTTCATTTCCTGTGTCTTGTGTAGCACTGTTCGTTTTGTTTTGTTTGATTTTATTTTCATTTTGGAAGCAATATCATTAAGAATGTGTGCTCTTTGCAAAGAGGGTTTTACACCAGCTCAAAGGCAAGCACAGATTTTTTTAAAACATGCTCACTGTGGCCAGGCCTTTGCAAGAGAGAGTCAGGAAGTTATTTCTCCTTAATCCTCTACTGTTTATTTCTGCCTCCAAAATGAAGAAAATTAAAAATTAGTTTCACTACTAAATTGGCAGCGTGAACACTAGGTTGCAAAACTGCTGCTTTATGTGGAAGGGCCAAAGGCCTCAAGAATAAATCAGAAAATGTTGCTGCATAGGAAAGGTGGTAGAAACATGGAATAGCCTTCCAGTGAAGATAGTGGAAACAAATGCAACAGAATTTGAGAAAGCCTGGAACAAGCATAGAGAATCCCTAAGTGTGAAGAAGGGAAGAGAAAGCCACAAATCAATTAGGGTCCATGCCATTGCACCAGGATACAGGTCAAGGTCAGGTGTACACATAGAGTAGCACATATGAGTTTGTCTTGTTGGGCAGACTGGATGGACCGTGCAGGTGTCTCTGCCATCATCTACTATGTTACTATCACGCTTATTTTCGAAAGAGAAGGACTCCCATCTTTCGACACAAATCAGGAGATGGGCGTCCTTCTCACAAGGTCATCCAAATCGGCATAATTGAAAGCCGATTTTTTGACACCCTCGACTGCTTTCCATCGCGGGGACGACCAAAGTTCACGGGGGCGTGTCGGCAGAGTAGCGAAGGCAGGACTGGGGCGTGATTAGGAGATGGTCGTCCTTGGCCGATAATAGAAAAAATAAGGGCGTCCCTGACAAGCACTTGGCCGATTTTACTTGGTCCATTTTTTTCACGACCAAGCCTCAAAAAGGTGCCCGAACTGACTAGATGAACACCGGAGGGAATTGTGGATGACCTCCCCTTACTCCCCCAGTGGTCACTAGCCCCCTCCCACCATAAAAAACAAGTTTAAAAATACTTTGCCAGCCTCTATGCCAGCCTCAACTGCCATACTCAGGTCCATCGCAACAGTAGCCTAGCGGTTAGTGCAGAGATCTTTGATCCTGGGGAACTGGGTTCGATTCCCACTGCAGCTCCTTGTGACTCTGGGCAAGTCACTTAACCCTCCATTGCCTCAGGTACCAAAACTTAGATTGTGAGCCCTCTAGGGACAGAGAAAGTACCTGCATATAATGTGTACAGCGCTATAGAAATGATTAGTAGTAGTAGTATACAGGTCCCTGGAGCAGTTGTAGGGGGTGCAGTGTACTTCAGGCAGGCAGACCTGGGGGGGGGTTGGGGGGCTCAGCACCCAAGGTAAGGGAGCTATGCACCTGGGAGCAATTTGTGAAGTCCACTGCAGTGCCCCCTAGGGTGCCCAGTTGGTGTCCTGGAATGTGAGGGGGACCAGTGCACTACAAATGCTGGCTCCTCCCACGACCAAAGGGCTTGGATTTGGACGTTTTTAAGATAGACATCTTTGGTTTCTATTATTGCCGAAAACCGAGGATGACCATCTCTAAGGTGGCCCTAAATGTCAAGATTTGGGCGTCCCCCACCGTATTATCGAAACGAAAGATGGACGTCCATCGATAATACACATTGCCCTGCCCCTTCGCGGCACCGTCCTTAGAGTTGGGCGCCCTTAGAGATGGTCGTACCTGTTCGAAAATGCCCCTCTATGCTACACCTGCATATTTTACGTTTCCACGTTTGGTGTGTGGCCTGCTGATCATCAAGTGGCAAAGACCAAGGACCAATGCAGTATGAGTTTTCAGACCTGCATTTTTAAATCAATTTCTATTTGCAAAATTCTCTTTACATTTTCCCAACAAGCGCAAAGATGTAACCTAGTCATTAAGAGTACCAGGCTGACATCCAGAGGTGTCTGGTTCAAATCCTGCTGCTGCTCCTTGTGATCTTGGGGAAGTCACTTAAGCTACCTACTGAAAGATGTAAACTAAATCCTAATAAATAATCTTACTGCAGCTGCCTGTATATGTGACCTTAGGCAAGTCTACAGTACTGTTCTGTTTGTGGATATTGCAGATACTCAGAATCATGCACCTAAACAGGAATTATTTATTTACTAAGATGCGCTGAAGAATGGCCTGCGCTGTTGTAGGCATGTGTATTGGACGCACGCAGGTCCATGTTTCAGCGCGCCTGCAAAAAAGGCCTTTTTGGGGGGGGCAAAAATGGACGTGCGTCAAAATAAAAATTGGCGCACGTCCATTTTGGGCCTGAGACCTTACCGCCACCCATTGACTTAGTGGTAAGGTCTCACGTGTTAACTAGGCGGTAATCGTCAGTGCGTGTACACTGCCAATTACCACCCGGTTAGCGCCACGCGAGGAACGGGTATTCAATGTTTATCATTAAAGGAAGGGGCAAATGTAAATCACTGGGTGACAGAGGGCTGTCTGTATAGTGTGTTTATGTGTTACATGTGTGTTGTAATGGACGGACCACACAAATGTTCAGTAATTGGTGCCTGCAATGCTGCAGTGTGATGATGAACAAGCAATTGGATGTTTAGATGTTTATGTGTTTACTCTTGACAATAAAAATATTATTTAAAAAAAAAAGAAAATAAAAAATATTTTCAGATGCATGTACCCAAATTGATGCGTGTTGGATGCATGTAAACGCCTACATGCCTTAGTAAAAGGGACCCTAAGATTCTGTTCACACCTTTTTCAGTAGTAGCTTACACTTGGTATTCCCCTGTACCTGGAAGGCTTCTAATCTAAGTCTATACATTGATTATAAAAATAAACAAAAACGTAATCAAGGCTCACACTTGTGAACTCTGCACATGAACATTTACACCTGATCTCTAGCACGTCTACATTTCACAGCTGCATTCAAAGCGTGAGTTCTACTACGAAGGTATTTTAAAAAGATGCATAAGCCAGTGTCATTATGCTCATAATAGCCCTCTCTCCTCAAGTCACTTCACTTGCTTCCTATTCGTTTCCGCATACAGTTCAAACTCCTCTTATTGACCTATAAGTGCATTCACTCTGCAGCTCCTCGGTACCTCTCCACTCTCAGCTCTCCCTACATTCCTCCCCGGGAACTCCGTTCACTGGGTAAATCCCTCTTATCTGCACGCTTCTCCTCCACCACTAACTCCAGACTCCATTCCTTTTATCTTGCTGCCCAATATGCCTGGAATAGTAGTAGACTTCCTGAGCCGGTACATCAAGCTCCATCTCTGGCCGTCTTCAAATCTAAGCTAAAAGCCCACCCCTTTTTGATACTGCTTTTAACTCCTAACCCTTATTTTATCATCCTCACTTTAATATTCCCTTATCTCGTTTGTCCTGTTTGTTTGTCCTAATTAGATTGTAAGCTCTGTCGAGCAGGGACTGTCTCTTCATGTTCAAGTGTACAGCACTGCGTACGTCTAGTAGCGCTATAGAAATGATAAGTAGTAGTAGTAGTCTTGGGATTCAGGAATCTTGCTACTCTTTGGGATTCTGCACAGAATCTTGCTACTATGGGATTCCGGAATATTGCTACTCTTTAGGATTCTGCACGGAATCTTGCTACTCTTTGTCCTTATCCCTTATTTGTTCTGTTTGTCTGTCCTAATTAGATTGTAAGCTCTGTCGAGCAGGGACCGTCTGTTCATGTTCAAGAGTACAGCGCTGCATACATCTAGTAGCGCTTTAGAAATGATAGGTAGTAGTAGTATATTGTAGAAAATCTTTACCATCATATCTATGTTAGTTGAATATTCTAATGCATGCTTATTAGTATTATGCTAACATTGTATTCTATCTCTGATATTTCAAGTCCAGTGGTGTTAAATGTGTATATTTTTGATACTGTTTCATGGTAGTTCTGTTATTAAGTTTCAATTTACTGTTTTCAAGTTTACCTCATTTATTGTATTTATGTTTATTCTTGGTTATTTTACTATTGTTATGCTGTTATGTAAGTTTTATGTTAAACTGTATCTATTGTATACCGCCTTGGGTGAATCCTATATAATAAAACTCACCCTCAACGTTCTGAGGACACTGACGTCACTTCCTTCATGAAGGGTTCGTGGTGGTGAAGCCACCGAAAGCACCAAGTCTCTGGGCCCCGCCCTCGCGTCAAACGTGACGTCGAGGGTGGAGCAATGGCGTCACGCATCCAGGGCGGAGCAATGGCGTCAGTGGCTTCAGAACCAAGAAGGTGATGAAGGTGCGTTCACGAGGTGCGGAGCAATGGCGTCAGTGGCTTCAGAACGACGAACGGGTGGGTAGGGAGGGAGGGAGGAAGGGGGGTGTTGGGGAGGAAAACCTTGCTAGCGCCCGTTTCATTTGCTCCAGAAACGGGCCTTTTTTACTAGTCTCTTCATAAAGGCGGTTAATAAATCCTAATAAATAAATAAATATACCTGAGGCAATGGAGGGTTAAGTGACTTGCCCAAGATCACAAGTATCAGTAGTGGGATTTGAATGGAGCACCCCTGGATGTCAAGCTCAGTGCTCTAACCACTAGAGTACTCCTCCACGCCTGAATTTCAAATGCTCATTTCTCCTTTCAAGGCATTAGCACAAGGAAATTAGGATGCCCCAGCGGCATCATTTCTTAAATATCATTACTTACTTCCTGAGTTTTGCAAGCAGTTAGTATCCGGGCTTCAGGAAATTGTTTGCTGAAAGTCGTGGTCTGCTGGCCAACTTCAGGGTAATGCAATTAAGTAACTAATTTCCTGAGTTAGTTTCCCCACCATTTCACCCACCACAGCTACATTACAAAGGCAAAAAATTTCAAGTTCACATGAAAACAGAAAAAGAAGGAGTGAGGGATCACAAATCACATTCCTTTACAACAAGCAAAGAAGCATTCGAAATTCAGCAACTCACAGTCCTGGCAGAAGCAAATCCCTTTCATCCATTTAAGTGTCTTGTAAAATCCATGAACTGTTTTGTCTTTTCTTTGGGTCTGTTCTAAGCAGAGGCCTTTTACCTTTTTTGGTCTTTAAGTCTTCAGTGTTGTAAAATAAGACCCTAGATATTTCACAGTTTTCTAGTTCAAAAGGGTAAGCCTTTGCACATCTTCTGCTCAATGAAAACATCAAATTCCTCTTAAACTGTTAAGCAACAGCTATAAGGTTCAAGGTTTCTAAAGTCTCTAAGCTTTCACACTCACTGAGCTGTAAACACTCCAGCATTTGCATACAGAAAGGTTGCATCGAAACAGTGATTCATCAGTACCAATGGACATGAAACCATAGCTAGCAAAAAAAATGTTTATCCCTGTTTTTACACCCTCTCCCCTAAGGTATAAGCTTTGGGTACAGCAAAGTAAAAGGTTATCAGGGGCTTTCACTGACTTGCAGGGGCCAGAATAGGGTAACCTCAGCTGAATGCTGAGCAAGGCCACGTCAGGGCACTATCTGCATAAAGGGGATTATGTTTCTAGAAACGGTGAGGAATCCCTCCCACTGGTCATTTTTTAATGCTTCATCGACTGCAGAAAAAGAGAGGCTGAAAGAAATTCTAAAGGTAATCACGAAGGTCTGGATTTCTATGTTGCTTCTTATCTGAAGCATATCTTCCAGCATACTCTACAATATACCATTTGTGCTATTAACAGGGTGTGCCACTCTCTCCTCTGCTCTGGACACCCTTGCACCATCCACCTCCCGTCCCACAAGGCGTACTAATCCCCAGCCCTGGCTGACCCCTTGCATCCATTACCTTCGCTCCTGCGCCCGATCTGCTGAACGCCTCTGGAGGAAATCTCGCACCCATTCAGATTTCCTTCACTACAAATTCATGCTATCCTCCTTCCAGTCCTCACTATTCCTTGCCAAACAGGACTATTACACCCAATTGACTAATTCTCTCAGCTCTAACCCTCGTCGTCTCTTCGCCACCCTTAACTCCCTCCTCAAAGTGCCCTCCGCTCCCACCCCCCCGTCACTCTCTCCTCAATCACTGGCTGACTACTTCCGCGACAAGGTGCAAAAGATCAACCTTGAGTTCACTACCAAGCCACCTCCTCCTCTTCACCCTTCAACCCTCTCCCTCAACCAACCAACCCAGACCTCTTTCTCCTCCTTTCCTGATATCTCCGAGGAGGAAACCGCCCGCCTTCTTTCCTCCTCAAAATGCACCACTTGTTCCTCTGATCCCATCCCCACCAACTTACTTAACACCATCTCTCCTACTATCACCCCCTCCATCTGTCATATCCTCAACCTCTCTCTCTCCACTGCAACTGTCCCCGACACCTTCAAGCATGCTGTAGTCACGCCACTCCTCAAAAAACCATCACTAGACCCTACCTGTCCCTCCAACTACCGCCCCATCTCCCTCCTACCCTTCCTCTCCAAGACACTTGAGCGCGCAGTCCACAGCCGCTGCCTTGATTTTCTCTCCTCTCATGCCATCCTTGATCCGCTTCAATCCGGTTTTCGCCCTCTTCACTCGACAGAAACAGCACTTTCTAAAGTCTGTAATGACCTGTTCCTTGCCAAATCCAGAGGCCACTACTCCATCCTCATCCTCCTGGATCTATCCGCTGCTTTTGACACTGTCAATCATGACTTACTTCTTGCCACACTGTCCTCATTTGGGTTCCAGGGCTCTGTCCTCTCCTGGTTCTCCTCCTATCTCTCCCACCGCACCTTCAAAGTTCACTCTCATGGATCTTCCTCCACCCCCATCCCCTTATCTGTTGGTGTTCCCCAGGGATCGGTCCTTGGACCCCTTCTCTTCTCAATCTACACCTCTTCCCTGGGCTCCCTGATCTCATCTCATGGTTTCCAGTATCATCTCTATGCTGATGACACCCAACTGTATCTCTCCACACCAGACATCACCGCGGAGACCCAGGCAAAGGTATCGGCCTGCTTATCCGACATTGCTGCCTGGATGTCCAACCGCCACCTGAAACTGAACATGTCCAAGACCGAGCTTATCGTCTTTCCACCAAAACCCACTTCTCCTCTTCCTCCACTTTCTATCTCAGTTGATAACACCCTCATCCTCCCCGTCTCATCTGCCCGCAACCTCGGAGTCATCTTTGACTCCTCTCTTTCCTTCTCTGCGCATATCCAGCAGATAGCCAAGACCTGTCGCTTCTTCCTCTTTAACATCAGCAAAATTCGCCCTTTCCTCTCTGAACACACCACCCGAACTCTCGTCCACGCTCTCATTACCTCTCGCCTGGACTACTGCAACTTACTCCTCACCGGCCTCCCACTTAGCCATCTACCCCCCCTTCAGTCTGTTCAGAACTCTGCTGCACGTCTCATATTCCGCCAGAACCGATATACTCATATCACCCCTCTCCTCAGGTCACTTCACTGGCTTCCGATCAGATACCGCATTCAATTCAAGCTTCTCCTTCTTACCTACAAATGCACTCAGTCTGCTGCCCCTCACTACCTCTCTACCCTCATCTCCCCTTACGTTCCCGCCCGTAACCTCCGTTCACAGGATAAATCCCTCCTCTCAGTACCCTTCTCCACCACCGCCAACTCCAGGCTCCGCTCATTCTGCCTCGCCTCACCCTATGCTTGGAACAACCTTCCTGAACCCTTACGCCAAGCCCCCTCCCTGCCCATCTTCAAGTCTTTGCTTAAAGCCCACCTCTTCAATGCTGCGTTCGGCACCTAACCCTTACCGTTCAGTGAATCCAGACTGCCCCAATTTGACTGCCCCGATCGGACCGACCGTTCACTTGTCTATTAGATTGTAAGCTCTTTGAGCAGGGACTGTCTCTCTTTGTTAAATTGTACAGCGCTGCGTAACCCTAGTAGCGCTCTAGAAATGTTAAGTAGTAGTAGTAGTAGTAGTGTGCAGGCAAACATTTTTCATTTTGTTTTGTTTCCCATCATCATTTTCATTCCCCTCCCCCCACCATTTTGAAAGCAATATTTTAAATAGAGAGCACTCTTCAGAAAGGTTGTTAACACTTTCCCAACTTGTTTCAAGTGAATGCACAACCCTTATGGTGCTTCTTGAGCCTGAATCCAAAATATAGAACAGGAAAAGTTCTGTACGATGATGAATCACAGAAGGCAAAAGTAGAGACTAATAGACGATTCACCACTGGAGACGTGAGTCCAACAGTCTTTATTATATCAAAGATAATGACCCGACACAGGCCGTGTTTCGACGCTAAAAAAGCGTCTGCATCAGGGGTCAATAAATACACCAAGTAGTGAATGCAAAACGAGGAGACCTACTTGTATGTGTGTTGTCAACTCACTAATCACATAGCACTAAACAGAAAATGCTGGACACAAACTATCAGAGCAAAAGTCAAGTAGGGGAGTAGCCTATGGTAAGCGCAGTAAGCTGAGTACGGAAGAATTGCTTGTTTGCTCTTTCCAAAAATACTATGGGGCGCACAATGAAGCCACAAAAAAGTAAATTTAAAACAAACTGAAGAAAATATTTCTTCACTCAATGGGTAATTAAACTCTGGAATTTGTTGCCAGAGACTATGGTAAATGCAGTTACCTTAGCAGGGTTTAAAATTGGTTTAGATAAATTCCTAAAAGAAAGTCCATAAGCCATTGTTCAGATTTACTTGGGAAAATCCATTGCTTATTTCTATGATAAACAGCATAAAATCTGTTTTACTGTTCTGGGATCTTGTTGGATACGTATGACCTGGATTGGCCACTGTTAGAAACAGGATACTGTGCTCAATGGACCTTCGGTCTATCTCAGTATGGCAACGTTTATGTTCTTAAGTTCTTAAATCCTATTGCAGCTGTTTCTCATCCTTGGTATGTCACTTATTAGCCTTCCACTGCCACAAGTACAAACTTAGGGGTTGATGCAGAAAGCTATCATGGATGGAAGCATGCAGTTAGCAAGATGTCTTCACTCATTTTCAGATCTGTGCGAAGCAGAGAAGGTTTTTCACACAAACTTCACACATATTTGCAATGTGGGCCCCTGTTTAAAATATGAGTGCCTTCTATATCCATGGAAATGCAGTCTATTGAATTAACCATACGCATGCAGAGAAGTGCAAAGGAGGCTAACAGGCTGAGTGCAATGGTAGGGTGGTAACAGCGAGGATGATCAGACTTGACCTGACCCATCACACCAAAGGCTCTAGTAGTTTAGAGGCCCCTCCCCTTGGCCCGACATGCCCTCCCCAACATAGAAAATAAATCCCTGGTAGTTCCTTTCTTGACCCCCCCCCCCGGGCCCTCACATTCACCTCAAAAAGTCAAAAGGCAGGAACACTGGCCACTCATTCAAAATAGCAGCAACTGGCTCCTAGCACTGTTTTCCAATCCACTGCTAGACAGGTCTACCAAATCAAGAAATGCTCACGTTTAGAAGAGGATGATATGATAAGCTTTGAAAACACATCTCTTCAACAGAGCCTACAAAAGTCACCCTCAATGAAACAAATCATTCCTTAAACCACCCAAGTACACCAAAACACCTCTCACACGACCTTACCTAACACCTTCTACCTAAACCCCTCTTTCACCTCAGCTTATGATCGACTGTTTTCTTAAATCATGTAATGACGTTCTCATTTCCATACTCTGTAAGCCACATTGAGCCTGCAAAAAGGTGGGAAAATTTGGGTACAAATACAATAAATAAATAAAGCAGTTCTCCCTTATAAGAGGATTCAGAAACAGCCCTTGACTAGCCAGGAACTGGTTTCATCCACAAAAAACAGCAGGGGAGCAAAAGAGAGGAAAATAGCAACAGCTTCCTTTGGTTATCAGGCTATGACCAAGACTGAATATATACATCATTTATTTATTAAGACGTCCTGAAACTGTGTGTGGGTGTGTGTGCATAGTGAGTGTGTGAAATGCATTTGTGTGCAAGTGTCTGAGTGCATGCGTGCGCGTTGGTATGAGTGTGTCTGTGTGCGTGTGGTGAGTGTATGAGTGTGTGCCTATGTGTGTGTGTGTGCATGTGTGGTGGACTTGTGAGTGCATATGTGTGTGTGCATAGGAGCCGACTCCGTGGGTGCTGTGGGTGCTTGAGCACCCCCAATATTGAGAAAATTCCTTGTATGTGTCCACGGAGGGGTTATTTCCACTGGGCTTAGCACCCCCAATAATTTTGAAAAGTTGGCTCCTATGTGTGTGTGCATGGTGAGTGTGAGAATGCATGTGTGTGCATGTGTTTATGTGAGTGCATGTGTAATGTGTGCATGTGTAATGTGTGCTTGTGTGGTGAGTGTATGAGTGTGTGTCCATATGTGTGCATGTGTGGTGAACGTGTGAGTGCATATATGTGTGTGCATGGTGAGTGTGAGAATGCATGTGTGTGCATGTGAGTGCATACGTTTATGTGTGCGCATGTGTGCAAATGTGTGTGTGTCTGTGTGTGCATGCGTGGTGAACATATGAGTGCATATGTGTGTGTCTGTGCATGGTGAGTGTGAGAATACACGTGTGTACTGCATCTGTGTTTATGTGAGTGCATACATGTGTGTGCATGTGTGCAAATGTGTGTCTGTGTGCATGCATGCATGGTGAGTGTGTGAGTGCATATGTGTGCACGTATGCTTTTCCTGTAATAGGCGACAGAATCAAAGGCTGGTCAGGCCTGGGTGCACTGCAAAGTCAGTGTAGGGAAGAAGTGATGCTGGTTACTGAGGCATCTTTCCAGTCCTTTGATTCACCCAGGCATATGGTTCAGAGGTGAAGGATTGTTAGAAATCACAAAGGAGAAAACAGAAAAAACACACAAACCATAGCCTACTGATAGTCCTAAAGAATAAACAAGGGACATAACATCAAAGGAACATTTCAACTGAGTCGACTCCTCCGCTGGCCACGCTGAAAAGCTTTCCTAAGGATGCACAGTTTAAGAATAAAGGACAGAAAATATCCTTTTATCCTTTCTTCCATCTGGCCTAGTGGTTAGGGTGGTGGACTTTGGTCCTGGGGAACTGAGTTCGATTCTCACTTCAGGAACAGGCAGCTCCTTGTGACTCTGGGCAAGTCACTTAACCCTCCATTGCCCATGTAAGCCACATTGAGCCTGCCATGAGTGGGAAAACGCGGGGTACAAATGTAACAAAAATAAAATAAAAAGTCAGTTGGTGTTTGATAGGTTTTCCTGCACAGATCAGGTGCATAAGCCTTGCAGGGGTGAAGGAGAGAGGGGGGGTGGGTGCTGTGGACAACGCTTTAAGCAGTACCCAAGGGAAGATCCAAAATACAGACCTTTTTTAAATGAGTTACTCTATCCCCCTTAAGGCCCTAGTGTAGAATTATTAAGCCAGATACTCTCAAGAAAACATTTCAACCTACCGGAGTCAGCAAGACTGAAGAACGCCCAGTAAAATTAACTTAGACAGATCCATGCCATTGAACATGTTGACTTCACTTAAAGCTCACAAAAAGAACTTCTAAAAGGTCACAAAAGTCTGCTTCCGACAAAATATGCACTGATCAGCACACAGAAAACTTGCAAGACGTGATGATCGATTCACCTCTGCAGTATAATTTTATTCTGCCTGTAAATGAAATGGATTTGCTCCTGATAGACTGGGAGCTGAGAGGCAGCCCAGAAAGCAATCTGCCTGCATGAATTGTAATGCAGATTCAGTCTCACCAAGGTAGTTATCATCTTCTGCCTTCCCTGAGTAACTGTGTTGCCTTATGTCGATGTTTGTAGCACCAGCTGGGATACGAGCAACAATGTTATAGCCTAAAAGGGTTGCAAAAGAGCACAATGTATTACACCATCACGCTGCTTTACTTTTCACATTACAAACAATGAATTCATCAGTTGACAATATTGTTTTAGTGTTTGTTTGTTTTTTTTACAGTTTGTTGTTATGTTTTTATGTGTTGGCTTAAATTATGTATGTTTGATTGGTACCCACTTAGACTGCATAGATAATGCAGGATAGGGATGTGTTAAATAAATATAAATAAATAAATAAATAAATAAAAATACTGCCATTCTGAAAATCAGACATTGAATTGTGCAGATTTATGGCGCTGGATATCTTCCAACAGTGGTGATAGCAATCAAAACAGTTTACAGACCACACTGGGACAGACACAGAGCAGTGTTGAAAGGAGTTAACCAGAGGCAAAGTAGAAACTAAGTAGGGTCCATTGGGTAGACTGGGTGGGGCAGACAGTCCTCAACTACTGTTCCCTCTAAGCTGAGCGGGGGGGGGGGTCCTCCAACTGGTGCTTCAATATTGTTTTTCAATTGCTATGGACAGGCAGGTTCTCTGAAGTTCTGCACAGCTTGCTTGTCCCTCACTATTGAAAATGTGATACTGAAACAGCACCCCCTAGTGGCAGGACTGTAAGTGGAGAACTCCTGTTCAGCTTAGAGGGAACAATGCCAACTGCTGACAAGCACCATGGGGATAGTTTTCAAGCAGCCTTTGCAGATGTAAACTACCCAGACAGTCTAAACGGATGGACAGTGGTGTTCCTTGGTTGGCTGCCACCCGGGGAGGATCGCTATTGCACACCCCCTCTGGATGCAGCGTCCCCCCCCCCCCCCCCGGGTACAGCAGCCTTGTTCCCTCCCGGGTGCAGCGTTCCCCCCAGGTGCAGCAGCATCCCCCCGGCGCATCACCTCAAAACACCCCCCCCCCCCCCACTGGGTGCATTGCCCTTACCTCCTAGGGTGCTGGGAGCAGCTGTGCGGCTATTGGCTCCGCTGGGTCCCTGCTCCCTCTGCCCTGGAACAGGAAGTGGAAAAAAGGGGGGTCCACTCCTTCCACAAAAACGCAAGCACACCAAACAAGAGGTGGAAGAGAACCAAGTCCAAGTGACCAGCTAATAAAAACACAGGAGTAAGAGCTCCAAACAAGGTTTTATCAGGACCCTAATAAAACCTTGTTTGGAGCTCTTACGCCTGTGTTTTTATTAGCTGGTCACTTGGACTTGGTTCTCTTCCACCTCTTGTTTGGTGTGCTGGAACAGGAAGTAACATTAGAGGGAGCAGGGAACCAGCAGAGCCAACAGCCACACAGTTGCTCCCTGCACCTCCCCCCCCCTGCAGCGTGCACCTGGGGCGGACCACCCCCACTGCCATGTACTCGGTACGCCGCTGACCGGGGACCGTAATACAAAAAATATGGAGAAAAGATCTCAGTCCAGCCCTGGATGTAGAACTTCACCACCAAGGGTCATATCTAGAGTTTCAACAGGTGGCAGTATTCATTGCTGGAACCTGCATAGCTAAGCAACCAAAAAGGATTGCATAAAAAACAGTCCTAACTTTGGTCATATAGCGTGGCTGCCGGCACTGCATAACTTCCAGGTAGCAGCCAAAGCTGTGGTTGAGCTCCTCTCTTCTGCAACTTCAACAAGGTCCTACTCTCCTCCCAACCTCAACCAATATGACCCAATCTCTCCCCCCCCCCAAATATGAGTGCACATCTTCCCAATGGCAGACTCCTCCCCCTCCCCCCACAATAGTGGACCATCTCCCAACAAATTTGTTTCAGATCAAATATTCAGCCTCACAAATCTCTTTCCTTGGAAGGTTTTATTTAAGGAGAGCATCTTACCATAATGAACTGTATTAAATGTGCCTGCAATTGTTTTGCACGAGGAACTGTCGCCACCGCAAACACCGCATTTATCTCGCCTGGCTTTGGAGTTGAGAACATGGTCACAGCCAGCTTGCTTTAGAAGAAAAGTGGCAAAAGAAAAAAAAAAAGAAGGAAACTCAGATACTCCATAAACAGTGAAATATACAGATGCATGGCTCAAGTGAGAGTAGCAAAACATTAAAGATTGTATATTAACCTGCACACAAAAAACATTTTTAGCTAAGTGACCTGTTTTTTTAGTGCACTTGTTTACGAAGGGGTCACTTTTATTGAAGTGTGCTAAGTTACGTGGAGGCGTGTTTTCAAAGCACTTGGACTTACAAAGTTCCATAGGTTTCTATGCAACTTTGTAAGTCTATGTAACTTTGCAGTGCACGCCAAAATGAGACTACCGCCAGGCTACTGCACTCCCCCCCCCCCGTGGTAATTTCAGATTTAGCATGCACCCATACTGCCTGGATCATTTATTTATTTATTTATTCCCATGCGCACTGTTTCCAGTGGTAATCGGCACTTGGCGTGTACTGACCGGTCACCATGCGTGTACCATGTGAGTCCTTACTGCTAGATCAATGGGAGGTGTTAAGGGTTCAGGCCGGTTTTAGGCACGCGCTGGTTTCAGTTTTACCACATGCCCTTTTCCCCGTCCCATTAAAAAAAAGATCTTTTTGCAGATGCAGTAAAAACTGGCCCACCACGCACCCAGAAGCATAGTTTTTTTTAGTCTTATTCACTATCCCTTTCCTAATAATTCCTAGCATCCTGTTTGCTTTTTTGGCTGCCGCAGCACACAGACCAGAATACTTTA